>NW_027256885.1:43262310-43719810 GCF_029215685.1 Pituophis catenifer annectens
GGCCGGTGGGTGGTTGCTCCATAAGTTCCAGGGCAGCGACCAGGGCCTCTATGGCCTCTTTGATGTTTGCCTTGGCAGGCGGGGCCTGGCAAGGGGCTTGTGGGTTCGAAGTGGTCCTCTGGGCCGCTGGAATGCTGAGCTGACTGGCTGGCGTTGTAGGTCTGGGCTGTGGAGCTGGGGATGGCCTGGCTCATGGTTCTGGCAAAGTGCCCAGGGGAGCAGCCATCTTGGAGGAAGTTGCCTCCGGAAGTGGCCTGGTGGCCATTTTGTTTGGCGGGAAACTGGGTGGGGGGGAGTCTCTCTGGTGGCAGGCACCATCTTGGAGAGATCAGGCAGGGGAGTCCTTACCGGGATGGCAGGCATCTCTGGTGCTGCCTCCTCAGGCCTCTTTCTGGCTGCTGCCCTTGTCTTCAGGAGGAAGGCGAGCGCTGCTCGGCACTCCCCTTCTGACATCTCAGCCACTTGCCTGTCCAGGCTTTCATCTGGTCCTTCTGCCCCCTCTTCGTCAGTGCTGAAGAAGCCTTCTCCAACATTGCCTGGCTCGGCCCCTGGGCTCTCTTGCTGCATCTGGGTGGCCTCTGGCTGCCAGGGTGTAGCTGGATGGAAACCCCCTTCAATGTTTTCCATTGTAGGGAAACAACAATATAGAATATAAAATACTGATATACTAGATTTAGTAAAAGCTTGTTATTCTGTAATCATTAGGTTCCTGTAACATATATATTGTGCTTTTGTATCACATATATTATTCCTTTCTACTTGTATCTCCTGTTACAAACATATTGTCATTAGGCCTCTGAAATGTATCTGGTATTTGTCAAACGTATGTCCCTGCCATTTGACCTGCTCATATCCATCTCTTTCTGTGCCACCTAAAAACATGGTACGTATCTGTTGGAACTCCAGCCATCAACAAAGGGGTAATTTACATCTCAATCCTAATTTATGTCTGATCTGGATAAGATCTGGTCTTCAGGAGCCAGGGGCTAAGTGGCCAATTAAGTAAACAAAGATAAGACTAATTGGAAGTTTAGATTCCTTTGCAGGGCAACAAAGAATACACAAACATAAATTAAGGGGCCAGAATTGGGGATCTAACTGATGCTTTAAAGGTATAAAACGTGGTTACATCTTCTCTGAAGATGTGAACCCTCCCATATACATATCTCTTTGTATGTGTTTGGAATGGTTTTACCCAGCCTTTTGTCTTTGATCAAAGATTAAATGTTGATTCTTATTCAAGCCTCCGTTTAAGTCTTTCTTTTTGGTTCACTGAGACCTTAAGCGTATAGCCGGACCTTACATTTCTGGCGCCCAACGAACGTGGGGCTTGAAGGCAACGTTTTCCTTCAAGGTTGCCACATTTGGCCCCCCATACAGCCAACCCCCTTGTGGTTTGGCGGCCTTCACCAACGGTGGACGGAAGAAACCGGCGAGGACCAGAGACGACGTCAAGAGCGCTCCCGGCAAGTTTAAACCGGTGACTTCGACCTGGTCGGCCGTTGGCAGATTCTGTTTCCAGCCGGACCTGAACGCCCTAATTGAGGCTTGAACTGGGTATTGGGGAAGATTGTCCTCTGCTAGGTGAGTAGAGACTTTTTCTTTTGGGTGGGGAGGGGAGTGTTGCTTTGTGAGTGTGTGAATGAGATGAGGGAAATTCCTCAGAGGTTTGCCCTCGAAGCGACGTGCGGAGATCCAATCTGCGTTTCTGATTATCCGAGAGGAGATCAGCCAGAGACGATCACTTTGAAAGGAGTGTGACTGTTGGAATAAGAATCTGTAGTGCAGGAGAGGGCTCTGACCAAACTTCGGACCTGCAGGGGAGGTCTGGGAAATCTCTTAGGGAAAAAGAGAGGGTTTGGTTAGGCTTCGCACCGACGGAAAGGTGTGGGAAATCTCCTCAGGAGACAGAGAAAGTCTAGTCAGGCTTTGAGCTGACAGAAAGGAATCCCCTGGAAAATGGGCAACCATGCTGGTAGCCCATTCGGAATGAGTAACTTTGTAAGAAAAACAAAGCCGTGTTCCCCTCTGGACTGCGTGTTAGCCCATTGGGACACAGTAAAGCCTATTGCAGAAAAAAAGATTGTTCTAAAAAAGAATAAGCTGAAAGCCCTCTGCACATCCATCTGGCCAACCTACTTAATTGGTCCTAACGTAGGAACCTGGCCTCCAGAAGGCAGCCTTGATTTAGATTTTGTCAACAAATTTGCTGAATTCCTGGCTGCCATAGGACGAACTGAAGAGGAGCTTTACATTAGCTTCTTCTCCAATCTCCTTTGTCGACCAGACATACAGAAAGCATGTGGGCTCACTCCAACACCCTCTTCTAAAATTTGCCCCATTGTCACTTTTGCAAAAAAGAAAAAGCTATCCAAAGTGACTGAAGAAGAAGAGGAGTTTCCCCCACCATATTATGTTGCTCCCCCTTCCCCTGATGTAAATGCTGTGCCTTTAATGGCTCAGGCACCTCAGGCAACAGCACAATCCGCTGTGCAGGATCAGGTGCGTCCAACTGCCCCTCAGATTAATCCACAAGCTCAGGTGCTCCCAACAACATCACAGCCGTCCCAGGCTAATCCACAAAGTTCAACATCCCAGGCAACCCAAGCTCTGTATCCAGATCTGACGGCTTTAAGTCCTCCTCACACTAGGACGGGACAGACTTACGCACCTGCTGATCAACCGGGTCCCTCAGTCCTAGCCCCCCTTCGACAAGTTCCTATGAAAGATGAATTGGTGTTTGTTCACACACCTTTTACTACCAATGATCTTTTCAATTGGAAAGCAGGACTTCCCTCTTACAGGGAATCCCCCCAAAGTTATGTTGAACTCGTTCAACGTGTGATGGCCACTCATAGACCTAATGTGCCTGATATTTTTACTCTCTTATCGGCACTCCTGTCTACTGAGGAAAAACAACAAGTTCTTAAAGCCACCACGGCACACTACAAAGCTGCTAGAGAACATGGCATTCAAACTAATCACGATGCCCCAGCTTTATGGCCTGAACCCCTGATTCTTTTTAGCCCCAGCTATGAGGTTGATCCCAACACAGATCAGGGTGCCCTCATCCTCCAGAGAGCCAGGGATGCTATCCTTCAAGGACTGAGGCTCGGTGTTCCAAAAACGGTGAACTTTCACCGAGTTCATCAGATCCTTCAAAATCCAAAGGAATCCCCCACTGATTTTTTGAACCGTTTGAAAGATGGATTTCGGAGGTTTACTGACCTCGACCCTGATAGCCCAGCTAATGATGTTTTGCTGAAAATGACCTTTGTGGGACAAAGTGCTCCCGATATAAGAAGGAAATTGCAAAAACTAGAGACCCCTACTGCTAAGGACTTAGAGGCCCTCATTCAAACAGCTTTTACTGTTTATTCCCAAAGGGAGGAAGAGGAAGAAAAGAAAGAAGATAGGAAAATGAGAAAGCAAGCTGCTCTTTTAGCAGCGGCTTTGAGCCCCCAAAGTAAAGGCAGGGGGAGACCCCTCCCGAAAAATCAATGTGCCCGGTGTCATCAAACTGGCCATTGGTGGAGAGAATGCCTCAACGAACCACAATGGCCCAATAGGGGACGCGGACAAATGAGGGGAAGGGGAGGATACAGACCTGATCCCCCGCAAGCCCCCCTCATGTCAGCTCAGGCTCCTGAGTTTTATCCAGAAACCTACTGAAGGAGTTCTGGAGGGCCAATTGCTTCCCCAGACCCTCTGATGGAGCTCAAAGTGGGGAACAAATCTTATTCCTTTTTGATTGATACAGGAGCTACCTTTAGCGTCCTGAATGATAAATCAATCCCTTGCCTCTCTTCTAAAACCACCCCCATTGTTGGAGCAACCGGGATAGAAGAGAATGCCCTGATCAGTCACCCAATGGAGGTTGAACCAACCAAGGGACCATCACTCCAGCATTCCTTTCTAATATTGCCACAATGTCCTATCAATCTTTTGGGGAGGGATCTGCTAGGAAAATTGGGGGCAGTTATACAATGCTCCCAGCAGGGAGTTTCCCTTGAAATTCCCCCAGAAAGAGCTTATCTTTGCTTCCTAGAGAAAGAAACAATCCTTAGAGGACCTGATTCAAATAAAATAAATCCCCAAGTTTGGTATCAAGGAATCCCTGGGTTTGCAAAATTTGCTACACCCCACATGGCTCAGCTCCTCCCAGATGCCCAACCTATCTCTATTCGCCAATACCCTATCAAACGGGAAGCCCGGCTTGGCATTAAAGCACAGATTGAACTTTTTCTGAAAACTGGTCTCCCCTTAACGTTTATACGCCTCATTCAGTTCAAGCTCTCCTCGAACAAAAACTCCCAGCATGGGCCACCTCATGCCGGATTTCTAAGTATGCAAGCCAGATTTTAGAATCAGACTCTGTTCAGCTTCATAGATGTGAAAGGCTGAATCCAGCTACCCTTTTGCCTTGCCCCCCCGAGGATGGTCCACAGCATGACTGTTTAGCCGTCTTGGAATCTGTGGTAGGCATTCGTGCAGATCTTAGGACTGAACCTTTTGACAATCCTGAGTCCCAACTCTGGACTGATGGCTCTTCTTTTGTAAAAAATGGGAAAAGATACACAGGACTGGCTGTAGTTTGCAGAGATGGCCCCCTCCTCCTACGACAACTCCCCTCTCACTGGTCCGCTCAAGCAGCCGAGCTTTTAGCCCTGATCGAGGCATGCCATCTGTCAGCTGGACTGCGCACTAATATCTATACTGACAGTCGTTATGTATTTTTGGCTGCACACACTCATGCCGCTCTATGGAAGGCTCGTGGCTTTACTGGTGCAGATGGGAAAAGCCTAAAAATGAAGCCCTTGCTAGAAAAACTTGTCACAGCTGTCAGACAGCCATCCCAGCTAGCTATCATTCATTGTCGAGGACACCAGACAGACCACAGTGAAATCTCTCGTGGGAACCAGGCTGCTGACTATTGGGCCCGCCAAGCTGCTGAATCAGGCCCTGCTGTCAATCCCAAGAATCTCTCAGCTTTGCTTCTCTGTGACCCCACGCAACACCTTCCTGCCCTATATGATACTAGGGACCAGCTACACCCTGATGGCAAGTGGTGCGATGGGTGGTGGGTCGTTCAGAACAGAATCCAGCTCCCTCAACAAATGGTGTGGAAACTTGTTCAACGAGCTCATCGCATGTCTCACAGCGGTCCTCGCCCACTCCAGAAGTGGCTCACATCCCGCTATTGCAATCCAAACTTGCGTGGCCTTTGCAAGACTGTTGTTTCTCAATGTGACATCTGCCAAAGGAACAACCCCCGAGGGGGCAGTCCGCTTCCTCTCGGTCGTCTTCGAACTGCCCGATACCCAGGGGAGGCTTGGCAAGTAGACTTTACTGAACTCCCAAAAAGGGGAGCAAAATCTAACCTTCTTGTATTTGTGGATTTATTCACTGGATGGCCAGAAGCCATCCCTACCTCCACCCAAAAAGCCAGAGAGGTGGTGAATGCCTTAGTTGATCACATTATCCCAAGATTTGGGGTCCCTAAGGGTCTTGAGTCTGACAATGGCAGGCATTTCATCTCACAGGTTACTCAGGATGTCAGTAAGTTTTTAGGCATCCCTTGGCACCTCCCCTGGGCTCTCTTGCTGCATCTGGGTGGCCTCTGGCTGCCAGGGTGTAGCTGGATGGAAACCCCCTTCAATGTTTTCCATTGTAGGGAAACAACAATATAGAATATAAAATACTGATATACTAGATTTAGTAAAAGCTTGTTATTCTGTAATCATTAGGTTCCTGTAACATATATATTGTGCTTTTGTATCACATATATTATTCCTTTCTACTTGTATCTCCTGTTACAAACATATTGTCATTAGGCCTCTGAAATGTATCTGGTATTTGTCAAACGTATGTCCCTGCCATTTGACCTGCTCATATCCATCTCTTTCTGTGCCACCTAAAAACATGGTACGTATCTGTTGGAACTCCAGCCATCAACAAAGGGGTAATTTACATCTCAATCCTAATTTATGTCTGATCTGGATAAGATCTGGTCTTCAGGAGCCAGGGGCTAAGTGGCCAATTAAGTAAACAAAGATAAGACTAATTGGAAGTTTAGATTCCTTTGCAGGGCAACAAAGAATACACAAACATAAATTAAGGGGCCAGAATTGGGGATCTAACTGATGCTTTAAAGGTATAAAACGTGGTTACATCTTCTCTGAAGATGTGAACCCTCCCATATACATATCTCTTTGTATGTGTTTGGAATGGTTTTACCCAGCCTTTTGTCTTTGATCAAAGATTAAATGTTGATTCTTATTCAAGCCTCCGTTTAAGTCTTTCTTTTTGGTTCACTGAGAGCTTAAGCGTATAGCCGGACCTTACACCATCATTGATTCAGACTGGGGCTGCTGTGAAGTTCTCCTCCGTTGAAGGCCTCTGGTCACAACAGGGGAGCTTCTCTCACAGGTTATTTTGGAGGGCATCTCGCCTTTTCAACAGCTCCTGGAGTGGAGTTCTGCTACCATTCCCTCTGCTACCATTCTGTGGAAATTGGGATCGTAGAAACACCCAGGAGCATAGAAGAGTCCAAAGGCAGATGCATGAATAAATGTGATAAATGTATTTATTCATATAACAAAACATATTAACTATATACAAAGGCTATCTTAATATTCATTAGGATAGGGGGCACACAGCGTGTGTGACTACCCTTATCAAAGATCATGTCTCATGGAGAACAAACGTAAAAGAGAGCATGGTGGAAAGGTTAGAGGGGGTTTTATACTCAGTGTAAGCCCCTCCTCTCCACATAGGGATGGGGGCACTTTCTGCCTCCACTAGTGTCTGTATGATACATGTGCCAATGGCTTGCAAATATTTGACAATTTTGTTTACATTTTCGGGTCTTATCCCTAATAAAAATACCTCAGGACGTAGTTGTATACGCTGCCCCAAGATCTCATTAAGCCATTTCTGAATATTCTTCCAAAATTTCATTTCCTCTCGACAGGTCCACCATTGGTGGAAGTATGTGCCCTCTTTAACACCACATTTCCAACAGACTGAGGGTGTTCCAGGGAACATTTTGGTGAGTCTGGACGGCGGTAAATGCCATCAATATGCCATTTTATATATGTTTTCTTTATATGCTATTGACCGGGTTAGTTTAATATTCTTAGTCCAAATACCTTCCTACGGGCAGATAAATCTGTAGAGGGAAATTTAAATTGAAAGGGATAATCCAAACATATAGTACATAGACTTCTTAGGGGAGGAAGAGAATGGGGAGGGGGAAATAGAAAAAGAAAACTATCAGCTTAAGACCAAGGGAAATAAGTACAACTGTATTAACTGAAGGACCAATACGAAACAAATGCTTCAAAAGATTAATCTATTTACGTGTTGTTTGTTTTGTAAATGTTCTTATATGTTTTTATATGTGTTTTAATAAAGTTTATAAATTTTAATAAAATAATAATAATAATAATATTCTTAGTCCAGATTTCATTCCACCTCTCAGGCTCTATTAAATAACCCAGATTTTTCTCCCAGGCATGAACCGAAGTCTTCGCACCTTCCTCAACTACCTCCATAGCCATAAAGAATTTATAGCACTTAGTTAACACCTTTTCATCCACCCCCAGTAAAATCCTATCCAAAGTCTGCACCTCTTGGCTAATCCCAAGTCTCTGTCTATCTCTCATATACTTACTACTAATTTGCATGTATATCCACCAGTCTAAGTTCACTCCTTGTTCCTGAAGTGACAATTTTGTTTTTAACTTCCCATTCGAATCTAATATTTCTTTATAAGTCAATTTTTTCTCTGGGTTATACAAAGTCGGATAGATCACAGCTTCCACAGGTGAGACCCAGAGTGGTACCTTATTATAATATGTTTTCCTAATTTCCATCCAACTCTCAATCAGAGCTCTTCGCACATGATGTTTAGTAAAGTATGCTGTGGGTTTACCTTTTTCCCACCATAGGTGGGCATGCCACCCCTGTTGGAGATCATGGCCTTCGATTGCTAACAATTGTTTCCCTTGTAGTGTAATCCATTCACAAACCAAAACCAAAACCGCCGAATTGTAATAATACTTCCAATTTGGGACCCCAAACCCGCCTTGTTCTTTCGGTTTCTGCATCATTTTCAACTTAATTCGAGGCTTCTTGCCCTGCCAAATGAATCTATTAGTAGCCCTATCCAGTTTCCTAAAAAAGATTTTATCCAATGTAACTGGGGCCGTTTGAAAAAGAAATACCATTCTAGGCACTACCTGGGTCTTGATTAAGGCTATCCGTCCCATTAATGACAGTTGTAGCCTGCCCCATTTCTCCAAATCTTTGTCTAATTGCTCAATTAATTTTAAATAGTTATCCGCCTTTATTGAGGAGCATCTATCAAACAACCAAATCCCTAAATATTTGACTTTATGAACTATCTGGAGGCCCAAAGTGTTTTGTAGTTCTATTTTTTGTATTTCCGTCATGTTTTTAGCTATAATATTCATTTTCTTTCTATTTATTTGTAATCCAGCTACTTCACCAAATTTCTGTATCTTGTCCATAAGCTGCCAACCGGAGGTTAGTGGCTCTTCCAGAACAAAGACCAGGTCGTCCGCAAACACCTGGACCTTGTATTTGTGTTCTCTGATCTTTAGCCCTCTTATGCCCACATCCTGTCTTATTGACCTAAGCAAAGGTTCTAGAGTAAATATAAACAGCAATGGAGAAAGTGGGCAACCTTGTCTCGTTCCCTTCGCTCTCGTCACCTCATCCGACTCTTCTCCGTTGACCAGAATCTTGGGCTTCTGTTGACTATAAATTGCCTGGATTGCGTTCATGAAATAGTCGCCAGCCTCCATATATCTCAATTGTGCTATAAGATAATTCCAATTGACCCTGTCGAAGGCTTTCTGGGCATCCAGAAAGAGGAACGCCGCCTGCTTCTCAGGGTGGGCCTCGTATTGTTCCAGGGCATCCATTATGATTCGTACATTATCTTTCAACTGTCTGGTAGGTAGAAAAACCATTTTGATCTATATGAATGAATTCGCTAAGGTATCTCTTAAATCTAGCTGCCATTACAGTTGCAAAAATTTTATAGTCGGCGTTTAAAAGTGAGATGGGCCTATAGTTATGTATCAGAGTATGGTCCGCCCCTTCCTTCGGTATTAGAGAAATATAGGCTTCTAGCCATGATTTGGGAGCCTTAGACGCCATCAACACCATATTGAAAATTTCCTTCATATATTTTATAAACAGATCTGTAAAGGTTTTGTAAATCTCCGCAGGCAAGCCATCAGTACCAGGAGTTTTACCGGCCTTCTGCCTCTTCTTTTCCAAATTTTTTTTTTTAATTTTTCAAAACACAAAACATAAAATACATCTTTTTAGAGCAGGTGCTTGTTCCGTCATATAATAAGTACAATTATTAAGATTCCCACAATCAATTTTGTTCCCATTTTTATCCAATTACATCTTTTAAAAAGAAAAAGAAAAAAGAAAGAAAAAAAATCTTATTCTAAACATTTATCATTCAATTATTTCGCCCAACATTCTAGACTATAAACACCATTTTAAATCTCTATCATTTTAAACAATCAATATTTCATATACATTTCTCAATTTAAGACCCATTACGCCAAATCTATATTTCACCTCTTCTTGATCACAACTAATATCCAAATCTTATCAAAAATTTATTTCCCTTTTCTCTTAGAATTTTTACAAAATCAATCAACATTTCGCTCTGTAGTTTATTACTTCCAAAGTATTTTATTTTGATTTAGTTACTCCATAGTTATTCTCTTACACTATTAAAATTATTTTGGCTAATTCATAGTTTATATAACTATGAATTAGTTATTCATAGTTAGCGGCTTTACATAAATGTTGAACAAAAGGGGTGAGAGGACCGACCCTTGTGGCACTCCACATATGAGGGGCCTTGGGGTCGACCTCTGCCCCCCTGCCAACACAGACTGCAACCGGCCGGAGAGAAAGGAGGAGAACCACTGTAGTACAGTGCCTCCCACCCCTAACTCTTCCAACCGGTGCAGCATGATACCATGGTCGATGGTATCAAAAGCCGCTGAGAGGTCTAACAGGACCAGGACAGAGGAGCACCCCCTGTCCCGAGCCCTCCAGAGATCATCTACCAATGCGACCAATGCCGTTTCCGTGCTGTACCCAGGCCTGAAGCCCGACTGGAACGGATCCAGATACATCGTCTCATCCAGGTGCTGGGGAAGCTGTTGCGCAACCACACTCTTGACAACCTTCGCCACAAAACGAAGGTTGGAGACCGGACGATAATTAACCAACATTGCCGGGTCCAGGGAAGGCTTCTTGAGGAGAGGCCTCACCACCGCCTCTTTCAAGGCGGCAGGGAAGTCACCCTCACCCAACGAAGCATTTATAATCCCCTGGAGCCAGCCTCGCGTCACCTCCCGGGAAGCCAGCACTAACCAGGAGGGACACGGGTCCAATAAACAAGTGGTCGCGTTCAGTCTGCCCAGAATCCTGTCCACGTCCTCAGGGGTCACAGGATCAAACTCATCCCAGATAACATTCTCAAGACCTGCCCCAGTCCCTCCCCCTGAGACTACCCAGTCGGAGTCCAGATCTTCCCGGATCTGAGTGATTTTGTCATACAGATACTGAACAAAATCCTCGGCTCTACCCTCCAAGGGGTCCTCCCGCGCTTCCTGGTGGAGCAGGGAGTGGGTCACCCTAAACAGGGTGGCTGGGCGGTTATCTGATGATGCAATAAGAGCAGCAAAATAACTACATTTCACTGCTTTTATCGCCACTAGGTAGTTCTTAATATGGGATCTTACCAGTGTCCGGTCCGATTCAGAAAGACTGGCCCTCCAACTACTCTCTAGGCGTCTTTTCCGGCGCTTCAACTCCCTCAGCTCCTCAGTGAACCAAGGAGCCAAATGAGATCGGCGCGGGGTCAGAGGCCGCAAAGGCACGACCCGATCCAGAGCTCCAGCGGCCGCCCTATCCCAGGCAGCCCCTAGGTCTCCAGTCGAGGCGTGTGCCAGAGCCTCAGGAAATGGCCCAAGCTCCATCTGGAACCTATCAGGTTCCATCAGGCGCCTAGGGCAGAACCATCTTACCGGCTCCGCCTCCCTGCGGCGGGGTGCAGCGGTTTGAAGGTCGAGACGAAGGAGAGAGTGATCTGACCATTACAAGGGCTCGGTAACTATATCCCCTACCTCAAGATCACTCAGCCACTGTCCAGAGACAAAAACCAGATCCAGCGTGTTTCCCCCCATGTGGGTAGGGCCATAAATTAACTGGGTCAGGTCCATGGCTGTCATGGAAGCCATGAACTCCCGAGCCACCTCAGATGCCTCACCCATGGACGGCAGGTTGAAATCCCCCATGACCATAAGCCTGGGGGTGTCAACCGCCACCGCAGCGATGACATTGAATAGCTCGGGCAGGGCTGTTGCCACGTGGCAGGGAGCCAGGTACGTGATCAGCAAACCCATCTGAACCCCATGACCCCACTTCACGAGGAGGGACTCACAGCCGGCCGTCTGAGGAACAGTGGCCTCCCTCAGTCTCAGACCTTCTTTAATAATAACCGCTACTCCCCCGCCCCTGCCCTGTAACCTCGGACGATGGAATGCGAGGAAACCTGGTGGGCACATTTCAACGAGGGGGACCCCCCCTCCTGGCCCAACCAGGTCTCCGTAATACCCGCCAGGTCCGCTCCCCCCTCACAAATAAGATCACAAATGAGGGGGGCTTTATTTACTATGGACCTGGCATTGCACAGCATCAGCCGAAGGGTTGGGTCCTGAGGGTCTGTGCAACCTGGGGAATGGGTGGAGCCTTGGGGGCCGGAGCATGTCACCGCTTGTAAACAGCGGGTACGTGCTCCCTTGACTCGATATGGCCCCCTGCTCCCGCCATACCTACCACTCCCACTCACGGTAATGATATTCAGAGCACTATCTGGACAAACTATGACTCCCTCCTCGACCCCGGGATCCCCACCTCCCACGCCGTGTTTCCTTGCCAGGCCCACCCCTCCCCTTTGTGGGCTATCCCCCATACCCACAACCCGCATTCCAATCAAACCCTCCCCCTCCCTAGAACCCCTTAAAATATTTACAAAAATTTTTGATATAAAACCCCTCAACCCTCTAGTTTTTGCATGCCACCTCTCGGGGTTCCAAAGCCCGTCATCGAGGTGGGCCCTCAATAAAGTGGAGGGCCAGACTTGTGAGAGGGGGGAGTCTCGCAATGCTAGCAGGTCGGCTTTCTTGTACATCATTGTATGTCCGAGTCCAAGGTGGAAAAGAGGGCCAGTCCAGGGTTCATAGTCCAGAGAGACCCTTCAGGGTACAGATGAATTTCATAGAATTTCATAGAGCTGGACTCCACTGTCCTCTCACGACAGGGAGAAGGTCCAATGTCCTCTCCACTCCAATGGGGCAATGGTCAAGCCACCCTCTCACGCTGGCTGATCTCACTGGAGATAGTCATACCAGGGGTGTTACTACAGCTCCTTCGTTGGAGTAGAAATGGATCCCTCACCTCCCCCATAGTCTCTCTATCCGGCTAAGGCATAGGTGAAATGAAGAATAAGGGGGAGGTCCCGCGTGATTGTTCTGGAAGCAGTCCTGCGGGGGGGAGGGGGGAGGGGGAGAGCAATATCCCCAGATATAGTCTCCTCCACTCCTAACTTTATATTTTTTGGCTAGTTCACAGTTTAGCTTTAGCTGTTACCCAATATATGCTTTCCTCCACTCCTAATCTATATATTAATTGGTTCGCAGCTTTACTTTAACTGTCTTCTAGTGCATATTTTCCTCCACTCCTCCACTTATTTTTAACTGGTTCACAATTATATTTCAATTGATCCCCATGTATAGTCTCCTTCACTCCTACTATCTGCGCATGTCCAAGATGGAGAATCCAGCCTGAGACGCTCCCGGTAGATGGGGTGATTCCTGGCAATTTCGGGAGGTTCCTGGGGCGATTGTCCACCATGGCCCCCAGTCCTAGAGAGAGGAATCTTCCCCCGACCCATTGAGGGGCTTTTTGCCCTCCGGAACATCGGGGCGAGGGAAAAAACGGCTGCTGAAGGCTCCGCGGGGTGACGTTGGTAGCGATTTGACTGGCGGCGCTTTTCTCGGCCTCCGGCATGGACCGACGGCGGCGGCAGCTCTGCGGTGCGGCGGTGGCAATGCAGTGGCTCCCCTGGATTCCTGGCCTCTCCGGGGCTTTCTGAGGCTCCTGGGGACCCTGGAGTATGGTGGGAGCCATGTGGAAGCGGCGCCGGCGCTGGCAGTGGGCGCGGGGGCGGTCGGCGGCCGCTGGATGATGGCGGAGGCGAGGGGGCGGCAGCTGGCTGCTACCGAAGAGGACACTATGGTGAGAGGCTGCTGGCTTCTATTTTGAAACCCTGGACCTGCTAGGGGGCGGCCTATTTCTGCTGTCCCACTTTGCTGCAGGAATCCGGAGGCCCCATTGGAGACTGGGGCTGTAGACTGGGGGTAAAAAATGCTGGAAGACCTGGAAGATCTGGGGAGTGGGAGAGGTTGGAAGACGGCCGAGGGTTGGCCTTGGGCTGCCTCAGGCCATTCCCCCCCTCCCCCCCTTTCTTTGTTGGCCTGTATAGGCCTTATCATGGTCACCACCCCAGCTACTTTCTGCCTTGCAAGCCATCTCCCTTCATTGCTTTCCATGTGTCATCTGTTCCCCGGGTTTACTATTCTGCTTTCTAGACTGGCTCTATTCCACCTATGCCCTTGATGGTGTGGAGAATGGACAATTCTGATATGGATTCTGAGGGAGTCCGGTTCAACTGCTGTTTCCCTACCAGAGTGGATAGACTATCGAATCTCTCCATAGCCAACTCCATCGGCTAGCCATCGTGAGAGGATGGCCTGGAGAGAGCACCTTCTGAGTTTTGTTGAAAAGGCACGAGACTTCTTCCACTGTCGTGAGAGGACAGTGGAGCCCGGTTTTTCCCATGTCTTGAGTTGCTGCCTCTCCATGCCCTAGGACGATTAGACTATTCTATGGAACCTCAGCCAGAGGATGCTTCACCCTTCCCGGTTCTTGATGCACTCGGCCGCCGAACTCCTTGCGCTGCGAGACTCCACCCTCTCGCAGGCCTGGCCCTCCATGCTATTGAGGGCCTATCTTGATGATGGATTTTGGAATCCCAAGAGATGGCATGCTGCGAAGAGGGGGTTGAGGGGTTTTTTATTTAAATTTTTAAAGAAAATTTTAAGGGGACCCGGGAGGAAGGGAGGGGGTTGTGAAAGTGGACCTGGGGGGGTCCAGATAGCTACTGAGCGGGGTGACAGGCTGATTGGCTGCAGCAGAGGGGTCAGGAAAGAAAATTTATCCGGGGAGCAGGGGGATAACAAGAAGGGCAATATAATTGAAATAATGAGTGGGAGGGGCAGGTATGACGGGCGCAGGGGACCATATCATGTGCCGGGGATGCGCATACGCTGTTTACGAGCAATTGCGCACTCCGGTCCCCAATGCACGCCTCGTGGCCTGGGTTGTGCAGAGTCTCAGGCCCAGGGTCCACGGCTGATGTTATGTAATGCCAGGTCGGTTGTCAATAAAGCCCCCCTCATCTGTGATCTTATATTGGAGGGGGGTGTGGACCTGGCAGGTATTACGGAGACCTGGTTGGGCCAAGAGGGGGGGTCCCCCTCGTTGAAATGTGCCCACCAGGTTTCCGTGCATTTCATCAGCCAAGGGCCCAGGGGAGGGGTGGGGGAGTGGCGGTGATTATTAGGGAGAGTCTTTGTCCGAGGGAGACCACTGTTCCTCAGATAGCCGGATGTGAGTCCCTCTTTGTGAAGTGGGGCCGTGGGGTGCAGATGGGTTTGCTGACTGCGTACCTGGCTCCCTGCCACGTGGCAGCGACCCTACCCGAGCTACTCGATGTCATCGCCGGGGTGGCGGTGGATACCCCCAGACTTGTTGTCATGGGGGATTTCAACCTTCCATCCGTGGGTGAGACGTCAGAGGTGGCTCGGGAGTTCATGGCTTCCATGACGGCCATGGACCTGACCCAGTTAGTTCAAGGCCCCACTCACATAGGAGGACACACTCTGGACTTGATTTTCATCTCTGGTCAGTGGTTGAATGATCTTGGTAGAGGGGACTTAGACATTAAACCCTTGTCATGGACAGATCATCCGCTCCTTCACTTGGACTTTCCTACCGCTTCCCCCTGCCGCAGGGAGACGGAACCGACTAAATGGTTCCGTCCCAGGCGCCTGATGGATCCAGAAA
Organism: Pituophis catenifer annectens; assembly: GCF_029215685.1. Classification (NCBI taxonomy): domain Eukaryota; kingdom Metazoa; phylum Chordata; class Lepidosauria; order Squamata; family Colubridae; genus Pituophis; species Pituophis catenifer. The sequence goes on from NW_027256885.1 coordinate 43,277,566, forward strand.
GGTTCCTGACGGAGCTTGGGCCGTTTCCTGAGACTGACACACGACTCGACTGAAGAGCTGGTGGCCGCCTGGGAGAGTGCGGCCGCCGGAGCTTTGGATCGTGTCGTGCCTTTGCGGCCTCTGACCCGATGCCAATCTCAATTGGCTCCTTGGTTCTCTGAGGAGCTGAGAGAGATGAAGCGTCGGAAAAGACGCCTAGAGAGCATTTGGAGGACTAGTCATTCTGATTCCGACCGGACACAGGTGAGGTCTTATATCAAGACCTACCTAGTGGCGATAAAAGCGGCGAAATCTAACCATTTTTCAGCTCTTATCGCATCTGCAGAGAACCGCCCAGCCGCCCTGTTTAGGGTGACCCACTCCCTTCTTCGGGGGGGAGTGCGGGAGGATCCCTTGCAGGGTCGAGCTGAGGATTTTGTGCAATTCCTGCACGATAAAGTCGCTCGGATTCGGGAAGGCTTGGACTCCGACTGGGTGAGTCCGGGGGAGGAGACGAGGGTAGGTCTTGAGAATATTATCTGGGAGGAGTTTGATCCTGTGGCTCCCGAGGATGTGGACAGGGTTCTGGGTAGGATTAGTGCCGCCACATGTTTATTGGACCCGTGTCCCTCCTGGTTGGTACTGGCCTCCCGGGAAGTTACACGAGGCTGGCTCCAGGGGATTATAACTGCTTCTCTGAGTGAGGGTGCCTTTCCCGCCGCCTTGAAAGAGGCGGTGCTGAGGCCCCTCCTCAAGAAGCCTTCCCTGGACCCGGCTGAATTAGTTAACTATCGTCCGGTCTCCAACCTTCGTTTTGTGGCGAAGGTTGTTGAGAGTGTGGTGGCACGACAACTGCCCAGGCACCTGGATGAAGCTATCTATCTAGACCCGTACCAGTCGGGCTTCAGGCAGGGGCACAGCACAGAAACGGCATTGGTCGCGTTGGTGGATGATCTCTGGAGGGCCCGGGACAGGGGTTGCTCCTCTGTCCTAGTCCTATTAGATCTCTCAGCGGCTTTTGATACCATCGACCATGGTATCATGCTGCAGCGGTTGAAGGGGTTAGGAGTAGGGGGCACCGTTTTGCGGTGGTTCTCTTCCTTCCTCTCCGGCCGCTCGCAGTTCGTGTTGGCAGGGGGGCAGAGGTCGACCTCGAGGCATCTCGCATGGGGAGTGCCACAAGGGTCGGTCCTCTCGCCTCTTTTGTTCAACATTTATGTGAAGCCGCTGGGTGAGATCATCCGTGGTTTTGGGGTGAAGTGTCACCTGTACGCTGATAATACTCAGCTGTACATCTCCACCCCAGACCGCCCCAATGATGCCCTTGATGTGATGTCTCGCTGCCTGGAGGCCGTGCGGGTCTGGATGGGGAGGAACAGGCTCAGACTCAACCCCTCCAAGACCGAGTGGCTGTGGCTACCGGCGTCCCGATATAGTCAGCAGGTGCCATCGCTGACTATTGGGGGTGAATCTTTGCCCCCCACAGAGAGGGCGCGCAATCTGGGTGTCCTCCTGGACGCATGGCTGTCTTTAGAAGAGCATATGACGGCCGTGGCCAGGGGGGCCTTTTATCAGGTTCGCCTGATCCGCCAGTTGCAGCCCTTTCTGGACCGGGACGCCTTGCGCACGGTCACTCATGCCCTTGTCACCTCCTGGCTGGACTATTGTAATGCTCTCTACATGGGGCTCCCCTTGAAGAGCACTCGGAGGCTCCAGCTGGTCCAGAATGCGGCCGCGCGGGTGGTTATGGGCGCACCTCGTTGTGCCCGCGTGACACCCCTCCTGCGCGAGCTGCACTGGCTCCCAGTGGTCTTCCGGGTGCGATTCAAGGTATTGGTTACCACCTTTAAAGCGCTCCATGGCACAGGACCCAGGTACCTTCGAGACCGTCTTCTGCCACCAATAGCCTCCCACCGACCAGTCCGTTCCCACAGAGAGGGTCTCCTCAGGGTGCCATCAGCCAAGTTATGTCGGCTGGCGACACCCAGGGGGAGGGCCTTCTCTGTGGGAGCCCCAACCCTGTGGAATGAACTGCCCCCGGAAATACGTAAGATCTCTGACCTCCGGGTGTTCCGCTGCGCACTGAAGACCCTGTTGTTCCGCCAGGCAGGGCTGTCAATATAATAATTTTAAATTGGGGTATTTTAATTTTTGGGGTTTTAAATCGGCCAAATCTATTTAATTATTTTAATTTTTAATTATTGTTGTGTCTTGTGTTTTTAAATTGGCTGTACACCGCCCTGAGTCCTTCGGGAGAAGGGCGGTATAGAAATAAAATTATTATTATTATTATTATTATTATTATTATTATTATTATTATTATTATTATTATTATTATTATTATTATTAACTGGTTCACAGTTCATATGAACTGTTACCCAGTGTATGCTTTCCTCCACTCCTAACTCTTATTTTAATTTTTAACTAATTCCAAGCTTTATTTCAACTGTTTTCTAATATAATACCTTCCTCCACTCCTACCATATTTATTAACCTGGAGCAAAACTCTACTTTAGCTAATTTCCAAAATCATATTTCACATTACTCCTAGTTTCACATATTTAATTGATTAATAACATTTTATTTGAATTATTATCTTGCTTGCATTTTCCTCCCTTCCAACTTCTCTTATTCAATCTGTTAGCTTCAAATTACTTCACAATGTATTACCCATATTGTTTTTCCATTTATTCTCCTCCATATTTCTAATTTAAAATAAAAATATATTTTAACAAATGTCTTCCAATGTCTTAAAAAACCTTTTCTTCTAAATTGTTGAATCTACGGAAAATTCAAAGTTTAAGAAAAAGTTAAAGCCTCCAGAGATCGTATTTTTCTTAGATCATTTGTGCTCTTATTTCTTAATCAAATTATTTGTGTATTTATATATATATTAAAACAAGGTGGTGATGGTAATAACAAGGAAAATAATAACAATAGTAATTACAATGAAAAAAATAAGGAAGTAATAGAGACATCAGTAAAAAGGGAAAAGGGAGTTTAAAAATAACAAAAAAAATTAAACAATTATATTAGAGAGAAAAAAGAGAAAAAAGAAAGATAAGAAATAAAAAGAAAGCATGGAAAAGAAAGAAAAGTATCTCCTAACATTAATCATTCACCCAATAACCTTTACATCCATTTGAATCAAAATGTGATATTTTGTTATCTTGTTACTTGATTTATTCCATTGTTTTTTTTCTCCAATCTGTCCAAATGTATTTCTTTTCCCTTTCAATGTCATCAAAGTTATAAGTTCTGCAAAGTTAATTCTGGAAATGTTCCATATATGGTATCATCATGTCTTCCTTTTGTTGCCACGCCTTTCTCTTATAATCACTTTTATTTAGTTCAGTTTCCATTATTCCATTTAATTTCTTCTTTCAAATCTTCCATAAATCCTCCAGTGAACAGATTATGTATCAGAAACCAAGGTCTCTAAGTCTTTTCTCAGTGTCAATTCAGTACAAGTAACAAGCGACATAGTTTCTTTTTTCAATTAACAAATAGTCTGGGATTCATACTTTCACTTCAGAGCTAGGAGCCATTTTATCCATCACTGTTTGTCTTTTGTCTTTACTTTTAAAACATAGTTGTTTCCTCTTCTCCTTCCTCTCTCCCAGATATAATCCAGTCTCACTCTACAAAATCAGTCTAGCCTCATTTATCCACAGGGGGGGAAAAATAGTTTAAAAAGTTGTAACTAAGCCATTTCCACACAGTCATAATAAGTGCTTTCTATCAAACAGGTCCTTTGTCTTTTAGCCCCTGTAGTTGTTAGCCGCTATTAAAACAGGGGCCCACTTGTTGCAATCCACATCTGAGGACAGCTCCCGCCTGGGCAATTGTTAAACTCACCTGGCATACAAGCTCCCTGTTCTTCTCCGCTTCTCCTCCTCTCCTCCAGCACGATCTTTGTTCCCAGTTGCTGCGGTTTCGGGACAGCCGCCATGGCTGTCATTCCATTGCCACTGGCATGAAGGGAAAGCCTCCGGCCCCGAGGAACCTGCCCGTTCCTCTCGGCCGCCCAAGGGGTCCCTTCTTGTCCCCCTGTCCCTTCAAGACAGGGGAGGTCTGAAGACCTGTCGGCGGCAGCTTGGCAGACGGGGTTTTGGCAGAGCTCCGCAGAGCTCGCCATTTCCCCATCTGTATCCCTGCGGCACCAACCGGAAGTCCCGGCCTTCTGCCTCTTGATCGCAATCTCTATCTCTCCTTCCGTAATCTCCTTATTCAACAGGTCCTTGACTGAATCTGGGAATTTGGGAAGTTCCGAATGTTCCAAATATTCCTTAATTTTCTCATCCGACACCTCATTAGCATAAAGTTGTGAAAAGAATTCCTGTACAATCCCTTTTTTCCGTTCATTATCTATCCATATGACTCTCGTCTTATCCTGTAGTTGATCTATCCACCTACTTTCCCTTTCCTTCTTTAGTTTATAAGTAAGCCACTGGCCCGCCCTATTAGCATGGTCAAAGTGATGCTGTCTGGCCATTCTAAGTTTATGTGCTATTTCCTCCTGGTCTAGCAGTATGAGTTGATGTTTACTTGCGTCTACTGCTTCCTTAGCTTTGACATCTAGTGGGTTAATCTGTAAATTCCTCTCTGCAGCCTGCACCTTCGCTATCCACCTTTCCCTCTCCTTAAGTTTCTGTCTTTGCTTCCCCGCTATATACTTAATCGCTAGCCCTCTCATATAGGCTTTCGCCGTATCCCACAGAATCTGTATCGAGGTTTCGTTATTATCGTTGACCCTAAAAAAGGCTTCCATTTCTCTCTTTACCATTTGTTGAAATTCTATCTCTGTTAAAATACTTGTTCTCAACATCCACCTCTTATTTCTTTTAACTGGATCCCTTTTCCACCTAACCAATAGTGGACTATGGTCTGCCCAAATATTAGGTTCTATCTCTGTTGCTACAGTTCGGGTTTTTAAATCTGTGGTTGCCCACATCATATCCAGCCTCGACCAAGATTTATGCCTGGGAGAAAAGAAGGTATATTGATTTGTCTGAGGATGAAACGCTCGCCATATATCCGTAAGACCCAACTCATCCCTCATTTCTGCACATATTTTCGGAAGTATTCTCCTATTTTCTCTCTTTTGACTGTTCCCCGGTATATAATCCAAATCCCTGTCAATTATTGCATTAAAATCGCCTAATATAGATATATGGTCATATTGCAGATCGACAAGTTTTTGATACACCTTTTGATAGAAATCAGACTGTCCGTTATTTGGAGTGTATATTCCCACCAAGAGGACCTGTAGCCGGCCTATACGTATCTCCAACATTAGAATTCTTCCCTCATCATCCATATAAACTAATTTAGGTTCCAGATAATTCCTAACATAGAAGACCACACCTCTTTGCTTCTCATCAGCTAACGTAGCATACAACTTACCAAGTTCAGGGCATTGCAAAACCCATTCACATTGTTTTTTAATATGCACTTCCTGGAGACATATAACATCCATTTTCAATTTTAGTAAATTCTTGAAAACCCACTTCCTCTTCACCTGTGCATTCAAACCATTTATATTTAATGAGAACAAACATATTTCCTCCCCCATCTTTACCTATCTGCGTTCTTTGCCCTAGTGGTCTGTCTAGTTACCCGTTGGTTGCTCTCCCCTTCTCCTTCTCTTACTCCTACCGCTCCCTTCTCCTGCCCTCCTTCCTGACCCTTACTATCTACCTCATATTCACTTTCCCTTCCTCCTTCCCTTTCCGAAGTTGTAAATTCACTCTCAAGAAATTCATCAGCTTCCTGCGGGGTTTCAAGACGTACTCTCTTCCCCTGCCACGACACCAAAAGCCCATCTGGAAGTAACCACTTATATCTCACATCATATTTTCGTAATTGTGTTGTCAGAGCTTGGTAATTTCATCTTCGGTCTCGCACTTTCTTCAGCACCTGTCTCAAAATGGCGACCTGTTTACCAGCGTATTTTATCACCTGGTCCTTCGATCTCTGATATACTTCCTCCCGTAATGATCTCTTATTGAATTTTACATGAACTTCCCTTGGGAGGTTCTGTCTCCTTGTAAATGAGCCTGGTGGTGCAGTGGACTAAACTACTGTTAAAGTATTATTTAGCTGCCAGCTGCCTGCAATTACTGTGAGTTCAATTCTCACCAGGCTCAAGGTTGACTCAGCCTTCCATCCTTCCGAGGTAGGTAAAATGAGGACCCGGATTGTGGGGGCAATAAGCTGACTTTGTAGAAACACTGCTTATGGGAGGCCAAAAAGCCCTACTAAGCAGGTATATACAAAAGTATGAAGGCTATTGCTTAAAAGCATTGTAAGCCGCCCTGAGTCTCCGGAGAAGGGCGGCATATAAATCAAACTAATAAATAAATAATAAATAAATAAATGTAAAAACCCGAAAACACTCGTTAATACCACTGTGCACCACTTGCAGGTCTTTCTGCAGCATCCCTGCCACCATTTCAACCATCTTGTCTTCCAAATTTTCTTCCGACTCCTCCCTAACATTTTGAAATCTCAGGATGTGGGCAGACTTCTCCATCTCAAGCAGAACTATATCGTCTTCAAGCTTTTTATTGACCAATAGCTGTTGCAACTCACGCCTCTCTATCACTGCCTCAACCTTCTCCACCTTTGTAGCTACCTCCTGAATCTGGCCCTCGTGTTTTTCCATTGTCACACACACATCATTCAATTTCTCAGAGATTTGTTTCATTTCCCCTCGCATACCTCCCATCTCCTGTTTCAGTTCAGCTAGATCCTTCGCTGTGGCCTCCTGGTTTTTTGTCATTGCTTCCTGTATAGAATGTAGTACATTCTGAATTCCTTGGAGTGTAGGGGTCTTCTCGGCCACAGCTACAGCCTCTAGAGATTTCTGTGGAGTAGGAGGGGTCATAATTGGAGCCGTAGATGCTGTTAATGTCGGGAGCTTCTTTCCGGTCTTAGTTGAGGAGCTAGACATTTCTGTTAAGCAGAGGAACCTCCTCCAGGGTAGCATATAACTAAGATGAGCCCAACGGTACTAATTATTGCTCTACACTATCCCAATAATTAATCAATATTTTAATCTATTAACGAGTTACTTTGCTATTTAATCAATTGTCTACCTTAATTCCTGTCCCCCTTCAATAGTCGATTTAATATTAATTCACACCAATGAATTTTAACTCTTAATTTTCCAAAAGAAATATACTCCAACAACTTACTTAAACATGCAGATAGTTTCAATCAGACTATTAATAAAGTGATTTGAGTAATTACTCATTAATATTACTCATAATATTAAACAAGCAGTAGCATGAAGGAATGAACAGTATAAAGACCAAATGTCTGTCCAGCGGAAGTAGTAAGAGGGAGTAAAGCTGCTCGCAACAAGGGAATTCGAAAGAGAAAGCACTGTTCGACTATAATATTACAGTTCACCCGTCTTGCAGACACTCCTCACCGCTCTTCCTGTACTCAAGTACAACTCTCCATAGCAATCTCGTTAAAACGCCTTGGTCACCACCAAGTCCACCTCCAAGTCAGGGGAAGGTCGATAGAGGTAGCTCTTCCAGCACTTACCAGCTAATTAACAAGTCGCTTTTAAAAAGCGCAACAGTAAAGTAGGGGGTAGAGGTCTGACAAAGTTCTGAATACACTTATTCTGCAACAAAGAAATAAGTTCTGTTGCTTCCTGTTCAGTTTTTGTAACAATTGCTATGTCATCAGTAAACAAGAGTAAAAGAGAAACCAAACCATCTTTCTCTCGTTTAAATAAACATCGATCTGCTATACCAGCAACAAAACCCATAGCATTTAATTAATTTACTGTACATCTATTCCACTCATAACCTGACTGCTTTAAGCCATAAAGACTTTTCTTTAGTCTCCAGCAATCAGTCTTCTCATCAGTTCTTAAACCTGGTGGCTTTTTCATATAGATAGTGTGCTGTAAAGGTGCATGTAAATATGCGGTTTCAACATCTATATGATTAATTCTATAGCCATTCTTAGCTGCCCACACTAATGCTGTTCGCAATGTGGTCGCTCTTAAACTCATCATAGTCTTTATTAGACTGAGAAAAACCTTGAGTGACTAACCTTGCCTTATGTGTAACAGTTCCATCTACACTAGTTTCTAGTTTATAAATATTGAATATTTGTGTATCAATAATAATACTATCCTCTTTTTTGTAACCTTCTTGCTCAAGCTTATTCCAACCAACATGCTCCAGGAACTTAACACTAGCGCTGCAATAGACACTAGTGGTACCTGGCGCCCAAAATCTAAATGACCTGTGGTTAGATTCATAACCAACAAAAAACAATTTCTTTGCTCTTTGTTGCCCCTTTCGCCTCAATTGGGAGGGAATATGAACCCATGCTGGAGCTCCAAATGTATGCAAATAGCTTAGCTCTGGTTTTCTACCATGCCAACGTGTGAATGGTAATTCACCAGTTGTTGTATTAACTATGTTATTCAAAACATGGTTAGCACACATTATTGTTTCACCCCAGAGTGTCTCAGGCAAACCAGAATCAGATACCATGGTTCGAGCCATAGCCTGCAGTGTTTGTCCTCTGTGTTCTAGATAAGCATTACGTTGCGGTCTATAAGGGGCAGAACTCTTATGTTCGATACCTGCCTCCTGTAACATAGTTTCTAATTTTATATTGGTAAACTCAGTACCATTATCAGTTACCAAGCAAACCACCTTATGTTTCTGTTTTCTCTCAACAAACTTCAGCCAGTTTGACAAATGCTGAAATGTTTCTGTTTTAGTTTTCATTAGGTAACAGAAACCATAACGAGAAAAATGATCTATTATGCTTAATATATAACAGGCTCCACCTAAACTAGGTTTTTTAGGTCCAATGATATCAGCAAACACTACCTCCAATGGCTCATTAGTTGTAAATCCATTGACTCTGTTTGCAGGGGTTACTTTGCTCTTTTCTTGGTTACATGCATTACAATTGAGGTATTTTTTACAAGATTTTAATTTTATCCCCTCAGATAATTCTACAGTTCTTTTTAATACCTTAAAGTTTATATGTCCCAAATGCCTATGAAGCAAATGAATACATTCATCATGTGGCTTCATGTTATCATAAACTGAGTTAGCATTAGCCATAAGTAATGAATCATCTTTCAGAACAAACAAATCGTTCTCTAACTTTGCAGTAACACTTGTACCATCCTTTTCTATCAAACATTTATCTCCCCTAAAGGTTACTACAAATCCAACCTTTATCAATGCTTTTACAGATAGCAAGTTGAATTTTAGTTTAGGTATATACAACATTGGTAACTGCTCATTTATACATGAACAATATGCAATACCTTCTCCAGATGCTTTCATTTTCCATCCATTGGCTAATGATACATGTTGTTTACTATTAGTCATGTTTACAAACCTCTCTTTACTTCTAGTGATAGACTGCGATGCTCCACTGTCAACTACCCACAAATCATGGTTGACAGTAGTGGAACTGGATATAGCTAGATTAATATTCTTTTTGACTCTCTGTTGATTACCAGTATTCATTTTCTTACCCTTTTTACAGAATCTAGCTATATGACCCTTAGCCCCACAAGAAAAACATTTTCTAACAGTATAGGCAGTTGAAGACAGTTTTTCTTCCTGTGGTTGTCTCTCTCTCAGTTGGTCTCTTTCTTGCCTTCTTCTGGACTCTTCTAACAATCTTCCGGTTATGCCAGTCAATGTTAGTTCATCTCTGGTCAAAATTTCCAGTGAAGACACATAATCATCATAACTTTCATCCAAAGAGGAAAGAATGATATAAACCTGATGCAGTTCTGAGAAAATTAGCTTTTTTTCATGTAGCTCTTGTAACGTTCTCTTCATAAACTCCAAATGAGCTAACATATCTCCACCTTTCAGAAGACGAGCTCTAAACAGTTTACGTGTAAGGTGTATGTATGCAACCACACTATCACGAACATAAATCCTCTTCAAATTGTTCCAACACCTGGCAGCAGAATCCTCACCACGAATATGGACTAGCTGCTGGTCACTCAGTGTCAGTCCAATGATACAAAGAGCCCTTTCGTTATCCCGGTAAAATTTTGCTATTTTCTTCGCATCTTCATCGTTCGCTGGATTCCAATCAGTTACAACTGGTGGATTAATAACTACATCCCATAGCCCTTCCTTACGCAGAAGCAGGCTGCATTTCATAGACCAGGAAACAGTTTGTTCCATCCAACCGGGTTATCATGGATATGCTGGATGACTGTTCTTGTGCCATCTTCACTTGGACAATTAACCACAAACACAGCTGTCTGAATATGGTACTGTGTATTCACACCAACTCTCAGTATTCTGGGCCCATAACCAATGTTAAGGAATATGCGCAGAGTAACCCTTGAGTAGCAAGGTTGTGCACATGAGAAAACGGCTGAGAGTGATTATGAATCACTCAATACAGTCAATACAGACACACTGAGTTGTGATATTCTTTTACTTTTAGGAAAAAGCAAAGCAAAGTCCAATAAACAATCCAGGTCATACACAGATAAAGGTAGTTAAATTGTCAATCCAGGGATATTCCAAGAACAAAGTCTTCTTACCAGTTGTTGTAGTCATATGCAATAAAACAGTTCTATTTGGAGTTGCAAACAGGAACAAGTACATCAGTAAAACAATCAGTAAAACAGTAGAAAAGAAGAAGTAGCAATGATCAAGCAGTGATTATGCAGAGAGAACAGGCAGAGAGGAGCAGTGGTAGCAATAATAATGTAATAAGAACAATAAGCCATGATTCAAGCTTCCTCTTAAGTACATTGGGTAAAGAGCTAGCCAATCAGAATCCCTGCACCCCCCCCCATGCCCAGCTGAGCCGCACAATCATCAGAGGCTTTTTTTTTTAATTTTTAAAAGCATTTTTTCTACAACCTCTTCGGCTGAAAAAATGCTTTTAAAAGTAAAAAAAAAGCCTCTGATGATCGTGCAGCTCAGCTGGGATCGTCAAAGACTTTTAAAAGCATTTTGTCTACAACCTCTTCAGAGGTTGTAGAAAAAATGCTTTTAAAAGCCTCTGACGATCCCAGCTGAGTTGCCTGATCGGCAGAGGCTTTTTTTTCTTTTAAATGCCTCTGACGATCCTGAGCAGATTCAGACCTCCAGCCCCAGACTGGGCAACCCCACCTTGTGCAAGTTCTACAAAGCATGAGATGATTTTATTTATTTATTTATTTATTTATTAAATTTTTATACCGCCCCCTCTCCCGAAGGACTCGGGGCGGTGAACAGCCAAAATTAAAACACACAATACAAATATCAAAATACAATTAAAACAAAATTAAATTATCTTTGGCTTCTCCAATTTAAAACCCCTTACCCATAAAATTCACCCAATTAAAATTTTTAACCCAGTCCGGCTTGTTGAAATAAAAAAGTCTTCAGGGCCCGGCGGAAGGTACGGAGGTCCGGGATTAGTCGTATCCCTGGGGGTAGCTCATTCCAGAGGGCGGGTGCCCCCACAGAGAAGGCTCTTCCCCGGGGGGTCGCCAGCCGACATTGCCTGACAGACGGCACCCTGAGGAGACCCTCTCTGTGGGAGCGTGTTGGCCGGTGGGAGGTTATCGGAGGCAGAAGGTGGTCTCGTAAATAACCGGGTCCTAAGCCATGGAGCGCTTTGAAGATGAGAACCAGCACCTTGAAGCGCACTCGGAAGACCACTGGAAGCCAATGCAGCTCGCGCAGGAGAGGTGTCACGTGGGAGCGCCATGTCGCCCCCATAAGTACCCGCGCGGCCGCATTCTGCACCAGTTGGAGCCTCCGAGTGCTCCTCAAGGGGAGCCCCATGTAGAGAGCATTGCAGTAGTCGAGGCGGGAAGTAACGAGGGCATGAGTGACCGTGCATAGGGAGTCCCGATCCAGAAAGGGGCGCAACTGGCGTATCAGGCGAACCTGATAGAAAGCCCCCCTGGCCACGGCCGTCATATGCTCTTCTAAAGACAGCCGTGCGTCCAGGAGGACACCCAAGTTACGCGCCCTCTCCGTGGGGGCCAATGTCTCGCCCCCAATAGTCAGCGATGGCACCAGCTGACTATATCGGGACGCCGGCATCCACAGCCACTCAGTCTTGGAGGGATTGAGTCGGAGCCTGTTCCTCCCCATCCAGACCCGCACGGCCTCCAGGCACCAGGACATCACTTCAAGGGCATCGTTGGGGTGGTCTGGGGTGGAGATGTACAGCTGGGTGTCATCAGCATACAGATGGCACTGCACCCCAAAACCACAGATGATCTCGCCCAGCGGCTTCACATAAATGTTGAACAGGAGAGGCGAGAGGACCGACCCTTGTGGCACCCCACAAACCAAGTGCCTTGAGGTCGACCTCTGCCCTCCAGCCAACACAGACTGCGACCGGTCGGAGAGATAGGAGGAGAACCACCGTAAAACAGTGCCTCCCACTCCCAACCCCTCCAACCGGCGCAGCATGATACCATGGTCGATGGTATCAAAAGCCGCTGAGAGATCTAATAGGACCAGAACAGAGGAACAACCTCTGTCCCGAGCCCTCCAGAGATCATCAACCAACGCGACCAATGCTGTTTCCGTGCTGTACCCGGGCCTGAAGCCGGACTGGAACGGATCTAGATAGACGGTTTCATCCAGGTACTGCGGGAGCTGTCGCGCAACCACACTCTCAACAACCTTCGCCAAGAAGCGAAGGTTGGAAACTGGACGATAATTTGCTAAAACAGCTGGGTCCAGAGAGGGCCTCTTTCAAGGCGGGAGGCAAGAACCCCTCACTCAAGGAAGCATTTATAATCCTCTGGAGCCAGCCTCGTGTAACCTCCCGGGTAGCCAGCACCAACCAGCGTCCTTTCTTATACCCACTAAAGTCTTAGTTCTTAGTATTCTAATTACTCTAGTCATATAATCTAACTACATTGTAAAACTCAGTCATATACCCTAACTTAGATTTTACATCTTCCTGCAGCAGACAGATTCCTTTCTTGGCAGTGTTTATCTTTTGTTATATTTTCCCTCCTTTTGTCTTCCTAATTGGCCACCTAATTGGCCCCCTATTAACAGCACAAAAGGTGTATGGATTGCTTTGGTAGTTTGAGATAGTTACCTGCCAATTCCTGGAGGAAATGGGGTGGAAGGAAAAGGATTTATGAAGGATTTAGATCTTAATGCAGGAAGGATGCAATTGATTGGAGGCATATGTTTTTTTCAGAGGCATATGTGTTATAAATGCTTAACAATTACTGTAAACGCTTAAAAGTAAAATACTTTTACAGCAGCGTAACACACACACACACACACACACACACACACACACACACACACATATATATATATCTTTGGTTATTTGGGTTTTCTCCCGCGTAAAATTGGAAGTGTCTTGGCGACGTTTCGACGAAGTCTCATTCGTCATCTTCAGGCTGGTGTTTTTGGCTTCGTGCTTCTAGGAGCAATGTGTGATCGCAGCTGTTTCTTCCTTTTAACTGCCAGTGGGGGTGTGAACTGATTGGGTGGGAGCTTGGCTGTGTTCTGATTGGGTGGAGGTGTGTTCTGATTGGTTGGGGGCTTGGCTGTGCTCTGATTGGATGGGGGGTTGTTTGTGCTCTGATTGGATGGGGGTGTATTCTGTTTGGGTGGGGGCTTGGTTGTGCTCGGGTTAGTCTGAGTTGCAGGGGGATTTGAGCTGGTGAGTTGCGTTGCTGTTGTTTGGCTTCACGTTCGTGGTCGTGCCACCTCTTCATGGTGGGTGTCAGTTTGCTTCATGTATGGATTGGAGGGGTTTAAAGTGGCTAATGATGCAGCTGTGGTCTGGCTTCTGGTTTGTGGTCGTGTCTCATTGGTGTGGGTTTGCTTTTTGCGTGGCTGTGTGGTGGTGACATCCTGTGTGGTTTTCGTGAGTGTGGGTCTGGTGTCATTCTTTGTGTTAGGGACTCGTTTGTCAATAAGGGTGGGTTTCCAAATGGCTGGTAGGCGGGAGGTATCATCTCATTTATTCATGCTGTGTGGGCATTTTTCTATCTCAATGGCTTCTCTGATTATTCTGTTGTTAAAGTGTTCAGTTTTGGCGATAGTTCTGGTCTTTTTAAAGTCAATTTTGTGTCCTGTGGCTTTAAGGTGTTGGACCAGGGAAGAAGTTGGTTCCTCTTTTCTGACTGAGTTCTTGTGTTCTTCAATACATGCACTTATTCTTCTGTTGGTTTGTCCAATGTATGTGGTGGGGCAGGTGGGGCATGGGATTTCATATACTCCTTGATTTTCTAACTCAATTTTGTCTTTGGGGTTTCTTAGGATGGTGGATATTTTTTGGTTTGTGCAGAATGCTGTCTTGATGTTGTGTTTGTAGAGGATCTTGCTGATTCTGTCTGTGGTGCCTTTTATGTATGGGAGGAGGGCTTTGCCATTTTCTTGTTCTCTGTCTTGGATTTTAGTGGGGGTTTCTTTTTGGATTAGGTTGGTAATCTTATTTCTTTGGAATCCGTTGGATGTTAGTACGTTAGTGAGAGTGTGTAGTTCAGTTTTTAGGTGTTGTTCGTCAGCTAAGCGTTTTGTTCTGGAGATGAGTGTCTTGGCTACGGAGTTGATCTGTGCTGGGTGGTGGTGTGAGAGTGCGTGCAGATAGCGGTTTGTGTGTGTTTTCTTCTGGTAGATGGTGTGTCCTAGGGAGCCATTGGATTTCTTGTAGACTAAGACATCCAGGAAGGGAAGTTGGTTGTTAGCTTCTGTTTCCATGGTGAACTGTATTTTGGGGTGTAGGCTGTTGAGGTGTGTGAGGAAGTTGAGCCAGAGTTTGGGTTTGTGATCAGATTTTTCTAGAGCTTGAGTTTCTACATGGAACACTTTGACACTTCCAATTTTACGCGGGAGAAAACCCGAATAACCAAAGACCTACATACAAACACCTGCGAAAACCTCAGAAAACATATATATATATATATATATATATATATATATATATATATATATATATATATATATATATATATATATATATATATATGTGTGTGTGTGTGTTTTCTGATACACACACACACACACGTATACCACTTTATCCTCATTTCTCCTCCCCCCCCATACAGAGGGAAGCAACAGGGTTAAAATTAAATCTTAACTTGCATCCACAGATTCTAAGTTTTGTCTGATGAAGAATCAACTAAAGCACCAGTTAATTAATCCACCCATGTCTGGGCAGTGAAAGTTTATGCCTTAATGGGTTTTCTTAGCAAGTAAGAATTCCTGCTAATTCTTACAATTCTTTTACTGGGCTAGAAGACGGTTGGTATGCCAAGTTGTAACACACACACACCATCCTCACCCCCTCCTGAAATCTGCACAAATGTCTCGGGAGGAAAAGAACAAACAAACAAACTGAAGCACTACTATCTGTTGCTTTTGGTTAAGAAATTAATTGCAACTAACTCTTCCCCTTGCAAAAAATAAAAAAAACAGGAGTGCTTCCCTTTGAACTGGGGGAATGGGCAGGGGTGGGAACAGAGCGCTTTTACAATTTCCTTTTCTTCCTTTCTAAATCTTGAATGGGATGTTTGCAAACATCTCCCCTCTTTTTTTGGTGTGGGGGGGAAATCAATGCCATAAATTATTCATTGTCATTAGTTATTGATTTGGATATCTGGCCTGAAAAGGGTTCTTCCTTCTCTTGAAAAAAAAGCCAGAGGTGGAAGTCCCCCCCTTCTCCCGCCTTCTCCCTCCCATTTCACCAAGGCTGTTCCTTCCTTCCTTCCCCCTCTAACTCATTTGTTGGGCCCTAACTGTCCCAGGTGTCGAAAAACCCAGGACGAAACCTCCTTCTGTGTATGGGCTGCGGCGAAGTGCGTGGGAGGGAGTGGCCATGGCCCATTGCCCAGGGCAAATCGGTGGAGGCGTGTCAGCCAAGGAGAATAGTCAGCGGAGAATCGCCCGAGGAGGGAATGCCGGAGGAGAATGAGGGGCGGCCAAAAGTACAAGATGAACAGTCCCATTCCGTTTTGGGGCTGTGTGATTGAGATTTCTGGGCTTCTTGGGCAATAGGTTTCAAGTGTGTGTCTTTGGTTATTCTAATTGTGGTGGCCTGGTTTCCACTGTGGCTGGGAGGTCATGCCCTGTCCTTGAGGTTGGGTGGGAAAATGCAACTTTGAGTGGCATTGTATTTATATGCTTAATCTATTAGGTTTTGTCTCTCTGTGCTGGCTGTATCCAGCAGCATTTTGCCTATGAATAGGCTATAGCCAGCAATGCTTTTGTTTATGAATGGAGCTGACCAGCTACAGTCAGGTCCAGAAATATTGGGACATCGACACAATTCTAACATCTTTGGCTCTATACACCACCACAATGGAGTTGGAATGAAACAAACACAATGTGCGTTAACTGCAGACTGTCAGCTTTAATTTGAGGGTATGTACATCCAACTCAGGTGAACGGTGTAGGACTTACAGCAGTTTGCATATGTGCCTCCCACTTGTTAAGGGACCAAAAGTAATGGGACAGAATAATAATCATAAATCAAACTTTCCCTTCTTAATACTTGGTTGCAAATCCTTTGCAGTCAATCACAGCCTGAAGTCTGGAACGCATAGACATCACCAGACAGTGGGTTTCATCCCTGGTGATGCTCTGCCAGGCCTCTACTGCAATTGTCTTCAGTTCCTGCTTGTTCTTGGGGCATTTTCCCTTCAGTTTTGTCTTCAGCAAGTGAAATGCATGCTCAATGGGATTCAGGTCAGGTAATTGACTTGGCCATTGCATAACATTCCACTTCTGTCCCTTCAAAAACTCTTTGGTTGCTTTTGCAGTATGCTTTGGGTCATTGTCCATCTGCACTGTGAAGTGCTGTCCAATGAGTTCTGCAGCATTTGGCTGAATGTGAGCAGATAATATTGCCCAAAACACTTCAGAATTCATCCTGCTGCTTTTGTCAGCAGTCACATCATCAATAAATACAAGAGAACCAGTTCCATTGGCAGCCATACATGCCCACACCATGACACTACCACCACCATGCTTCACTGATGAGGTGGTATGCTTAGGATCATGAACAGTTCCTTTCCTTCTCCATACTCTTCTCTTCCCATCACTCTAGTACAAGTTGATCTTAGTCTCATCTGTCCATAGGATCTTGTTCCAGAACTGTGAAGGCTTTGTTAGATGTTGTTTGGCAAACTCTAATCTGGCCTTCCTGTTTTTGAGGCTCACCAATGGTTTACACCTTGTGGTGAACCCTCTGTATTCACTCTGGTGAAGTCTTCTCTTGATTGTTGACTTTTACACACATACACCTACCTCCTGGAGAGTGTTCTTGATCTGGCCAACTGTTGTGAAGGGTGTTTTCTTCACCAGGGAAAGAATTCTTCGGTCATCCACCACACTTGTTTTCCATGGTCTCCCAGGTCTTTTGGTGTTGCTGAGCTCACCGGTGCATTCCTTCTTTTTGAGAATGTTTCAAACAGTTGTTTTGGCCATGCCTAATGTTCTTGCTATCTCTCTGATGGGTTTGTTTTGTTTCTTCACCCTAATGATGGCTTGCTTCACTGATAGTGACAGCTCTTTGGATCTCATCTTGAGAGTTGACAGCAACAGATTCCAAATGCAAATAGCACACTTGAAATGAACTCTGGGCCTTTTAGCTGCACATTGTAATTGGGGTAATGAGGGAATATCACACACCTGGCCATGGAACAGCTGAGAAGCCAATTGTCCCATTACTTTTGATCCCTTAACAAGTGGGAGGCACATATACAAACTGTTGTAAGTCCTACACCATTCACCTGAGTTGGATGTACATACCCTCAAATTAAAGCTGACAGTCTGCAGTTAACGCACATTGTGTTTGTTTAATTCCAACTCCATTGTGGTGGTGTATAGAGCCAAAGATGCTAGAATTGTGTCGATGTCCCAATATTTCTGGACCTGACTGTACCTAGTTTCCATTCACAGAGAGTGTTCTGCTTTTATGAATGGATACAAGTTTCCATTCACAGGTGCTTTGGCTTATTGTGAAAACTGCTCTGGGTGATTTCCTATTAGTGGGAGGATGCAAGTCGGCTCTTGTCAAGGGGGAGCTTTCTCCTTAATTTGGGAAGGGGGTTTCATTGACTATTTTAGAAGAAAGGGTGGGGGGCTGACTTCCTACAACAGAATGCAAGAAAACCTGTTGTCAAGGTTTTGATAAAGAAAATATTTAAAATGTAAACAGGAGATAGCTGGTATCGTATCCCTCCCTCTCTGTTGAGAGAGGGCTGTTCAATTTTAACGTAGATGTCCACTTTGATCCCTCTTTCAAACCAGCAGTCCTCTCTGTCCATATGTGGACTTTGCTGTCTTCAAAGGAGTGACCTTTGTCTTTCAAATGCAGATGGACCACTGAATCTTGTCCTCATGGGTTTGTTCTATGTTCAAAGAGACGAGCCGTGACTAAGTGAAAGTAAATGCCGAGAGAGGATGGGGAGAAACAGAAAGGAAGATTGAAAGCCGACTGTAAAGGGGAGCATGAGAACAAACGAGTGTAAGATAACGGAGGAAGAGTAAGAGAAGAGAAAAAAGGAGAACCCATACATCGAAATTTGATAAGAAAAAAAAGGGGGTTGGCGAAAGACGATTAAGGCGGAAGGAGATTGGATGATTAGAGAAAGCACGAGAGACAAGGAAGGAAGCTTGGAGAGGAGCAGAAGATTAGACGGAAGTGTGAATAAACAAGTTGAGAATGGTGCCTGGTGGAGGAAAACTGGGATTTATAACGAAAAGTGAAAGCGGAGCAGCAGAAACGATCTGGATTTAAATATTTATTTATTTATTTATTTTATTTTATTAGGCTTATATGCCACCCTGAGCTAGGCTAAGATCCGATATTGGGACAAAAGTCATATATTATAATTCTAAATCTTTGGTCAAGACAGAAGTGCCTCTTCCGTGCCAAGGTGCTAAGCTGGCAAAAGGTATTTGACGTAGGCACAGAATTGTGAAAAGGGCAAACTGACCCTAAACAGACACGTCCTGTTGTTTACTGTTTATTGCATCCCAAATGTCATGATGAGAAATACTGCTTCCTTTACTGCCTTTGAGGCGTCTCCAAGCCTCTTATCTCCTCTTTATTATTTCTTGAGCTCCGGAGCTGAGAACCTGAGCCTGTGAGAACAGGATTGTTATTCCCTTTCCTAGAGATAGATGAAAGGGCAGCTTCTACGTGTGAAATGTATCACTCTCTGTAATGACTCTGCCTTTAATTTGTATAAATATATGGCCAGAAGGAGCCATCGGGGTTCAGACTTTTTGCTTGTCTTTGGACTGTTTGAACTGTGCACAATAAACTCTTTCCTGCATTGAAGAGCTTGGCCTGGTTCCGTTTCTTTTCCTGCAACAGCCCTATCTCCAACGGACTCAGGGCGGCTCACAACAATAAAAACCACAATAATCCATTATACAAAGTTAAAATGCCTAAATAGCCAATACAAAGTTAAAAATGCTTGAAAGAGACAGTGAGAAGACGGTGATAGAGCAGCGAGGAGAAGAAAGGGGGAAAAAACTGTAAAAACTGAGAAATCCAGATACAACAGAGTATTGGGAAACTAAACTAAAAGAATAAAAAAAAAAGTTAAAGCAGAGGAAGTATCTCGAGTGAAATAGAAAATAGATTGTTATATTGTTACATTATAATCTGTGATTAACATTTTGGCAATAGGATATTTTCTGAATACTAGGATGGAACAAAATGAGAAGAATTTGGATTCAGTGGATCAGAAATTGATGGTGCAAAATAGAGAGCTATAAGACTCGATAATTCAGTTAGAGATGGATAGAGCGTCTTTTTACTTACGTTTTCAAAACATAGTAGAAGATAAAGAGGAAGACCTGGGACAAGTGATGGCTGAATTGATTGCAGAAATATTACAACAAGATAAGCAGGATGTAATTAAAGAATTAGACGAAGTCTATAGAGTGCAGACCAATTACGCTAGAAGGAATAGATTACCCAGGGAAGTGCATATCAGATTCGCGAGGAAAAAAGAGAAGGATATATTGTACAACATGGCGAGAGAAGAACTGGTGATGTATAGAGGGAAAGAGGTGATAATTTTGAAACAGGTCCCCAGGAGAGTGAGGGAAGTGAGAAGGGACTATCGATTTTTAGCTATACAATTAAATAAAAGGAACATCTTGTTTAGATGGATACTGCTGGAAGGTATGTTAATTACCTGGCAGGGGATGAAAATTAAAATAGATAGTTTAATTGCCGCACAAGACTTCCTTGACCAATTGAGGGGAACGGAGGAGGAACAAAGCAGCAAGGAAGAAATAGAAGCAACAGCACCAGAAGAGGAAACCCTCTATCAACGGAACTCAAAAGAAGGAACCCCGGAGAAGAAGGAGATAGAAGAAAAGGAAAGCAAAGAGACAAAAGGGAAGAAACCAAGACCTCAAAGAACCACACGAGCAAACAGAAACTAAAGTCGAGCAAGAAAATTAGAAATGGAGGACT
Organism: Pituophis catenifer annectens; assembly: GCF_029215685.1. Lineage (NCBI taxonomy): Eukaryota > Metazoa > Chordata > Lepidosauria > Squamata > Colubridae > Pituophis > Pituophis catenifer. The sequence goes on from NW_027256885.1 coordinate 43,297,996, forward strand.
GGAAACTAACATCAATTAATGTTAATGGATTAAATGATAGCAGAAAGAGAAAACAAATACTCAGAAAATTAGTTAAGCAGAATACCGACATAATATGCCTTCAGGAAGTTCATATAAGAAAAGAAGATGGAAAATGTTTAGAATATAAGAAATTTGGAAAAACCTTTACCTCACTAGCGGGGGAAAAAAAGAGGGGAGTAGTAATATACGTTAAAAAAGGGATTGTAGCAGAGTTAAAATATAATGATACCAAAGGGAGAACATTAATGATTGAGATAAAGAGAGGGAACTCTCCAATATTATTGGTAGCTATATATGCCCCAAACAAAAAGCAGGGGGAATTTTTTAGAAAACTCCATGAGCAAATAAGTAGAATGGAATACAGTAACATCTGTATAATAGCAGATTTCAACAGGATAGTAGATTCTGATAAGGACCATAAGAGCGGTAAAGATAAAAAAAAAAGGGACAAACTACCAAGAACATTTTTTGATTTAACAGATGAATTGAATTTAGTAGATATTTGGTGGACTTTACACCTGAATAATAAACAATATACCTTTTACTCGAATCCCAAAAAATCGTGGTCGAGAATCGATATGATATGGGTTAGTAGAAATCTCAGAATGGAAATAGAATCTGCAGAAATAACACCAAATACATGGGCAGACCATAATCCTTTAGAAATAAGGTGGAAAAATTTGCAAAGGAAGAAACGGAAGAGATGGAGGCTAAATACGCAACTTTTGAGGGACAAAGAATATATAGAAAAAGTCAAGGGAGTATTAACATTATTTTTTAAGGAAAATGAAAATCAAGAAACACCCCGAGTAATTATATGGGACACGATGAAGGCATATTTAAGAGGGTTGGCAATATCATATAGTGCACATAAAAACAAAGAAAAAAGGAAGGCACAGAAGGAATATCTAGAGAAACTGGGGGTGGCAGAAAGAAAATTGCAGCAAAACCCGGCAGACAAGATGGCAAAAGAAAGTTGGATGATGTTAAGACACAAACTGAATATTTTAGATCAGGAAGAATTGGCATACAAAATAAAACGATCAAAACAATACTACTTTGAAAATGCTAATAAACCGGGCAGATGGCTGTCTTATAAACTAAAGAAGGAGAACAAAAAAGGGATCATCTATCATTTGGAAGACTCGAAGGGAAGTGTATTAAATAAAGAAGAGGATAAGCTTGAAATCACACGGGAATATTATGCAGCATTATATAAAGAGGAAGAAGTTCCAAGAGAGAAAATTGAACAATACCTGGCAAACGAAGAAATGTTGAACAGAGAGGTTACAATAGAGGAATTAAAAACAGCAACGTCAAAACTTAAAAATAATAAATCACCAGGTCCGGATAGTTTCCCAGGAGAACTGTATAAAAATTTAGAGGAAATATTGTTACTGGAAATTATTGGAAATTTGTAATGAGGCGCTGATGGGCTCTAAAATTCCAGATTCGTGGAGGGAAGCATACATCACACTACTGCCAAAAGAAGGTACCAATCCAAAACAAATACAAAATTATAGGCCAATTTCCCTTTTAAATTCGGATTACAAAATTTTTATGAGCATAATGGCAGAAAGGACAAAGAAAATATTAAATACTTTGATACATACGGATCAAAATGGATTTCACCCTGGAAGGCAAATAAGAAATAATATAAGAATAGTGATTGACACCTTAGAATATTACGAAGCGCACTCGGATAAACAGATGGCATTAGTCTTTTTAGACGCCCAGAAAGCGTTTGACAATTTAAATTGGGAATTTATGGTCAAACAAATTAAGAAAATGGAATTCGGAGAAAATTTTGAGAGAATGATAAAAACAATCTATGACAAACAAAGGGAGAATATATTAGTAAATGGGGATATGACCAAAACATTTCAGATTAGGAAGGGGGTAAGACAAGGATGCCCTTTGTCGCCATTACTGTTTATATTGGCTTTAGAAATTTTGTTAAGAAGAATTAGGAATAATGATGAAATAAAGGGATTGAAGATTAGGAGAGAGGTATATAAAACACAGGCATTTGCGGATGATGTAGTTGTGATTATGGAGGAACCACTAGAAACAGGACAAAAAATTCTGGAAGAACTAGGTAGATACGGAGAAGTGTCTGGATTCAAATTAAATAAAACCAAAACTAAAGTGTTGGCCAAAAATGTGACAGAAGTGCAAAAGAAAGAAATAGAAAAAACGTTGGGATTGCAAATTGTTAAAAAAATAAAATACCTAGGAGTCTGGCTAACACCAAGATGCTCGGCTTTAAAAGAGGATAATTATGTGCCACTGATTAAAAAAATGAAACAGGATTTGGAAAGATGGGGAAAACTGCAATTGTCACTGTTAGGCAGGATAGCTTCAATAAAGATGAATATCCTGCCCAAGTTGCTATATTTGTTTCAAACTGCACCTGTTAATTTGGATAAAAAATTTTTCTCAGAATTGAATAAATCTATTAGGAAATTTGTTTGGGGGGGAAAAAACCTAGGATTTCATTTAGAACATTACAGGATAAAAGGAGTAGGGGGGGTTTCGGACTCCCAGCTTGGGAAATATATTATAAGGCAGCTAATTTAGTATGGATAAGGGAATGGGTCACCCTAGAAAACAAAAGGATTTTAACTTTGGAAGGGCACAACCTGCAGAGAGGGTGGCACACGTATTTATGGGATAAAGATAGGGAAAAAAAACATATTTTCATAGACACAAAATAAGGGACACATTAATACAAACTTGGACAGAGATTAGGCAAAAGCAATATATGAAAGTCCCGAAGTGGCTTTCCACAATGGAAGCCATGATATACCCCAACATGCTAGGAACCGAAAAAAAGTTTAGATATAAGGATATTTTAGATAGTGGTGGAAATCTTAAATCCAATGATACACTGAGAGAACAAGGCATTAATATCGACTGGTGGCCATACTTACAAATTAAGTCCCGATATCAAAAAGATAAGGAGGAATTCGGTATAGAGATGGGATCAAACGGATTTGACAAGATATTGATAGGAACGGAGAAAAAAATATTGGCCAAATTATATAATTACTTATTAGAATAAGATAGGGCAGAGGAGGTGGTTAAAGATCAAATGATTGTGTGGGCAAAAAACATCAGGCATAGTATAAATTTGAATGATTGGGAAATAATTTGGAACAAGAACTACAAATTGACGAGAGCAGTAGCGTACAAAGAAAATTTATTTATTTATTTTATTTATTAGATTTCTATACCGCCCTACTCCCGAAGGACTCAGGGCGGTGCACAGCCAGACAATAAAAACACATACAATACAAAATTTAAAAAATAGAATAAAATCAAATTAAATAATTTTGGCCCCGACAAATTTAAAACCCCAAACTTTTAAAACCAATTTAAAATTGAATATATAAATACTAAAAGATATTTAAAATTTTAAAAATCTTTTATAAAAGAGGGGGAAAATTAGGCCAGGCCGGCCTGGTGAAATAGTAAGGTCTTTAAGGCGCGGCGGAAGGTGCGCAGATCCGGGATCCTCCGTATCTCTGGGGGGAGCTCGTTCCAGATAGTAGGTGCCCCCACAGAGAAGGCTCTCCCCCTGGGGGCCGCCAGTCGGCATTGTTTGGCTGACGGCACCCGGAGGAGCCCCTCTCTATGGGAGCGTACCGGCCGGTGGGAGGCTATTGGTGGTAGTAGGCGGTCCCGCAAGTACCCGGGTCCTAAGCCATGGAGCGCTTTAAAGGTGGTGACCAAAACCTTGAAGCGCACCCGGAAGACCACCGGGAGCCAGTGCAGCTCGCGCAGGAGAGGTGTTACATGGGAACGCCATGTCGCTCCCATTACCACCCGCGCGGCCGCACTCTGCGCCAGTTGGAGCCTCCGGGTGCTCCTCAAGGGGAGCCCCATGTAGAGAGCGTTGCAATAGTCCAGGCGGGAGGTGACAAGGGCATGAGTGACCGTGCGTAAAGAGTCCCGATCCAGAAAGGGACGCAACTCAATACAAAAATCAATACAAAATGTTATACAGGTGGCATTTAGCCCCTACAAGATTAGCAAAAATTTACCCAAATACAAATCCAAATTGTTGGAAATGTGGCCACCATCAGGGTACCTTCTTCCACATGTGGTGTACATGCCCCGAAGCGATGAAATATTGGAAAAAAATTCAAAAATGGATACAAGAAATAATTGAGGAAAACATTGATTTAGCGCCTGAAACATTTCTCCTGGGAATACTAAAAAGGACATATGGGAAAAAAAAGAGGTACCTAATTATACATATTATTACGGCTGCCAAATTAATATATGCACAATATTGGAAAGAAAAGGGTTTACCACTGGAAGAGCATATAATCAGAAAAGTATTTGAATGCGCTGAGATGAGTAAATTAACATATGAGTTAGAGGATGACGAAAATTCGGAGCACCATACAGTGTGGGAAAGGTGGTATAAGTGGATGGAAGATAAAATAAAAGAAGGAATAAGGGAGGGTGCAACTACTAAAAGGAATAAGTAATTTAAGAGACACCATGTATGAAATTTGATAAGAAAAAAAAAAGGGGTTGGCGAAAGACGATTAAGGCGGAAGGAGATTGGGTGATTAGAGAAAGCACGAGAGACAAGGAAGGAAGCTTGGAGAGGAGCAGAAGATTAGACGGAAGTGTGAATAAACAAGTTGAGAACGGTGCCTGGTGGAGGAAAACTGGGATTTATAATGAAAAGTGAAAGTGGAGCGGCAGAAACGATCTGGATTTAAATAGCCGATACAAAGTTAAAAACGCTTGAAAGAGACAGTGAGAAGACGGTGATAGAGCGGCGAGGAGAAGAAAGGGGGAAAAAACTGTAAAAACTGAGAAATACAGATACAACAGAGTATTGGGAAACTAAACTAAAAGAATAAAAAAAAAGTTAAAGCAGAGGAAGTATCTCGAGTGAAATAGAAAATAGATTGTTATATTGTTACATTATAATCTGTGATTAACATTTTGGCAATAGGATATTTTTTGAATACTGATGTGCCTGCAATTTTTGTGGTAAAACTGTATTTACAAATACACAATGAAATATTGACATAGATAGTAATTTAAGATCAGTCAGATTGTGCTGAAGGTATTATATTTAGCATAGAACTATTTATAATTAGGATATTTAAGTTAATATTAAGATCTATTTGTAGTGATATATGATTATACCGTATTGTATTGTATGCCTTTATGATTGACTTACGGTTGTAAACTTTTATAAGGTTTTTGGGTAGGTAACCAACGAAAATAGAAACTGAAATCTAGAGCCTAGAAAAAACAAAATGTGAAAGAAGCAAACACTAAAATATTGATAGGTAAAGGGAGAAGATATTGAGAAAGCCAAAGTAATATAAAAGTGGCCAAGCCAACAATAGACATAGTGAAAAGGAACATAACTATAAGAAAATTAACTTAGAGGGATAAAAGAAATTATTATTAGTGATAAAAATAGTGGATGGTAATCTGGGAAAAGATTTATAAAATTTTAGGAGAACAGAGTAACATTCTAAAAGAAATGACAAGTATCACCACTAAATCACTGAGAACAGGGAAAAAGGCAGCATGAAACCCAACGGTGGTGATGGCTTCCCCATCAACCCAGAGAACAATAGAATGAATGCTGCCTACAGAAAAATCAAGCTCCAATTTGACTTCCCAAACGATGCAGACTACTCTCGTAATGTTTCAGGAAACTATGATGAAACTTCAGGAGATGATGAAAAACCATGGAGAATTGAAATCTGACATACATAATTTAGACAACAAAATGGATTCAATTCAAGAGGCGATACAAAGGAATGAGCAAAAAATTAGGTCCATGGAAATAAAAACTGAACAAACTCACAGCTAAGATTAGAACAACATCTGTCAGCTGTGGCTAGGGGGACCTTTGTACAGGTTCGCCTGGTGCACCAATTGCGACCCTACTTGGATCAGGAGGCTCTCCTCACAGTCACTCATGCCCTTGTCACCTCACGGTTAGATTATTGCAACGCGCTCTACATGGGGCTACCCTTGAAAAGTGTTCGGAGACTACAGTTGGTCCAGAACGCAGCTGCGCGAGCTGTCGTGGGTGCACCTAGGTACACCCACATTACACCAATTCTCCGCGAGCTGCACTGGCTCCCTATTGGTCTCCGGGCACAATTCAAGGTGTTGGTTATTACCTTTAAAGCCCTACATGGCTCAGGGCCAGGGTATCTTCGAGACCGCCTTCTACCACATAGCTCCCAGCGACCGGTAAAATCCCACAGAGTTGGTCTCCTCCGGGTCCCGTCAGCTAAACAATGCCGGCTGGTGGGCCCGTGGGGGAGGGCTTTCTCTGTGGCTGCCCCAGCTCTCTGGAACCAGTTACCTCCTGAGGTCCGGACCATCCCCACCCTATTGGCCTTCCGAAAAGCGGTGAAGACCTGGTTCTTTCGGCAGGCCTGGGGCCGTTGATCTCGCTGTTGCGATCTGGTGAGATCCGGCCATGAATGGTGTGAATGGGTTTTAATTGTTTTTAATGGTTTAACTTTTAATGTTTTATATATGGTTTTTAAATGCATTGTAAGCCGCCTTGAGTCTTCGGAGAAAGGCGGCATACAAGTTGAACAAATAAATAAATAAATAAATAATCTGAAAAAATATTAGAGCAGATAGACCAAAAAATGATGGCGGTAAACAAAGACTTGGAAAGCTCATTAATGCATTTGGAAATTGATCAAGTCTCTTTTTACCTGAGGTTTCAAAATGTGGCGGAAACAAAAGAAGATGACCTAGGAGAGATAATGGCGGGACTGATTGCGGAAGCCCTCCAGAGAGATAAAAAAGAGATTATAAATGAGATGGACAAAGTGTACAGAGTTCAAACCAATTATGCAAAGCGGCACCATTTACCAAGGGAAGTACATATCAGATTTGCACGCAAGAATGTGCGAGATATTATCTATAAAATCACTAATGAACCAATGTTATATCATGAAAGAGAGATAATAACATTGAAGTAAGTCCCCAGGCAGATCTGAGAACAAAGGAAGGATTACAGGTTCTTAGCATCTCTACTAAACAGAAGAAAAATATTATTTCGGCGGATCATTCCAGAGGGAATGTCAGTAACTTGGCAGGACAAACGAATTAAAATCGATGATCTAGATAAAGCCCAAGAACTATATGATCAACTGATGGGGATGGAGGAAGATTTGAGAAGTAAAGTGAGATTGGAAACACCCAGTTTAGAAGAACAAAGACAAGAATCCGGGGACAAAGATGTGGAAGAAGGAGCCAAAACAAAGAAGGGGAATTGAAATGAAGAAAGGAGGACCACAAAGAATTACAAGAGCAAACAAAAACCAGAGACCAGCAGACAATTAAGAAAATAGAGAAAGAAACTAAATTACTGTCAATAAACGTAAATGGATTGAATGACCAGGTGAAAAGGAAAAAAATACTTACAAAATTAACAAAACAGAATGTAGATATTATATGCCTCCAAGAGGCACATATCAAAAAACAGGATCAGAAATACTTGGAATATAATAAGTTGGGGAATTTATATGCAGCACTGGCAGAGAAAAAAAAGAGAGGGGTTGTGACATATGTCAGAAAAGAAATAAAAACACGTGTAATATATGAAGATCCAAAAGGAAGAATATTATTATTGGGATTAATAATAGGGGAAGTTAAAATGTTATTAGTTAATATATATGCTCCCAATAAAAACCAGAGGGAATATTACAAAAAAAATACATGGAAAAATAATTGAAACAGGTTATAAAAATATATGTATTGTGGGAGACTACAATGGGATAATAGATAGAAAAAAGGATTATATTAGTGAGAAGAAAAAGGGGGAAAAAAGGAGTGGATTACTGAAAACTTTTTTCGATATGGCGGAAGAATTAAACTTGAATGATATATGGTGAACACTAAACCCCAAAGAGAAAAAAATTACTTTTTATTCCAACCTGCATAAGTCCTTCTCAAGAATAGATATGATATGGCCAAATAAAGAACTAAGTAAAGAAGTAGAAAATGTAGAGATTCTCCCAAACATTTGGGCAGATCATAACTCTCTGAAAATAATATGGAAAGATCAAAAAAAGAAAATCAGAAGATGGACATTAAACCCACAGATATTACAAGAGAAGGAATACATACAAAAGATTAATCAGGAATTGACCTTATTTCTAGAGGTAAATAATAAACAACACACTTCTTTGCAGAACCTATGGGACACAATAAAAGCATATGCAAGAGGAATAACTGTAGCATATATGGCAAAAAGGAATAAGGAAAAACGGAAACAGCAGGATATATTAGTGAAAGAATTAGAACAGCTAGAAAAAAAAATTCAAATAAGGCCAGGTGATGTACAACAAATTGAAGAATTAACATTAGTAAAACATAAATTAAACCTAATAGAACAAGCAGAACACGTTAAAAACATTAAATACGTGAAACAATACCAATTTGAGAATGCAAATAAGCCAGGGAGGTGGTTATCATACAAATTAAGAAAAGAAAAGGAAAGTAGACCAACTGCAGGACGAGGTAGGGGATTTACAAAATAAGGAAGAAGAAATTAAAAGGATTGCATTAAAATATTTTGAGAACTTATATATACAGGAGGAAACTGAGATAGAAAAAATAAATGACTATTTAAAAGAGAAAAAGATGCCCATCATAGAGGAAGATAAGAGAACACTGCTAAATAGGGAAATAACATCGACAGAGCTAAAAGAAGCGATTCAAAAACAAAAAAATAATAAGACCCCGGGACCAGATGGTTTACCAGGAGAATTTTACAAAAACATGGGGGAGCTATTAGAACCCATTCTTTTAGAACTGTATATGTCAGCTTTGGAAGCCATATTAGGCCAGAAGCTCCAATGCTGCCACCTTGACCTTCCTGTCGGTCAAGGTCAGGGTGATCCAGCAACTGGAGAAGGAGTGGTCAGGGGGCTGGATCGGGATGGAACGGATGTTGATTGGACCTTGTGACCGACTGGGTGGAAAAGGGGATGGTTTGGGGAGCTTTGACTTACTGAAGGAAAACCCGGGCTTTTCAGATTCGGGTTTCCCCAGATGTGCCAGTTTGCTTATTCTAGTAAAGAGAACTTTGGAAAATGCTTGCTTCCGTGTCTTTACTTGGAGTTGGGTTTTTTTCTGGAACGCTGACATTAACCCGAATCTCCATCTCACATGGATCAGTATGGGGACCAATACGAATCAGAACAGGACTTAGTGTCGGCAATCTCAGATGGGATGAATGAGGGGGAGGCTTCGGAATGGATAGCCCAGCTGCATAATGAGGGCGCTGTGGAACTGAATGATGCCGATGGGTCTATCACACTGCTCCGGTTCTGATTTGAGGACCCAGACCGCGTAAATGAAAGCAAAGCCATGCTAAAAGTCATGAAACAAGGTAATTGACCTATAAAAGACTTTGTATGGGACTTTAGACGAGTCGCAGGGAATCTAGGCCATTGGCCTGACCACATACTCCTACACTACTTTAAAGAAGCTATTGACCCAGAAGTCAGAAAAGCCTGTGGGATCCGGGGGGTGCCTGAGCATCTCCACGACTGGTATACCATGTCCATTGCACTAGACAGAGAAGTCCACCCCCACAGCCAAACCCCAGCAGAGCAGCCACCTCGGAGAGCGTTATCTAGAAGGCCCATTTCAAAGGCTACAAATTTCACCCCCCCCTCAACCGGAGGGGGGGAGATTAAGTGCTATCAGTGTGGACAAACAGGACATTGTGATGTGATTGAAACAAAATGGATACTTGTTAAGCAACTGGAATTGTGGATTGCAGAGAGACACCATCTGGAGTAAAAAGGAACATTGTAACTTGGCTTTTTGTTTTGGAACATTTTTGGTTTTGGTTTTGTTTTGGAAAATTGTGAACCTCACAGATAACAACCGTGAGAATTTGTGGAGGAGGATTTTCTTGTCTACAAGCGGTCTGACTTTTGGAGGAATAAAAAAATAAAAAGAAGGGAACACAACAGAACTCTTATAATTGGAATAATATTAACCTAAAAAGAAAAAGGGCGTAGGAATCAGAGAAGGAACAAATTGATTTATTTGACTTGGAGAATGGAAATAAGAGGAATAACTATAATGTTGCATAGAGGACAAAAATTCGAGGACATAAAAGTTGAAATGGAGTATACACGAGTGGACAAGAAAATGAAGATGGAGAAATAAGACATAGAAGTGGAAAATAAAGAAGATAAAGATATTATGATTAAATATGAATAAATAACTGAATATGTGAATAGTAATAATAAAAAGGAGGTCTCTAGAGATTATTTTGAGATTAACAATAACATAATGAAGATTATATTGAAATTAACAATAATATAATAATGATTATATTGGGATTAACAGTGAATGATAAAAGAATAAAAGGTTGGAAAATATTAAGGGAAATAAAAAAGTCCAGGATTTGGATTTATAAAATGACTATATTGAGATCAACAAATGTGAGAAGAAATATGTTACAGATATTTAGAAATGAAATATGGATTGAAGCTAAAATATATGGAAAATAGACTATGTTAAAAAAAAAAAGAAAATATAGCAATAGACATAATGAATTAATTTTTTATTAAGATGTTAGAAGGTATTATTTGAGAAAATTGATGGCTATAATAATTGGGATATTATTTAAATACCTATAACAATTGTAATAATTTGAATATGTTTGAATAATATATTGATAAAAGTAAAAGATGATTATGTTGGGATTAACAGTAGAATGATAAAAGAAGGTTCCTAGAGATTATACTGGGATTATCAATGAAAAAAATAAAGATGATTACACTGGGATTAACAGTAAGAAAAAAATAAAAATGATTACACTGGGATTAACAGTGATATAAAGATGATTACACTGGGATTAACAGTGAAAAAATAAAGATGATTACACTGGGATTAACAGTGAGAAAAATAAACATGATTACACTGGGATTAACAGTGGAACAAAGATGATAACACTGGGATTAACAGTGGAAGGATAAAAGAAAAGGTAAAATTAGATTATGTAAAAAGAAAATATATAAATGGAAATAATCAATTTTATTAAGATATTGGAAGGTATTGTTTGAGAAAATTGATAGCTATAATAATTGGGATATTGTTTAAATATGTCTAACAATTGTAATAATTTGAACATTTTTTACTTAAGCAAAAATGAAAAGAAAATTGAAATAGCATTATTTGAATTAAGAACTATGTCTAAATGTCAAATGTTAAATTGCTATATTTTTAAGATTAGAGATAAGATTTAAATTTGATAAATGTATTATGAGTTATTAACTGATTTAAGATTTTAGGTGGGTTAATAGAAGGGTAATTGTTTTGATTAAGTAAATAAGAGTAAACTCTTTTTAAGATGTTATTAGTTGAATAAGTGATTTAAGATTGAGAAATAAGTGTTATGGCAAAATAGAGTATACAAAATTTTGTTAAAGATGATAAAAAATTGTACAAATTGATGACCGGATCAAAACTCTGTTCCGAAAAGATGTAATTGGTATGTTTGGTTAAAAAAATAAAAAAAAAACTTTTTGCAAACAAAAAACAAAAAAACAAAAATGATAGTCAAAAATTTAACAATACAACAGGAAAGAGAACTAGAGGGGAAATTAGGATTACAGAATGTGAGAAAAGTTAAATACCTAGGAATTTGGCTGACAGCAAGGTGCTCTTCAATCAAAGAAGACAACTATGTAAAGCTTATGCAACAAATTAAAATTGATTTGGAAAAATGGGGGGGGCATTAAATCTATCCTTACTGGGTCGGATTGCAACGATTAAAATGAATATTCTTCCAAAATTGTTATATTTTTTCCAAACCATTCCCATAAAATTAGATAAGAAATTTTATATAGAACTGAATCAAATTACAACAAAATTTATATGGGCGAAGAAAAAAGCAAGAATAAAATTATCAGACCTTCAGGACAGTAGAAGCAGAGGTGGCTTAGGGCTCCCAGACTGGAGACTTTATTATCAGGCAGCAACTCTAGTTTGGATTAAAGAATGGATCAACTTGAGAAATAAAAGATTACTCACATTGGAAGGACATGATTTAAAAAAAGGATAGCATGCTTTCCTATGGGACAGAGAGAACAAATCTCATTCAATTTTTTTTAACATAATGCAAACATGACATGAAATTAAGAAAAAACATTACATGAAACTCCCTAATTGGGTTTCGATGATGGAAGCAATGATCCATCCTAACACATTGAATTTAAGTAAAATGATAAAATACAGCGAAATTTTAGATAACCAGAGGAATCTAAAAAGTAGGCAAGAATTGGAAGAACAGGGAATAAATATAGATTGGTGGCCTTATCTACAATTAAAATCAAAATATATAAAAGATAAACATGAATATGGCATTGAAATTCTACCAAAACAATTAGATAAAATATTGATTGGCCCAGATGAAAAATTAATAACCAAAATTTATAATTATTTACTAGAATTTGACAGAGCTGAAGACATAGTAAAAGGAGCTATGATACCCTGGGCTAGGAATATTGGACATAATAGAGGATTGGGAAATAATTTGGAACAAAAATTATAAATTAACCAGATCGGCAAACTATAAAGAAAATCAATATAAAATGTTTTACCATTGGTACTTGGCACCCTCTAGACTGGCAAAAATATATTCAAATTTAAACCCCAATTGTTGGAAATGTGGACAAAAGCAAGGTACCTTCTTTCACACATGGTGGTTATGCTCTGAAACAAAAAAATATTGGATGAAAATACATAGTTGGATACAGGAAGTAAACAGTCTTCCAGATAGAATATACACCAGAATTGTTTCTTCTAGGAATAATGAAAAAGAAATATGAAAAAACAACAACATATATTATTCTACATATGACAACGGCGGCAAGATTGGCATTTGCGCACTGTTGGAGAAGTTCAAACATACCCTCCGAAGATTTAATGATTAGATATTAGATTGTGCCGAGATGGATAAAATGACATTGGAACTGAAAGGACTGATGGATTGGACTTTTACGTAATATGGGAGAAATTGTATAATTGGATTGAAGATAGAAAAAAAGGGAAATAACAGATAGTAGATTTTGTAAAATTATATAGAATATAGGAGAACATTAGTGTGATGATATGTAAATGGTCACAGTCAAGCACAAGAGTTGAATAAGAATTGTTTAATTGTTAAAACCCAATAAAAATAAATTAAAAAAAGATATTTCTGAATATAGCTGCAACTGTGTTATATCAGAAACACTGTGCAATTTGCACAGCAAATTAAAGAGCTGCAGTTCAAGTGAAGTTGATATAACTCACAATTGTGGATGTGATTTGAGGGCTACAGGGGGTTATGGCATTTTATCTGCTGATGATACTGATGATGAGGGTATTTCTTCAATGTCCTAGGTATGCCCTCTGAACTCTGGATTACCAATAAAATCATGTGTCGATGAGACGATTGATTCCTGTGTTGCAACTGGACTAAAATGGAAAACTAAACACTTTATCCATATGTCTATGGAGATTCTCAGTCATCCAGGTCATGGTTGTCCCAAAGGTGCTTTTTTTCCCCAAGAGGCAACTGGACTTTCTGTTTTTTATTTGAAGATGTTTCGCTTCTCATCCAAGAAGCTTCTTTAGCTCTGACTGGATGGTGGGAAATGGAAGGATTTATACTCCTTGCAGACAGCTGGTCATTTGCTTTCTTTTAGAGAGTTGTTGAGGCCACCTGGAGGTTTACCTGTGTCATCAGGGTCACCTGAGTAGTGCAAATGTGTGTGGAGCCTTCTTGGAACTGTTGAAAGGACTGTGTTGTAGACTGGAGATAGATGAAGTTGTATCCCTCCCCCTCTGTTGAGAGAGGGCTGTTCAATTTTGACATAGATGGCCTCTTTGACCCCTCTTTCAAACCAGCAGACCTCTCTGTCCAAAATGTGGACTTTGCTGCAGGGGTGAAATCTAAAATTTTTTGCTACAGGTTCTGTGGGTGGGGCTTGGTGATAAGGTGACTGGGTGGGCGTGGCCAAGTCAATGTCACTTCTTTGCCCTTTTTTAACCTACAAAACACAACACAACACAACTGGCTCACCCACAATGTAAAAGCAGCTGTGCTAGACTCAAAATGGCCCCACAACAAGCAGGAACCTCACACAGCCACAAAAAGCCCAAAAAAACAACTTTCACACTTTACACACAACACAACACAACACAACACAACACAACACAACACAACACAACACAACACAACACAACACAACACAACACAACTGGCTCACCCACAATGTAAAAGCAGCTGTGCTAGACCCAAAATGGCCCCTGCAACAAGCAGGAACCTCACACAGCCACAAAAAGCCCAAAAAACCAACTTTCACACTTGACACACACAAAATTCCACATACAGCTTTGTGAGATTTTGTGTGTTTGTGTAGTTAGAGTGAAACACTACAGAAACACACTAAATCTCAGAAAGCTGCACAAATATTATTTTATTTTAATTTATTTTTATTTTTATATAAAAGCAACTAAATTTAAAACTTCCTAAACTTTAAATGGCTAGGTCTAAAAAAGAACAACTAAAAAAACCCCCAATTAACTATTTTTTTTAAAGCTCCCAAAGGGGAAAAAAACTTACCCAATAGAACAGGGGTCTCCAACCTTGGCAACTTTAAGACTTGTGGACTTCAACTCCCAGAATTCCTCAGCCAGCTTTGCTGGGAGTTGAAGTCCACAAGTCTAGGCAGACAGGCAGAAAGAGCTGCTCACCGATGAGCTTGATTGCAGGCAGGGAGATTCAGTTGCTTGCTGATGCATGGATTGCGATCGTCATGCGATCAGCAGCTAAGGTAAGCAAGCTGGAGGCTGGGGGGGGGAGAAAAAAAGAAACTTTTTTTCTTTTACATGGCTCTGGCGATCCAAGCTGAGTTGCCTGATTAGCAGGCAACTCAGCTGGGATAGTCAGAGCTTGGCTGGTCAGAGCCATTTAAAAGGAAAAAAAGGCTCTGATGATCATGGAGCTCAGCTGGGCATGGGTGGCGGGGGCAGGGATTTTTGCTACCAGTTCTCCGAACTGCCCGCCACCATCGCTACCTGCTCGCCCGAGCCGGTCGGAACCGGGAGCATTTCACCCCTGCTTTGCTGTCTTCAAAAGAGTGGCCTTTGTCTTCTAAATGCAGATGGACTGTTGAATCTAGTCCTGATGGGTTTGTTCTCCTATGTTGTGCCATGCATTTATGAAGTGGTTGTTTTGTTTCCCCAATGTACAGATCTGCACATGGCTCATTTGCGTAGAGAATATGTACCCCCTCCCCCTGATGAGGGACATGATAAGCTATCTGGCCAAGGGGAAGATCTTCACCAAACTGGACTTGAGGGAGATGTACTATTGGGTGAGGATTAAAGAGGGAGATGAATGGAAAACAGTGTTTAATTGTCCCCTGGGTTGTTACCAGTTTCGAGTGATGCCATTTGGGCTGCAAGGGGCACCAGCTGTGTTCATGCAATTGATAAATGAGGTTCTGCACGAGTATCTGTACAAAGGGGTCTTGGTGTCCCTCAACATTAATATACACAGAGACCCTAGAAGAGCATGTGAAATTGGTCAGAGTGGTCCTTAAAAAGCAAGGAAAGGGGGAGGCGTGGCCAGCGTTGCGACGGTACGACAGACTCTTAGGGTGCTCCTAAAGATCCATTGATATCTCCGTTGCCCAGGGGTCTTAAATGACCTAAGTCGTCCTGTAGGGATGACGAACAAGAGGAGCACGGACAGACCAACACAGGGGGATTGCAAACTCCCTGGTTGGTCTGGAGAAGCTCTTCAAACTGGGTGGCGGAGAAAGCGACCTTAGAGGTCACTAAGAAGCTGGGGCGGCTGCAGCGGAAGAAAGCATAAGAAGACAGTGTGTGTCAACTTCCGGTTTGCTTCTCGTAGCCGCTAGACGGTCCCTTGGGACCGCCAGCCCCTTCGCCTGTAAAGAGCCGCCTTTACAACGGAAAGGAGGCTCGAAAAACTCCATTTCCAGGAGGAAATGTGAGATAGAGCAGGTGAGTGTAGGTAGAGCTTTCCGCGTAGCCCCCAGAGCTTTTTTTTACTCTTGGGGGCGAGCAGATGAGGCTCCCTATATCACTCGCTGTTTGCTCCGGGAGTTGGGAGACCTCTGCTTTTTTGCAGAGCAAGGCTACAAAAACAAGCTTTTCAAGATGGTGGCGGCGATGGCGGTTGCTGTGGAGGCTAGCTGGCGGTCAGACGGCGCTGGGGACCTCCCCCCTTTTGGAGTAGGAGCCGGGGGGCAACAAACCAACAGGTCTGGGAGACCTGCAACCACGGTTGGGCGGAAAAGACCCGGAGCGATTTTCTGGGCCTCGGGAGGCCTCAATTTGTGGTTGTGCGGGGGGCGGGGGGGCTTGAGAAAGCCGCCCCATTTCTGCCCCATTTCTCTCTCCTCCAGCGTTCCCTTTTAGAACTGGGCCCACCTGGACCAACTGTCAGCCTGTGGGACTCATTGGCGCTATGCCCTATTATTATTACCATTCTGAATCCCCCTGACTTTGGAGAGGGCTATTTCCATCTGAACGGGAGACCGGTACATGGCTGCATCCCGTCGGCTGAGGGGGCTAGACATTTGCCTGACCACCGTGAGAGGGTGGCCAGGTGTCGGAGCCCCTGGGGGCTGAACCGGGACGCTTTCTACATATATGCACTTTACCAGCTTTCTACACATATGCACTTTATCAGCGAGGGGACTTTACCAGCGAGGGGACTTTACCATCGGTCTTTACCACCGGACAAAACGCCGTGAGAGGGCGATTTTTGGACCTGACCCCCGGACGCTGTCTATATGCATCGGTTCATTGCTGCCACCCCACCACAAGAGGGGGTTGTCCAGCTGACCTAACCACCGTGAGAGGGTGGTTAGATCTATTTCCCCCTTGGAACTGTGGTCGTCCTGGCTTTGGACTATGTCCTCTGTTGTGAGGGGACAGGGGACTTGGTCCTGCAAATATGTCTTTGAGATCCCCCATTCCTTTGTCTTCTCCTCGGTCCTTTATATACACCCTCAGGATATGGTCGTGTTACCCATTATGATTAATGTACTCAGCAGTGGAGCTTCTTGGTCTGCGAGACTCCCCCCTCTCGCAGGCTTGGCCCTCCATTCTATCGAGGGCCTACCTCGATGACGGGCTCTGGAGTCCCGAGAGGTGGCATGCCGCAAAGAGGGGGTTGCGGGGTTTTTTAAAATTGTCCTTGTTTAAACTTTTAAGGGGTTCTGGGAGGGGGGAGGGGGGTGGGATTGGAATTAGGATTGTGGGTTTGGGGGATAACCCACTAGGGGGAGAGTCGGGCTTGGCCAGGACGTTCGGCGGGGGTGGTGGGGGATCCGGAGGGGGTCGAGCTGGTCCAGACTATGCTTTCACCATCGGTACTGTGTGTGGGAGGGGTAGATATGGCGGGAGCAGGGGGCCATATCATGTTAAGGGAGCACGCACCCGCTGTCTTCAAGCGGTAGAGTGCTCCGGCCCCCAAGGCTCCACCCGTTCTCCAGGTAGTACAGACCTTCAGGGCCCGGGCCTTCGTCTGATGTTGTGCAACGCCAGGTCTGTAGTAAATAAAGCCCCCCTCATCTGTGATCTTGTTTACGAGGGGGGAGCGGACCTGGCGGGTATTACGGAGACCTGGTTGGGCCCAGAGGGAGGGGTCCCTCTGGTAGAAATGTGCCCACCAGGTTTCCACGCATTCCATCAGCCAAGGTCACAGGGGAGGGGCGGGGGAGTAGCGGTTATTATTAAAGAAGGCCTTAGGCCGAGGGAGACCACTGTACCTCAGACAGCTGGTTGTGAGTCCCTCCTTGTGAAGTGGGGCCACGGGGTTCAGATGGGTTTGCTGATCACGTACCTGGCTCCCTGCCACGTGGCGGCAGCCCTGCCCGAGCTACTCAACGTTATTGCCGCGGTGGCGGTTGATACCCCCAGACTTATGGTCATGGGGGATTTCAACCTGCCATCCGTGGGTGAGGCGTCTGAGGTGGCTCGGGAGTTCATGGCTTCCATGACGGCCATGGACCTGACCCAACTAATTCATGGCCCTACGCACACTGGGGGAAACACACTGGACTTGGTTTTTGTCTCTGGACAGTGGTTGAGTGATCTCGAGATAGGGGATATAGTCATCGAGCCCTTGTCATGGTCAGATCACTCGCTCCTTCGCCTTGACCTTCGAACCGCAGCACCCCGCCGCAGGGAGGCGGAACCGGTAAGATGGTACCGCCCCAGGCGCCTGATGGAACCTGATAGGTTCCAGATGGAGCTTGGGCCAATCCCGGAGGTTCTGGCTCACGCCTCATCTGGGGACCTAGTGGCCGCTTGGGATAGGGCGGCGGCTGGAGCCCTGGATCGAGTCGTGCCTTTGCGGCCTCTGACCCGGCGCCGATCTCGCCTGGCTCCTTGGTTCACCGAGGAGCTGAGGGAGATGAAGCGCCGGAAAAGACGCCTAGAGAGCTGTTGGAGGGCTAGTCTTTCTGAATCTGACCGAACACTGGTAAGATCTCATATTAGGAGTTACCTAGTGGCGATAAAAGCAGCAAAATGTACTCATTTTACTGCTCTTATTGCGTCATCAGATAATCGCCCGGCCACCCTGTTTAGGGTGACCCGCTCCCTGCTCCACCAGGAAGCGCGGGAGGACCCCTTGGAGGGAAGAGCCGAGGATTTTGTTCAGTATCTGTATGACAAAATCACTCAGATTCGGGCAGGTCTGGACTCTGACGGGATAGATCCAGCGAGGGTGACGGAGACAGGTCTTGAGACTGTTATCTGGGATGAGTTTGATCCTGTGACCCCAGATGACGTGGACAGGATTCTGGGTAGATTGAACGCGACCACATGTTTGTTGGACCCGTGTCCCTCCTGGTTAGTGCTGGCTTCCCGGGAGGTGACGCGAGGCTGGCTCCAGGGGATTATAAATGCTTCGTTGGGTGAGGGTGTCTTTCCCGCCGCCTTGAAAGAGGCGGTGGTAAGGCCTCTCCTCAAGAAGCCTTCCCTGGACCTGGCAGTATTGGCTAATTATCGTCCAGTCTCCAACCTTTGCTTCGTTGCGAAGGTTGTTGAGAGTGTGGTTGCGCGACAGCTACCCCAGTACCTGGATGAAGCGTCGTATCTAGATCCGTTCCAGTCGGGCTTCAGGCCTGGGTACAGCACGGAAACGGCATTGGTCGCGTTGGTTGATGATCTCTGGAGGGCTCGGGACAGGGGTTGTTCCTCTGTCCTGGTCCTGTTAGACCTCTCAGCGGCTTTTGATACCATCGACCATGGTATCATGCTGCACCGGCTGGAAGGGTTGGGGGTGGGAGGCACCGTTTTACGGTGGTTCTCCTCCTTTCTCTCTGACCGGTCGCAGTCTGTGTTGACAGGGGGGCAGAGATCGACCCCGAGGCCCCTTATATGTGGGGTGCCGCAGGGATCGGTTCTCTCGCCCCTTCTGTTCAACATTTATGTAAAGCCGCTGGGCGAGATCATCCGTGGTTTCGGGGTGAAGTACCATCTGTACGCTGATGACACCCAGCTGTACATCTCCACCCCGGACCACCCCAATGATGCCCTTGAAGTGATGTCCCAGTGCCTGGAGGCCGTACGGATCTGGATGGGGAGAAACGGGCTCAGGCTCAACCCATCCAAGACCGAGTGGCTGTGGTTTCCGACGTCCCGATATAGTCAGCTGGCGCCATCGCTGGCTATTGGGGGCGAATCATTGGCCCCCACGGAAAGGGCTCATAACTTGGGCGTCCTCCTGGACTCACGGCTGTCTTTAGAAGAGCACTTGACGGCCGTGACCGGGAGGATTTTTCTTCAGGTTCGCCTGATTCGCCAGTTGCGTCCCTTTCTAGATCGGGACTCGTTACGCACAGTCACTCATGCCCTCGTCACCTCTCGTCTAGACTATTGTAATGCTCTCTACATGGGGCTCCCCTTGAGGTGCACCCGGAGGCTCCAACTGGCGCAGAGTGCGGCCGCGCGGGTGGTTATGGGAGCAACATGGAGCTCCCATGTAACACCTCTCCTGCGCGAGCTGCACTGGCTCCCGGTGGTCTTCCGGGTGCGCTTCAAGGTTCTGGTTACCACCTTTAAAGCGCTCCATGGCTTGGGACCTGGTTACTTACGGGACCGCCTACTACCATCATCAGCCTCCCACCGACCAGTACGCTCCCACAGAGAGGGGCTCCTCCAGGTGCCGTCGGCCAAACAATGTCGGCTGTCGGCCCCTAGGGGGAGAGCCTTCTCTGTGGGGGCACCGACGATCTGGAATGAGCTCCCCCCAGAGATACGGAGGATTCCGGATCTGCGCACCTTCCGCCGCGAGTTGAAGACGCTTTTATTTCATCAAGCTGGCCTCGCCTAAATCTTCTCCCTTTTAAGTGTAAATTCTAAATTTTAATGGATTTTAAAATATGGGTATTTTAAATTATGGGTATTAATTCAGCCAAATTTATTTAATTCATTTTATTCGATTTTAAATTTTGTATATCTATGTGTTTTATTTCATGGCTGTGCACCGCCCTGAGTCCTTCGGGAGTAGGGCGGTATAGAAATTCAAACAAAATAAAAAATAAAAATAAAAGATAACTAACAGATTAAGCAAAGAGGATGAGATTTTGATCTGGATCTGTGACCCTAAACTGCAAGTATTTATACTTATTTTGCAAAGGATATTGAACAAAGTAAAAAAGAACTTTTAAAATGGCGACTGCCAAAATTTGAGCAGGGAAGCTGAAAAGGGAAAGTCCTTCCGTTTCTTATTAAGCCACAAAGTAGCGGATTAAATACTCCTGGCTACAATTGAAGAAAAAGCTCCACTTTTGTGTTTTGTGTTTTCTCCTTCCTGGAGACTTGATTTGATATTGATCTCGTTTGGAAAGAAGCTTTGCTTTTTTTTTCTTTTTTTTAAAAAAAGTTTGCCTGTGTGGAAATATGGTGTTTAGGCTTACAAAGCCAGACAAACAAGCAGGGGGGGGGATTCCCCCATCCACAAACTATATGAACAAGTTCTTAACTTACAGTCTCAGAAAACTGATTTTAATATAATTGAATTTCTTCTGGAGGAGATTGTGAGAAGGGATGAGATTATGAATCAGAACTTTGAGAAATTTAAGCAGGAAACTAAAGAATTGGTGCAATTAAAGTTTGATATTTTGCATCGAAAGATTATAAAAATGGCTAATGGTTTCTCAGAATTTATCACCAGGTTGGATACAAATATTAATCTATTAGAGTCTAAAATGGAGGAAATTGAGGACAATTTGGAAAATAAAATAGAAAAAATTGAAAATGATTTGATAAACATTCAAGACAATAGTTTAGAAGAAAAACCAAAAATGGAAGTTGATCCAAAGATTTGTAATGTAGAAAATATACAACAACGGATTGAAAAGGAAGTTTTAATGATGCAATATAATTTTACTGAATACGCGATTAGATTGAGAGGATTACAGGAAAATAACAGAGATGACTTAAGGAAAATATCTTCTGAAGTTCTGGCTGGGATTTTAAAGGTTCAACCTGAGGAGGTATTTTGTAGGATCGATAGAGTCTATAGAATAAACTCCTGGATTGCAAAGCAAAGGCAATTGCCTAGAGATGTGGTGATTTATTTTACAGATAAAGAAATAAGAAATAATATTGTGCAGAAATCTTTTAAGTCTACTTTGCAACTGTTTGGAAGAAAGATTTGGATATATAAAGAATTACCGCCTAAGATGTTATTGGAAAGAAAGAAATTTGGTTTTCTGGTGGCTGAGCTTAAAAAAAGAAATATCTTATTCAGATGGAATGCTCCAGTTGGTATAATATTGAGATATCAAGGAGAAAGATATCATTAAATACTGTTGAAAAAGCGGAAGAATTTTATCAAAAATTTTTAAAAATGAACTTAACATCTTTATGCACAACACAAGAAAAGCAGAAGGAGTTAGAAATAAAGGAAAAACATCGAGACACAGAGGCCTTTGTAGATGAATTGCCTTTGGATTCTTCAGACACCTCAGCTGGATTATTTATGAATAAGAGAGAAGTGGCATCGGATTCTAACGTGATGATTCATCAAGTCACAGACAACCATGGAAATCAACTAATTGATACACAACTTACAGAAAAGAAATATGAGTCACAAAAGCAAAACCAACAAGATCAAGTTATAAATCAGAATGAAAACCGATCAGTTGATACAAAACCTGCAGAAAGGAAATTAGGATGGAGATCAAACCCACAAAAAGAAAGGAAAAAAAGAAACAGGTCTCACAAAAATAAAAATTTCTAAATTGAGCAACAGCGAAGCCAGTTATTTTTAAAAAAATACATGATTGAATATTTGAGGAGATGGTTGAGGCGAAGTAGTGGTTAATATCATCCTGAGGAGAGTGACGGACCTCTGCAGTGCCGTAATTTTGGGATGTGAAAAGGGCCTTAAACTGTTCGATTGGAATTATCTATTTTTGGTTTTCTTTTCATTGATCAACGTATTATATCTATGCTGAGCTATAAGGCAAGAGAGTTATGTTGGGGCATGCAGAAGATCTGGTTGTTACCCCATTATGACGATGGGAATTAATAATCCTGAAGAAAGCCACTATTACAGATATTATATGGAATACAATTATAAAGTCACTCGGGTGGTTGTTTTCTTTTTTTATATATATATACGAAGATATTCATTATTGATGGGGGCAGATGATAACTGAGGATTTTGAATATTCTGTTGCAACTGGGATGTTATGTTACCCTAATATGGATGATGGAGTCAGCAATCCAGTGGAAAGACATCAAAGAAGATATTATATGGATTATAAATTTAAAGTCATTGATTTTGTCTATATAAGGGAATATTTTCTAGTAGGATGGGCAGAAGAACAAAGATATTAAGAATTGTTGTGTATGGTAATTTTGTAGGAAAGTGGGTGGAGACAGGCTAGTGTATTGATTGTATAGATTAAGAAAAGGGATGCTTAAGAGATATATTTATGGGAGTGGAGGAAATGGATAGAGCAGAACAAATGTAAAACTAGAATTCATGGGGAAGGCTGCTTTGAAATGTCATATTAATATACACAAAAGATTAAATGTTAAAGTAGGATTTATTATATAGTTCTAAAGTGGAAGGTTGTTTTGAAATGTTATATTAATATATAGACATAAGTATGGGGGAGGAGGAAAAAAAGGGCAGATTATTGCTAAATTGGGAGTTATAATAATATTACTGTGTTAAATCAGAAGTTATTATATAGTGTTATAATAGAATGTTATTTTGAAGTGCATGGTAAGAGGGGGAAGTAATAATATTAATAATATTATTAGAAGTAAGGGTCAGTATTTGGAGGAGGGAGTAAGGGGATGGTAAAATATTATAAAATCTGTTATGTATCAGGGTTTTTTTTTTGAAGAAGTCACAGGGGTGGTGGGGTGGTGAGGGGGGTTAGGGAGGAGGGGGGGAAAAAGGGGGAAAAATTTGTAATTGAAAACTTTTTCAATAAAAAAAAAAGAAGACAGTGTGTGTCATCGAGGTGAGAAAATTTCTCTTTTGGAAAAAAAAAGTTTCCCTTCATTTCCACTTGCAAGTAAATAGAGTGGAAAAGAGGCTGAGAGAAAGGAGTGAGAGCAGGAGTGTATTCGGTTCTCACATCCGACAGTGGGCAGCAAGGAAAGCGAAAGTAACAAAGCCAAAAGAAACTTTCTTTTTTGGAGGAGAAACGGAAGAATTTGGGAATTCCTCTAAAAATTAGGACTAACCAATTTGAGAAGTTTGAACTTTTTTATGCAAAGAGATGAAATAGTTGTAAACAATTGTGAAATTAAAGTTTGAACAGAATTAATTAAAAGCGGAAAAGACTTTTGTTGAAAATGCTTGGCTTGATTGACTGAACTAGCCTGCAGTGCCATCTAGTGGTAGAAGACAAGAATATATATATGAAAAAAAAAGAAAGAGAAAAGGGCTTTGAATTAACTTTAGCTCTAAGGCTGACCTTGATCATTTGGACTGAGAAGATAAGAAAACAGATGTGCAAGAGAGAAAGGCTGGATTGTTAACTTTGTCTCCACATTTTAAACTTCTCATCTTTTTTGCCTATTCCCTTATTTACTTTTTTTGAACACTTTGAAGTACTTTGTTTGGATTTTGTTGTGGTGGAGAAATATTGAATACTTTTATTTTTCTGACTTTGCTTTTTTTTCTTTTTTGGACTTTTTATAAGTTAGTAAAGGGAATAGGGAGTGGATATTCTTTTTTCCTTTTTGTTTACTGTTTTTTCTCTCTTGCTACTGGATTTGAAAAGAACTGGATTATTGAGAAGGTGGATTAAAACAAGAAGAGTCTGAAGAAAAGGGGATTTTTTTGTCCTTCTTTTGTTCGACATTAAATTTTTGTTTTATTTTTTCTTTTGGTTATTATTTTTTTATTTTTTTGGTGGTTTCTTTTTTCTTTTTCTACATTTTTTTGCTGTTGGAATATTTTTGAGGGGGTAATTGAACTCTTGTCCTTTTTTTTGGTTGTTTGTTCTTTTTTCTCTTTTTTCGCTCCTTTTATTTTTCTCTAATCCAACCATCGGGGAGGATTAGATATTTGGATTACAAATAAAACACAAGTGGATTACAAAACTATTTTTGACAACATTGAAATGAAGAAAGTTACAGCACATCTACACCCAGCAGCAAGCCCCTCATCGACAGAAACAAAAACTTCGGAGACATTGTAACTAAAAAATCTCATATAGTCTCTTCATGATGATTTGAAACAAGACTTAAAAGAAATGAAAGAAATGATTGGGAAAAATGAAGAAAGAACCCAAAAAGTAGAGGAAAAAATGGAAACGACAGAAAAGAGGGTTGAAGAATTAGAAGACAAGTTGATTTCAGTAGACAGAAATCAAGAAAAAACAATAATCTCATTGGAAATGGATTGTTCTGACTACTATCTAAGATTTCAAAATATAGAGGAGGAAAAAGGAGAAAATTTACCAGAGGTGATTGCTGAGATGTTGGCAGAAGCTATAGAAGAACCTAAGGAGAAGTTTTTAAATGAGATTGACAAGACTTTTAGAGTACATACAAGATACGCAATGAAAAACAAACTACCAAGAGAAGTACATGTAAGATTTACAAAGAAAGCACTAAAAACAGAGATATTACAAACAACAAGAAGTACAGCATTTACAAATTTTTCCCCCTTCCCCCCCCTTTCCCTCCCTAACCCTCCCCTCCCCCCATGGCTTCCCCAGAATGAAATCCAATTATACATTTCTTCCTGACATTCTAGTATACTATCCCCTGTAAACTATACATTTCTAGACAACATTCTGATCTGTCCCCGTCCCCACACACACACAACACAGCCAGCCGAGGGTTAAGGAAACACTTTGGAACGCACCCAGTTCTTATCTCCCTCTTGGCAGCGATAGACACACCGTCTGCCAAGGGACTTTATTTTCACAAACAGACAGATAAGATACGAATGTTCAAGAAAGTCCAAACAGAAATAATATTCCTCCCAGCAGTTCCGGACGAGGCTTTAGTGACTGTCCAAGGTTTACTTTGTTCGTCACAAGGATCCTTTGACCACTACCCTCTATTATATAGTCTCTGGGGTGTGGTCCAGTGACTCAGTTCTAATCCCTAGCACGCCTCCTAAACTGCTGCAAACGTTTATCACGCCTTCGGAGGCGTGCGTCCAGGAATGATGTTTCATTATCACTTTGATTCGAATCAGCTGTCTCCTCTCCCTCGACCGGCACTTGAGACAATGCCAGAGGGGAGGGGCCTGGAGAGGGAGGCCTGGCTGACTCCTCTTCCTCATGCTCGGAGCTTTCTTCCTCTGATGGGACAGGCTCAGAGGGCGGGGCCACAACACATTCATCTAAAAATTATCTAATACTTCTTAGTTTAGTATTTATTCTACACATAATCTATCCCTATCCTCCACTCCCTTACATAAATCTCTTGTGTCCGGTCTTTTATATATGCTGATAACTTCACCATTTCTACAAGACTAGCCAGCTTCAGAGTCCATTCTTCAATAACATCCCTTTTCCAGTATAACCTAATCTATCACCATATACCCTATCAGTTTTGTTTCACCCACTTTCCCGCAGGTCCGCCATATATAATTATTTATAAAATCTAAACAATCACATCAGATCCTTCTTCCAACAGAGTATTTAGTGTCTTTAGTTGCCATCTGCCCACATCGTTAAGAAATACTTTTATGTATAAAAACCCCCTGAGTGACTTTATATTTATATTCCATATAATATCTTCGCAAAATCTTCCATCTAGATTATTAATTCCATCAATCGTGTTAGGGTAACAACCAGATCAACTGCAAATGCCCTTGTTCCGTAGTCCTCTTGCCTCATAATTATTCCCTTCGACGTACACATAATCCATCTTTCTTAAAATCTATAATAGAAAGTTCCAATTCACTCAATACAGGCCTTCTCCACATGCTTAAACACCAGCACTGCAGGGATCTGTTTATTCTTCTCAAGATAGTCCAATAAACCTATAATTTGCCTCACATTATCTTTCATATATCTGCCTTCTATAAGTCCTACATAAACATAAATCGGTTCTTAGATAACTGGCATTGATATGTTGGATAATAGTTTTACAAAAAATTTATAATCCATATTCAAAAGAAATATTAATCTAAAACTTTTTAGTTTTGTGGAACCTGCTTTTTTTCTTGCCTTGTGGTGGCTTGAAGCTCTGCTGTTGTTGCTTTTCTGGAATTTGTTTATATGCTGTTCGAGTTGTATGCTGATCTTTAACTGTGCAGGACATTAGATCAAGATCCACAGCCGCTTCTCTTGTGTTTTTAGGTGGTCCAGCTAAAACCTTTAAAGGGTAATCCAAGCGCGAGTCACCCAAAGAGCCCCCTATATTTCCTGTATTTGTATTTGTAAAACTTTTTCAATAAAAAAAAAGAAGTACAGCATTGAAGTACAAAGACAAAGAAATAATAGTACTGAGGCAAATACCTAAAAGAGTTAGAGATTTGAGAAGAGAATATCAATTCTTAACAAATTTTTTAATAACAAAAGGAGTGAGTTTCAGATGGTTAATACCAGAAGGAATTTTGGTAACATGGCAAGAACAAAGACATAGACTGGATTCAATTGAAAAAGTGAAGTTATTTTATGAACAATTTTGTGGACCATTAAAGGATAAATTGGGAGCAGCAAGAGAAATTAAACATAAAGATGAAAAAAAAGGTACAGAAGAAAGCACAAAAGAGCAGGAAGAAAGAGCACTAAGAGAAGGTGCAAGATCAAAGGATCCAAAGGAACAAAGAGAGACAAGAGCGATGAAACTTAAAACTAGTAATAAGTAAAGTAAAATATGGAAGAAGAAATAAAAGCAATATCAATAAATGTAAATGGACTGAATTCGGTGACAAAAAGAAACAGAATTTTTAACAGATTAAATAGATTAAAGATGGACATTATATGCTTACAAGAAGTACATATTAGAAAACAACATACAAAATTATTAGAACATTCAAAATTAGGAGCTGTATTTACCTCATTGATATAACAAAATAAGAGGGGAGTAGTTCTATATGTCAAAGAAAAACTAGAGCCCAAATTAATATTTGAGGATGAAGAAGGCAGGATTTTAATGGCGGAAATAAAAATGAATTTTAAACAATATATAATGGATGATTTTAACACTGTAATGGATGCGGAGTTGGACTATAAAACAACAAAGACAAATAAGAAACCCAGAAAAACTCTCCCAAAATCTTTTTTCACAATGATTGAAGAATTAAGTATTCAAGATATTTGGAGACAAAGACATTTGAAAGAAAAACAATATACCTTTTATTCAAATAGACATTTGTCGTGGTCGAGGATAGATATAATATGGATTGCAACAGAATTTATAGATAACATACAAGAAGTAAACATTGAAACAAACATTTGGGCGCACCACAACCCAATAACAATAATCTGGAAAGGACAGAAGAAAAAGACAAGATGGACATTGAATCAAGTAATATTAAATGAAAAAGAATTTCAACAGACAATGGAAAAGGAATTAGAGTTTTTCTTTTCCAACTTCACATTCCCTAGGATCCTGTCCACTTCCTCAGGAGCAACAGGGTCAAACTATTCCCAAATAACTGGTCAAGCACCTGCCCCAGGGAATCTCCACCAGACCAATGTTCATGCTGACATCCAACTGGGAATGAACCCAAGTGACTTTATCTGTCAGAAAATTTTTGCTTTCACCTTTTCCCATACTAAGAGTAGAGCATTTCTTATATAATGTCTTTGAAAATATGAGTCTTATTTTTATCATACCATAAAAAAGCATGCCATCCTAATTGGAGATCAGACCTTCCAGAAACAATAATCTTCTGTGTCTAAAAGTTATCCATTCTCTCACCCATGTTAATACGGACGCTTGATAATAAAGCTCCCAATCTAGTAGTCCAAAGCCCAAAGAGGCACGTAGCTGCCAATGTTTCACTCTTGACATCTAGGGTCTTAGCAGGGCTATGCAGCAGATCTTCAGTTATAAACTCCAGCTCCCTCTGAAACCCTTCAGGGTCCATCAGTTGCTGAGGGCAGAGTAATCTGATAGGTTCTGTTTCCCTGTGAAGGGCTGCACTTCTAGAGAAGCTCATAGCTACCAGATTGTGATCAGACCATGACAAGGGGACTAGGGATAGGTCAACCAATTCCATATCACAAAGGCACTGCTCAGACAAGAACACCAAATCAGGTGTGTGATGACTATTCCTATCAGGCCCTGAATGACTTGGGACAGGCCCATGGAAGTCATGGTTTCTATGAATTCCCAGGCTACCTCTGACCCCACCCCCAGGGAAGGCAGGTTGAAGTTCCCAAGACCCATAAGCCTTGGGAACTCCACCACCAACTCTGCAGTATGGTCTGTGGAGCTCTGTCAGGGAGGCTGCTATGCAGCAGGGAGGCTAGTGCAATAGCAGCAGTCCCAACTGGTCCCTAGAGCCCACCCTAAGGAAAAGGGTCTCACAAGTGGGCACTTGTGGAGTGATGTCCTTGGTACCAACCAGAGACACTCTGATGACAACAGCCAAACCACCTCCTGTACCCTGCAGTCTAACCTGGTGCCGCACCCTGTACCCAACCAGGCACATTTCTGAGAGAGGGACCCCAACCTCTAGCTCCATCCAAGTCTTGGTGATGCATGCCAGATCAGCCTTTTCCACGTTGATCAAATTGGCAATTGGGTGTGTGTGTTATTACATGTTGATCTGGCATTTAAAAGCAGCAGCCTAAAACCTGGGCAACTGTTAGTCTGCAGACTAGGCAAATGGGTTGAGTTCAAGGGGCCAGAACACAAAACCAGTATAACGCATTGGGGTTGCATTGCACACAAACGGCCCTCCCACTGTCTCCTGCGATTATATCTCCCCATACCTGATACCACTGAGATACGATGCTCTGCCCTATTTGCCTCATCAGTCTCTCCATTCCCCCACTCCCATCCTTGCTTCCCCTTTCACTCTCAGAGGGACCACCCCTCCAACAACATGTATCGGGGTAGAGAAGGAACCTGACAGGCACTATAGCACTAGTTCTCAGTGCCCTCAAGCCCCCTTCCCCCACATCTCCATCCAAGCACAGCACTCTCTACCTGGCTGCTCTCACCCACCCAGCAGGGAAATCACTCCACCACCATCCCTTCTGGGGCTAATCACATTCACCTCACTCTCACCCCGCCCCCCCACCAGACAGTCCATAGATTGCCCATAGAAACCTCTTGTCAACTGTCCCATTAGCATATGCAGGAAAAGAAACTCCTGGGACATAATTTTACCAAGAGTATAATTTTACTGATAGATCCATATAGGTACAGATGAAGTAAAGCCAATTCTAAAGGTTTCCACAGACAGCTGCATAGATAAAGTTCCCCTTTTCCCCTTCAGACCTTTCTTCCATTCTTTGCCAAATCCAGCACTTTCTTTGTGTTTTGGAAAACAGTCTGTGCCGTTCGAAGAGTTCCCATAACATGACCTTGAAGTGAAGGAACTTTCATAGGACCTAGCTGGCTCACTTGATTCCTCAGCCCCTCCCAACTCCCCCCAGGGCTTCCAGCCCCTTCCTTCCATTTCTGTTGTCAAGCTGCGAGGAAGATGCACTTTATCAACCACTCTAAATTCTTTCTGGGGTGCTCACTTCCGGTCTGCCTGTTTCTTTTGAGTCTCCCTAGCCTTCTCTAATGCTTTGTGCATGGTCACCCATGTATCCCTTAATGTCTCCATCCACTCAGCCAAGGATGCTGAGGACGGTTTCTCCTTAGGGATTTTTGGCATTGGCACAAACTCTACCCCAGTAGCCACCCAAAATGGGGTAAATCCAGTACTACTATGTACAGAGTTATTATATGCCACTTCTTCAAAAGGCAGAAGCTCAGCCCAATTAGTCTGTTGGTAATTTACATAACATTGCAGGTATTGCTCCAGGACAGAATTCACGCATTCACAAGCTCCATTAGTACAAGGATGGTGGGCGGAGCTAAGCCCTTGGGAGGAGCCTATTAGCTTCAGGAATTCATGCCAAAATTTTGACGTGATCTGCACCCCTTGGTCTGATATAATGCGTTTCGGGGCCCCGTGCAATTGATAGATATGGTGCATGAACAATTTAGCCAAGGACCGGGCTGAAGGAATCCTGGGACATTTTAGATATTTAGATGTGCCTGTTTAGAGAACAAATCAGTAATAGTCCAAATTATGGTATTTCCAGCACTTTCTGGCAGGTCCACAATAAAGTTCATGTCAGGGTTCAAAGTAACACCCCCAACGAAAGAAGACTCCGAGGCAAGAAGTTCCTCAAAGTTCCATTTTATTAGAGATGTCATATTGGTACATCTGGGAAAACCCGAATCTGAAAGCTTCCAGGTTTTCCCCACCCAAAAGAAAGTCCAAGTCCCTGCCCCAGCACCCACATGTCCATCACATGGTCCAATCAATGCACCGTCCCAACTGGAGATGCCTCCCAGTCACACCACTCCAGGTGCAGGGCAGGATGTCCTCGACTCTCAGAGAAAAGAATGTTATTATGGCTAGATATCTCCCCAACTCCATACAATCCCCCCCCCCAGTTTCCCACAGCACTAAATGTGGCAGCCCTGAAGTTCCAAAGTAAAAGATGGCTTCCAGGGCTGACAGGCTGCCCCCCCCCTCAACCGATGATCGTGTCCTGCAATTAGAGGAACATAGGGGGTTAACGCAATATTCCCTAACCACCTCTCCCCCCCCCCAAGGAGGACCCTTTGGCTTATCAGGGTATTTATCATGGAATTGCTTCACTAATCTATCTGCTTTGACATCCCAGCTTTTAACCCAAGTAGCTTCAGACAAAAGGCACCCTTTCCAATGAACTAAATATTGCAATCGACCTCTATACAATCTAGAGTCTAAAATTCTTTTTACTTCATAATGGGTTTCCCCTTGCACCACTACAGGTTTGGGTGCCGGTTGGGTCTGCGGTCTCAATCTTGACCCAACCGCTGGTTTTAGCAGACTGCAATGAAAAACAGGATGCACTTTCCCTAGAATGTGTGGGAGGTTAAGCTGAACTGTTACTGGGTTAATTACTTTCACTATTGGGAAAGGGCCTAAAAACTTAGGTCCCAGCTTTTTACTGGGCAACTTCAGTTTTATGTATTTGGTTGATAGATAAACCCGATCTCCCACACGGAAGGGGGATTGAAGAGATCGGTGTTTGTCAGCTTGCTTTTTATATCCCTCAGTGACTTGGGCATGGGGACAAAGTCCATGCCGCTGGTGACCTGGAAGGGGGTCAATCCGGTGCTGCTATGCACGGTGTTGTTGTAAGCCACTTCTGCGAACAGCAACAGGTCTGCCCAGTTCTCTTGTTGGTAATCCACATAACATCTTATATATTGTTCCACCATTGCATTAGCTCGTTCCATGGCTCTGTTCGTACTCGGATGAAAAGCTGAGCTAAGTCCTTGTGTGGAGACGACCAATCTCAGGAGCTTCCTCCAAAACTTAGCGGTGAATTGGACCCCTCGATCTGAGATTACCCTGCGGGGTACGCCGTGCAGCTGGTAAATCTGTTTAATAAACATCTTTGCCAGCTTCTTTGCTGAGGGCAATCCTGAGCAAGCAGTGAAGTGGGCTTGCTTGGAAAATAAGTTGAGCACCATCCAAATCACTGTATTTTTACGTAATCTTCCACATCAGCTTTCATCTTTGGCCACCAAAACTGTCTACTGGCCAGGTGCAGAGTTTTCAAGAACCCAAAATGGCTGGCCAGTCATGAGTCGTGGCTGCGCTGCAGTACTTCCAGCCTCAAGCTGGCAGGGACATACAGTTTGGACCCCTTCCAAGCCAGCCCATCCCTCATGATCAAGACATCTTTATTATCTGTGACCAATGGGTCTGCTGGGAGCACTGCTTTCAGTGCTGTTGTCAGTTTGTCCCGTCCGGGGTCGGCTTGCTGTCTGGTGGTGACTTGTGCAGTTTGTTGTGAGGGGGGGATGATGGTGTGGACGACTTCTTCCCTATGGCTATCAAATTGCGGTTTTCTCGATAAGGCGTCGGCTAACAGATTCTTCCCCCCGGAATGTATTTCAGCTTGAAGTTAAACCGCCTAAAGTATTGTGCCCAACGGATTTGTTTGGGACATAGTTTTCTGGGGGTTTTCAGGGCTTCAAGGTTTTTGTGATCAGTCCAAACCTGAAAAGGTTTGGACTCTTTATCAAGAGAAGATATCTGAAGAGAAAATAATAATTTTTTTTAGAAAAATCAGATTTACCTAAAATACCCGAACAACACAAAGGGATGTTAGAAGAGAGAATAACAATGATGGAGCTAACAGAAGCAATTAAAAAACAAAAAAAGTGGGAAAACATCAGGTCCGGATGGACTACCAGCAGAACTATATAAGACATTTCAAGAGGTGTTAAGCAATGTAATGCTGGAACTATTTAATGAACTTTTATTAAAAGCAAAAATGCCAAATTCGTGGATAGAGGCCTATGTAACACTTATACCCAAGGAAGATTCAGACTTGCAATTAATAAAAAACTATAGACCGATTTCATTGCTAAATGCGGATTATAAAATTTTTGCTTCAATAATGGCAAATAGACTAAAGAGACTATTAAATGAATTCATTCATATGGATCAAAACAGGTTTCTACCTAAAAGGCAAATTAGAGACAATATGAGGATAATTTTGAATACGTTGGAGTATTATGAGACACATCCAGAAAAACAAATGGCGATGATATTTCTAGATGCACAGAAAGCTTTCGATAATGTGAATTGGCAGTTTATGATAAAGCAACTACAGATAATGGACTTTGGGGAGAGATTTATGAATACTATAAAAACAATATATGATAAACAATCAGCTAAGATAATGATGAATGGAGAGATGACGGAAAAAGTTAAAATAACAAAAGGAACAAGGCAAGGATGTCCATTATCCCCATTGTTATTTGTATTGATTCTAGAAGTGCTAAATAGAAATATAAGATGGAATGAAGAAATAAAAGGGATGAAAATTAAAAAAGAGGAATATAAACTACAAGCCTTTGTGGATGATTTAGTATTTATTTTGGAAGAACCCCAAAAAACAGGACCCAAATTATTAGAACAAATAGAGGAATATGGAGAGGTAGCAGGTTTAAAAATAAATAAAGTAAAAACAAAAATATTGGTAAAAAATATTACAGAAAAACAAAAAAGAGAATTAAGGGAGAAATTGGATATACAAATTGTGAAAAAAGTGAGATACTTAGGAATACAACTAACTTCAAGATGTGTAACAATAAAAGAGGATAATTATTATAATTTAAAAAGACAAATTGAGAAAGACTTGGAAAAATGGAAAACTTTGCAACTATTACTTATGGGAAAAATAGCAATAATCACGATGAATCTATTACCGAGGTTATTGTTTTTATTCCAGACAATTCCTATAAAAATTGAAAAGACTTATTTTCAACAGCTTAATAAGATAATGAGGAAGTTTATATGGCAGGGAAAAAAGGCAAGAATTAATATAAAGATGCTACAAGATGCAAGAATAAGGGGAGGTTTTGGACTGCCGAATTGGGAATTATATTACCAGGCAGCAGCATTGACGTGGATGAAAGAATGGATTGAATTGAGAAATATAAGACTACTAACTTTGGAAGGACATGATTTGCAATTGGGATGGCATGCATTTTTATGGTATGGTAGAAGTAAGATACATACGTGTTTTCATAGACATTATGTAAGAAATGCATTGTTATTAGTGTGGGAGAAGGTTAGAGATAAATACCGTATTTTTCGGAGTATAAGACGCACCTTTTTACCCCCCAAAAGGGGGTGAAAATTTAGGTGCGTCTTATACACCGAATGTAGCCCTGCCCACCCACTGGCCCCCACCCTTTGGCCTGTGCCTCGCAGCAGTTACCTTCTTGCAAGCAAACAGCAAGAAAAAACAGCCCCTTCCAGCTTCAGCATAGGTTAATTAGCACAAGTTGATTAGATCGGCCTCCCGACTCTCAGCTGATTTGCTCTCAGCTGTTTTGCTCAGGGCTCTCCTGCTTGCTGCAAAAAGTGCTGGAGCAGATTTTTTTCCCTAGCTATGCTGAAAAAACGAAACTGAAAGTAAAGCAGGCTCTTTGCTGCAACGTGACAAAATGAGGCAGAGAGAGATTTCTTTTTCTTTTTTCTCACCAAAAAAGGTAGGTGCAAACAATGGGAAATTT
Organism: Pituophis catenifer annectens; assembly: GCF_029215685.1. Taxonomy (NCBI): domain Eukaryota; kingdom Metazoa; phylum Chordata; class Lepidosauria; order Squamata; family Colubridae; genus Pituophis; species Pituophis catenifer. Next base: position 43,332,799 of record NW_027256885.1, read on the forward strand.
AGGGCAAAAGAGGAGAGTTCAAGATTTTAAAACACAAAAGAAAAAAGCTCTATTTAACTAGGGAATTGTAATAATTGAGATACTATTAATTGTATATTGTGTTGAAAGCAGAAATGGTTAAGTTGTGGTTTGGAGGAATATATGGGGAAAATTATTTGGTTTATTATTATTGGTAAATATAATTAATTGATTTGTAAGAAATTGGATTGCATGGAAATAATACAAAAAACATAGTTATATCTAATTGATTTATATAAAAATGTTGAATTTGTATTAAACAATTGTAATATTAAATAATTAACCAATGCGAGGATGGATATACAAATAGATGACAATGGGAAGGGGTATAATATAGAATAGAAGGGAAAAATTGAATTTGATTAAGATTAGAGATGAGAATGAAGGGTAATATTGGCTTTTTTAAAAAAATAGATGAGGAATAAATATGGCAAAAAGGAAATATAGAAATTGTACATTTAATTGAAATGACTAAACACTGTTTAAATTTGTGAACCAGCCAAACACTCTGTTCAAAGAAAATACATTGTATGTTTGTATGTGTGTTTGTCTAAAAAATAAAAAAAAAAAACTTTTTTTTAAAAAAAACAACCAAAAAAGGTCTTATACTCCGGTGCATCTTATACTCTGAAAAATACGGTACTATGTGAAAATTCCAATATGGTTATCAACAATGGAAGCATTTATACACCCAAATATGGTTAATTTTAGAAATATTTTTAGATATAAAGATTTACTTACAGACAAGGGGGAATTGAAAGGGAAACAAGAAATGGAAGAACAAGGGATTGTGATGGACTGGTATATGCATATGCAAATACAAGCAAGATATGAAAAAGATGCAAACAAAAGATGGGAACAGAGGATAAAATAATTTTAAAAATCTATAGTTTTCTGCTTAGTATGGAATTAGAGGAAGAACAAGTAAAGGAAACAATAATTGCTTGGGCAAAAAATTGTGCAAGCAGATGCTAGCGACGTAGCGGTGGCGGCCGTGCTCCTACAGAAAGACCCACAAGGACAGCTCCTGCCCTGCACCTATGTGTCCAAAAAGCTCACCGGCACCGAGAGGAGGTGGGCAATATGGGAGAAGGAAGCCTATGCAGTCTGCTGCGCCCTCCTCTCCTGGAGACATTTTCTTGAAGGGGGCAAAGTCCTTGACTGATTCCAGCTGGGACACTTTCTGCTGCCTACTAAGGGCTGGCACCGCAAACTGGTTGGACAGAATAATGGAATTAACCACCTCCTCTCTGGCACTATTATATTGTGGCATGCAGGAAAGCATATCCACCAGGAAATTTTTCCCTCCTGGTATATACCAGAGGGTGAAGTTGAAGTGTTTGAAATACTGAGCCCATTGGACTTGCTTGGGGGATAGTTTTTTGGGGGGTTTCAAAATCAAAAAATAGATTTTTAAAATTATTTTATCCTCTGTTCCCATCTTTTGTTTGCATCTTTTTCATATCTTGCTTGTATTTGCATATGCATATACCAGTCCATCACAATCCCTTGTTCTTCCATTTCTTCTATTTGTTCTAATAATTTGGGTCCTGTTTTTTGGGGTTCTTCCAAAATAAATACTAAATCATCCACAAAGGCTTGTAGTTTATATTCCTCTTTTTTAATTTTCATCCCTTTTATTTCTTCATTCCATCTTATATTTCTATTTAGCACTTCTAGAATCAATACAAATAACAATGGGGATAATGGACATCCTTGCCTTGTTCCTTTTGTTATTTTAACTTTTTCCGTCATCTCTCCATTCATCATTATCTTAGCTGATTGTTTATCATATATTGTTTTTATAGTATTCATAAATCTCTCCCCAAAGTCCATTATCTGTAGTTGCTTTATCATAAACTGCCAATTCACATTATCGAAAGCTTTCTGTGCATCTAGAAATATCATCGCCATTTGTTTTTCTGGATGTGTCTCATAATACTCCAACGTATTCAAAATTATCCTCATATTGTCTCTAATTTGCCTTTTAGGTAGAAACCTGTTTTGATCCATATGAATGAATTCATTTAATAGTCTCTTTAGTCTATTTGCCATTATTGAAGCAAAAATTTTATAATCCGCATTTAGCAATGAAATCGGTCTATAGTTTTTTATTAATTGCAAGTCTGAATCTTCCTTGGGTATAAGTGTTACATAGGCCTCTATCCACGAATTTGGCATTTTTGCTTTTAATAAAAGTTCATTAAATAGTTCCAGCATTACATTGCTTAACACCTCTTGAAATGTCTTATATAGTTCTGCTGGTAGTCCATCCGGACCTGATGTTTTCCCACTTTTTTTGTTTTTTAATTGCTTCTGTTAGCTCCATCATTGTTATTCTCTCTTCTAACATCCCTTTGTGTTGTTCGGGTATTTTAGGTAAATCTGATTTTTCTAAAAAAAATTATTATTTTCTCTTCAGATATCTTCTCTTGATAAAGAGTCCAAACCTTTTCAGGTTTGGACTGATCACAAAAACCTTGAAGCCCTGAAAACCCCCAGAAAACTATGTCCCAAACAAATCCGTTGGGCACAATACTTTAGGCGGTTTAACTTCAAGCTGAAATACATTCCGGGGGGAAGAATCTGTTAGCCGACACCTTATCGAGAAAACCGCAATTTGATAGCCATAGGGAAGAAGTCGTCCACACCATCATCCCCCCCTCACAACAAACTGCACAAGTCACCACCAGACAGCAAGCCGACCCCGGACGGGACAAACTGACAACAGCACTGAAAGCAGTGCTCCCAGCAGACCCATTGGTCACAGATAATAAAGATGTCTTGATCATGAGGGATGGGCTGGCTTGGAAGGGGTCCAAACTGTATGTCCCTGCCAGCTTGAGGCTGGAAGTACTGCAGCGCAGCCACGACTCATGACTGGCCAGCCATTTTGGGTTCTTGAAAACTCTGCACCTGGCCAGTAGACAGTTTTGGTGGCCAAAGATGAAAGCTGATGTGGAAGATTACGTAAAAATACAGTGATTTGGATGGTGCTCAACTTATTTTCCAAGCAAGCCCACTTCACTGCTTGCTCAGGATTGCCCTCAGCAAAGAAGCTGGCAAAGATGTTTATTAAACAGATTTACCAGCTGCACGGCGTACCCCGCAGGGTAATCTCAGATCGAGGGGTCCAATTCACCGCTAAGTTTTGGAGGAAGCTCCTGAGATTGGTCGTCTCCACACAAGGACTTAGCTCAGCTTTTCATCCGAGTACGAACAGAGCCATGGAACGAGCTAATGCAATGGTGGAACAATATATAAGATGTTATGTGGATTACCAACAAGAGAACTGGGCAGACCTGTTGCTGTTCGCAGAAGTGGCTTACAACAACACCGTGCATAGCAGCACCGGATTGACCCCCTTCCAGGTCACCAGCGGCATGGACTTTGTCCCCATGCCCAAGTCACTGAGGGATATAAAAAGCAAGCTGACAAACACCGATCTCTTCAATCCCCCTTCCGTGTGGGAGATCGGGTTTATCTATCAACCAAATACATAAAACTGAAGTTGCCCAGTAAAAAGCTGGGACCTAAGTTTTTAGGCCCTTTCCCAATAGTGAAAGTAATTAACCCAGTAACAGTTCAGCTTAACCTCCCACACATTCTAGGGAAAGTGCATCCTGTTTTTCATTGCAGTCTGCTAAAACCAGCGGTTGGGTCAAGATTGAGACCGCAGACCCAACCGGCACCCAAACCTGTAGTGGTGCAAGGGGAAACCCATTATGAAGTAAAAAGAATTTTAGACTCTAGATTGTATAGAGGTCGATTGCAATATTTAGTTCATTGGAAAGGGTGCCTTTTGTCTGAAGCTACTTGGGTTAAAAGCTGGGATGTCAAAGCAGATAGATTAGTGAAGCAATTCCATGATAAATACCCTGATAAGCCAAAGGGTCCTCCTTGGGGGGGGGGAGAGGTGGTTAGGGAATATTGCGTTAACCCCCTATGTTCCTCTAATTGCAGGACACGATCATCGGTTGAGGGGGGGGCAGCCTGTCAGCCCTGGAAGCCATCTTTTACTTTGGAACTTCAGGGCTGCCACATTTAGTGCTGTGGGAAACTGGGGGGGGGGGGATTGTATGGAGTTGGGGAGATATCTAGCCATAATAACATTCTTTTCTCTGAGAGTCGAGGACATCCTGCCCTGCACCTGGAGTGGTGTGACTGGGAGGCATCTCCAGTTGGGACGGTGCATTGATTGGACCATGTGATGGACATGTGGGTGCTGGGGCAGGGACTTGGACTTTCTTTTGGGTGGGGAAAACCTGGAAGCTTTCAGATTCGGGTTTTCCCAGATGTACCAATATGACATCTCTAATAAAATGGAACTTTGAGGAACTTCTTGCCTCGGAGTCTTCTTTCGTTGGGGGTGTTACTTTGAACCCTGACATGAACTTTATTGTGGACCTGCCAGAAAGTGCTGGAAATACCATAATTTGGACTATTACTGATTTGTTCTCTAAACAGGCACATCTAAATATCTAAAATGTCCCAGGATTCCTTCAGCCCGGTCCTTGGCTAAATTGTTCATGCACCATATCTATCAATTGCACGGGGCCCCGAAACGCATTATATCAGACCAAGGGGTGCAGATCATGTCAAAATTTTGGCATGAATTCCTGAAGCTAATAGGCTCCTCCCAAGGGCTTAGCTCCGCCCACCATCCTTGTACTAATGGAGCTTGTGAATGCGTGAATTCTGTCCTGGAGCAATACCTGCAATGTTATGTAAATTACCAACAGACTAATTGGGCTGAGCTTCTGCCTTTTGAAGAAGTGGCATATAATAACTCTGTACATAGTAGTACTGGATTTACCCCATTTTGGGTGGCTACTGGGGTAGAGTTTGTGCCAATGCCAAAAATCCCTAAGGAGAAACCGTCCTCAGCATCCTTGGCTGAGTGGATGGAGACATTAAGGGATACATGGGTGACCATGCACAAAGCATTAGAGAAGGCTAGGGAGACTCAAAAGAAACAGGCAGACCGGAAGTGAGCACCCCAGAAAGAATTTAGAGTGGTTGATAAAGTGCATCTTCCTCGCAGCTTGACAACAGAAATGGAAGGAAGGGGCTGGAAGCCCTGGGGGGAGTTGGGAGGGGCTGAGGAATCAAGTGAGCCAGCTAGGTCCTATGAAAGTTCCTTCACTTCAAGGTCATGTTATGGGAACTCTTCGAACGGCACAGACTGTTTTCCAAAACACAAAGAAAGTGCTGGATTTGGCAAAGAATGGAAGAAAGGTCTGAAGGGGAAAAGGGGAACTTTATCTATGCAGCTGTCTGTGGAAACCTTTAGAATTGGCTTTACTTCATCTGTACCTATATGGATCTATCAGTAAAATTATACTCTTGGTAAAATTATGTCCCAGGAGTTTCTTTTCCTGCATATGCTAATGGGACAGTTGACAAGAGGTTTCTATGGGCAATCTATGGACTGTCTGGTGGGGGGGCGGGGTGAGAGTGAGGTGAATGTGATTAGCCCCAGAAGGGATGGTGGTGGAGTGATTTCCCTGCTGGGTGGGTGAGAGCAGCCAGGTAGAGAGTGCTGTGCTTGGATGGAGATGTGGGGGAAGGGGGCTTGAGGGCACTGAGAACTAGTGCTATAGTGCCTGTCAGGTTCCTTCTCTACCCCGATACATGTTGTTGGAGGGGTGGTCCCTCTGAGAGTGAAAGGGGAAGCAAGGATGGGAGTGGGGGAATGGAGAGACTGATGAGGCAAATAGGGCAGAGCATCGTATCTCAGTGGTATCAGGTATGGGGAGATATAATCGCAGGAGACAGTGGGAGGGCCGTTTGTGTGCAATGCAACCCCAATGCGTTATACTGGTTTTGTGTTCTGGCCCCTTGAACTCAACCCATTTGCCTAGTCTGCAGACTAACAGTTGCCCAGGTTTTAGGCTGCTGCTTTTAAATGCCAGATCAACATGTAATAACACACACACCCAATTGCCAATTTGATCAACGTGGAAAAGGCTGATCTGGCATGCATCACCAAGACTTGGATGGAGCTAGAGGTTGGGGTCCCTCTCTCAGAAATGTGCCTGGTTGGGTACAGGGTGCGGCACCAGGTTAGACTGCAGGGTACAGGAGGTGGTTTGGCTGTTGTCATCAGAGTGTCTCTGGTTGGTACCAAGGACATCACTCCACAAGTGCCCACTTGTGAGACCCTTTTCCTTAGGGTGGGCTCTAGGGACCAGTTGGGACTGCTGCTATTGCACTAGCCTCCCTGCTGCATAGCAGCCTCCCTGACAGAGCTCCACAGACCATACTGCAGAGTTGGTGGTGGAGTTCCCAAGGCTTATGGGTCTTGGGAACTTCAACCTGCCTTCCCTGGGGGTGGGGTCAGAGGTAGCCTGGGAATTCATAGAAACCATGACTTCCATGGGCCTGTCCCAAGTCATTCAGGGCCTGATAGGAATAGTCATCACACACCTGATTTGGTGTTCTTGTCTGAGCAGTGCCTTTGTGATATGGAATTGGTTGACCTATCCCTAGTCCCCTTGTCATGGTCTGATCACAATCTGGTAGCTATGAGCTTCTCTAGAAGTGCAGCCCTTCACAGGGAAACAGAACCTATCAGATTACTCTGCCCTCAGCAACTGATGGACCCTGAAGGGTTTCAGAGGGAGCTGGAGTTTATAACTGAAGATCTGCTGCATAGCCCTGCTAAGACCCTAGATGTCAAGAGTGAAACATTGGCAGCTACGTGCCTCTTTGGGCTTTGGACTACTAGATTGGGAGCTTTATTATCAAGCGTCCGTATTAACATGGGTGAGAGAATGGATAACTTTTAGACACAGAAGATTATTGTTTCTGGAAGGTCTGATCTCCAATTAGGATGGCATGCTTTTTTATGGTATGATAAAAATAAGACTCATATTTTCAAAGACATTATATAAGAAATGCTCTACTCTTAGTATGGGAAAAGGTGAAAGCAAAAATTTTCTGACAGATAAAGTCACTTGGGTTCATTCCCAGTTGGATGTCAGCATGAACATTGGTCTGGTGGAGATTCCCTGGGGCAGGTGCTTGACCAGTTATTTGGGAATAGTTTGACCCTGTTGCTCCTGAGGAAGTGGACAGGATCCTAGGGAATGTAAAGTTGGACACCTGTGTGTTAGATCCATGTCCCCTCTGGCTGATTAGAGCCTCTTAGGAATTGACACATGGATGGGTTCTGGTGATGGTTAATGCATCTTTGAGTGAGTTGGTGGTGCCTCAGCCTTTTGAAGTGGCTGCAATTTGCCCTCTTCTCAAGAAGCCATCACTAGATCCCACCCTGATGGACGATTTTTGTCCTGTCTCCAATCTTCCCCACTTGGAGAATGTTGTTGAGAAGGTGGTCATGTTGTAGCTCCAGAGGATCCTGGAGGAAATGGATTATCTGGACCCCTTTCAGTCAGGATTCAGGCCTGGATATGGGACAGAAAAAGCATTGGTTGCACTTTTTTATTTGATATACTCAGTTGTACATCTCTGCTTGTGGTGAGTTAACCAATGCTTCAACCACCCTTTCTCAGTGCCTGGAGGCTGTTGAAGTCTAGAAGGGGAGCAATAGGTTAGAACTGAACCCTGCCAAGATGGAGTGACTTTGGGTGCAGGGCTCCTTGGCTCTTGGAGAATTACTACCTTTGGTCATGGATGAAGTTGCACTGCCCCAGACAGACCCAGTGAGTAATCTGGGGGTTCTCCTGGCCTTTTGACTCCTGCTCAAGAGCATGTAGCAGTTGTGGCCAGGAGGGCCTTTGCACAACTGCGTGTTGTGTGCCAGTTACACTCATTCCTGGACCAATGGGCCCTTCTCAATCACCCATACCCTGGTCTAGTTTGGACTAGTGTAATGTGCTCTACATGGGGCTGCCCTTAAAGAGCATCCGGAAGCTTCAGTTGGCTCAAAATGCAGGGGCCTGCATGGTTTTGTGCAAGTCCAAATTTGCACCTGTCACCTCTTTTGTGGGAGCTGCACTGGTTACCGATTTGCTTCAGGAGGGAGGGGAATTCAAGGTGCTGGTTATCACCTTTAAAGCCCTACATGGCTTGGGGCCAGGTAACTTGATGGACCACCTCTCCCCATTTACATCTACCTGGTCCACCAGAGCAGGAAGGCAGGGCATATTGCAGGTCCCATCTATTAAAGAAGTACACCTGGTGGGAACTAGAAGAAGGGCCTTATGTGTAGTGGCTCTCTCCCTTTGAAACATCATTCCCCTGAGACAAGATTGGCCTCCTTTCCACAAGGCCTTGAAGCATGGTTTTGTCAGCAGGTTTGGGGACCCCATTCAAGTGGCTTGTGTTGTGATCTAGGCTTGTCTGACCACAACAGCTTGTCTGATTCTGTTGTTGCTGCCACTGGGTGGGTGGGGTTTAAATTGTGGATTTTTAACTTTGGATTTTTAATGCTGTACACTGCCTGGAGTCACTGTGAATTGAAATAAATTTAATTAATAAATACATTAATTTGTATATATTGCTTTTAACTTTGTTGTACACCTCCCAGAATTACTTGGTTGTGAGATGGGTGGCTATATAAATATGACAAATATATATTGCCACAGTGGCCCTACCAGAAGAGAAAAAAAAAACTCCTAACCCCCTTAAGCAAACTAAGAAAACAAGAGAGAAAGCAGCCCCCACCTCCTTTATCTGTTGATGTTGTAGTTGAGCTGTTCTCAGAGGAAGGGACATGTAACCTAACATGTATTTTCCTTTGCATAACAAGATATACCTGAGTGGGAAACCAATATCAGAGAAAACCGGCTGCTTTTCCAATCCTCCAGCATAGTCTTCTCATAAGGTTAAGACCCAGCTGCTGTTGAAAACTTTCAGCCATGGTGCCTGCTGACTCCAAGGAAGTGGCTGGTTGCATTTTTCTGCTCTGTGCATGGGCATCTGGCCATTTGGTTAAAGCTGATCAGCCAATTCTTCATTTGGCAGAATTGAAAAGAGTCCCATCATGGTTTCTGGCAAGACAATAAAACCAATGTGACATATCTTTTGTGGGTTGTTGGGAGCACTCTATGAATGTTTGGTTCTCTTCTGTCCTCTGCTGCTCAAATGTTGTAAATTATTTCAATCTGTAATTGAAAACACAGTGCAGTAGACATAATTGGTATTAAAGTCAGCAACTAATCATTTGTCAGCTTATAGAGGAAGAGTCATTTGAGAGGCTACCATTAAGAAAGCTATTGTTAAATTGTCCTTTTTCATAGGAAAATATTATCTATATGAAAAATGTTTCACAGTAATTACTGCATCCCAAGGTGGTCCCACACCTGACCCCAAGGAAATGTATTTGGTCAGTGCTGGAAGGGGAAAACATTTGGAAGCTTTAGAAGTCTTAAGTTTTGTAATAATTGAACTAAATTTAAATACAACAATCCTCTGTTGACCATTCCCACTCATATCTCTGTCACTGCAATGAATTCATTCAATAATTCATTTCCAACACACTAAATCAAAAGACTTAGGGTAGATTACAATAATGCAAAATAACAACAAAAACAAAGGAACAACAGCAGTTGAAACTTATAATTACAGATAGCAGAAGCATCAGACCCCAAGGTGTGATGAAAAAGTATGATCTTCCTTGCTTTTCTAAAGACAAAGAGTGAGAGGGCCATCTGAACCTCAGATGGCAAGCTGTTCAATGAGACTGTGGCAGCCACAGAAAAATTATTTGCATCTAATTCTTTTCACAGTTGGAACACAATTGCATCTTAGCTCTTCAGCCTGGATTTTCCTGATTAACTGTCCATTCCATTCCTTTCTTCATTAATGTGTCTTATTTTTATGCTGTAAACTTGTAATCTGGGCTGGGTTTATTTTTTATGTTATGTTGCTAAAGCTTGGAGTATCACTGACATTTCTGTGGCATAATAAACTAGAATAAACTAGAATAGAATTTTTTGACTTCCGGCGGTGACGTCAGCGGGTTAGGGACGAGGGAACGGCTTTCCGCTCTCGCAATCCCTAACATCTTTGATTTGAGCGCCGATTTTGGTGCTATCGACCCCGGAGAGGTCGATAGAAGAAAGGGGAACTTCCAAGGACCTCGGGGAGGGCAGCAACCCCTCCGAAGGTTCAGGAAAACCCCCTTAACTTGGATCGAGGAAAAACCAGCCATCTCGGCTGGCCTGATACGGTGACAGCTGTTTAGAAGGAAGCGAAGATCGTAAAAGAAGCATCGGTGGAAATAGGAGGAGCGAACAAAGGAAGAATCGAAAAAGGTATCTCTAAATTCTTAAATTGTTGAAAGAAGGCGGGTGGAAGGAACCTCCAAGTAGGATACAGAGAGAGAAGCGGTGAGTGGAAAACTGGAACGGAGGGGGAGTCCATCTTAGCAGTGACACCGCACAATTTGATAGCCAGTGAAATAGAAGAAATCCAGAGGAAAGCTGACGGTGTGAAATTTGGGACGATACTTAGAACCTTTACAGTAAGATCCTGAGAGAAGAGAAAGTCTCAAAAAGCTGGAGAATATTTGACACAGGATTGTTAGTTATTTGGACATTTAAAGAAGAGAAGAAGGTAAACCCTTACTGACTCGATATTGTGAGGATGTGGCGAGTTTTGGATCTATAATACTTACCGGATAATTTGGACACAGACTTTTCCAACACTTACTCTAATATTCGGACGATTGGTTTGGGAGACGTTTGGAGACGTTTGGACAGCTGGACTAAGATATTTTGATACATTAATGCTCGAAATTCGCGAAGGATATTTATTGTGTATTGGACTTATAAAAAAAAGAGCAAGAGTGATCGTGAACATTGCTTTCCTTATTATTTCCACTTCGGGAAAGTTTGGATGAGAAACGTTGGAATATTCGGACAATATTTAAACATTTGAAAGGAAATCGTGTTGGATTATAATTGGCTACTTAATAACTAATTTGCTACATAGAATTGCCCTTTCTCCTGAATCATCAGACTTTGGATTGAACTGAACAGGCGGACGTTTAATTTAAAAGGCACTTGGGACATTAAGTATTCAAAATAAAACAACTGGAAAATAGATAAGAATAAACGAACTAAAGAAGAGAGTGACCTAAGAGAAGAACATCTATAAGGGTTATAGACTTGTAATTAAATAAACTGCTACTAGTGATTAAGAAGTATTATATATATTTACACATTACTTTGAAAATTTATTTTGGATTTATGATTGCATAACTTAAGTTTATATATATTAAGTGAATTATTAGCTTGTTAGTTTGTTAGTTTGTCTTTATATATTTAGAGTAAAAGATATTTATTGGGCTATATTATAATTATATTTATGCAAATGATATTCATATATCTACATTAGTCATATTAGAAGATAAGAGCAATTGATATTTATTTATTTAATAGTATAAGAGTCATATTAAGTATTTGAATATTTAATATTTAATATTTTGGATAATCAACTGATGGAACATTAGAATATTATATTTTCCCTCAACCCCTCCTTTCTAACTTCCCTCATCGTTGTCTCATACACATTGAAAAGGATTGAAAGAATATTGAAAGTGAAAGATAAATTTGGATGCAAATCTAAGAAACAGACTTATAATTATTGATTAGTATATGAAATTTTGGGAATCAATAAAACAAGGAATAATAATGGCAACCAGAAGCACAGCAACAACAACTAAAACAAGTAAGAAGATACCATCGAGCCAAATGATACTCATGGCCTCCCCGGCCCAACAAAAACCAGCTGAAATGACAGAAAAGGATAAGATAAGCCCCGCCCTTAATATGGAGAATATCCAAGCTGCTTTAGCAATGATCCAGGAAGGAAGGAATAGGATGCAGGAAACGATGGTCCACAACCACGAAGAGACCAGGAAAAACCATGAGGAACTAAGGTTAGACGTGGGTGAAATAAAGGACAATATTAAAACTTTAGATGAGAAGATAGAGCAAATTCAACAAAACATAGCGGAAAATGAACAGAGGATCCATAAAGTGGAAGAAAAAATAGAACATACAACTAATAGAATGGAAAGGATGGAACAGGCCCAAGGGGCATTTAACAAAGAAACGGAAGACGCATTAACTTATCTCGAAATGGAGAAGGCATCTTTTTATCTACGATTCCAAAACGTAGAAGAGCAAAAGGATGAAGATATAGGGGAAACAATGATTGAGATATTGGCAAAGGCAACCCAGAAGGATAAGGAAGAACTCCGAATCGGAATAGACGAAATATATAGGGTTCATATGAACTACGCAAGACGGAATAAATTACCCAAGGAAATCCACATAAGACTCACGAAGAAATCTATAAAGGAAGAGATTTACAGGAAAATGAGAGAGGAGACAACCATGTATAAGGGAAGAGAAATCTTAACTCTCAAACAAGTACCGAGAAGAACAAGAGACCAGAGAAGAAATTATAATTTCCTAACTACACAGTTAAATAAATTCAAAATAAAATTTCGCTGGCTAATGCCAGAAGGTCTACTTATCTCCTGGGAGGATAGAAAGTATAGGATTGATAATCTAGAGAAGGCTTAAGACTTCTTTGAACAACATTTCACATGTGAAGAAGAACAAGAGAGAAGGGAAGAAACGGAACACAGGAGGCAAGAGGTACAGCAAATAGAAAGAGAAAAAAAAGATCAAGAAGATAAAAGGAGAACGGAGAAAGAAAGAATGGAGAGAGAGGGAACGAGGGAAAAGACGCAAAGAGTTACTAGAAACACAACAAAGTTGAAAATAACAAATAGATAAACCCAAATAAAGATGGAAGGAGAATTAAAAATTATTTTGATCAACATAAACGGACTCAACTCACCAATGAAAAGGAAATACATATTTACAAAATTACAAAAATTGGATATTGACATCATAACATTACAGGAAGTACATATTAAAAGACAGCAACAAAAATTGTTGGAAAATAAAAAATTAGGAAGATTATATACATCCCTAGGAGACTGTAAAAAGAGAGGGGTGGTAACGTATGTTAAAAACCACCTGAAAACCAAACAGTTATATACTGATACGGAAGGATGCATTTTAATAATTGAAATACAAACAGAAACAAAAATAATATTACTAGTATCCATATATGCACCCAACGGAAACCAGAGGGGTTTTTACAAGAAACTGCACGACATAATTAAAGACCTGGAATATGAGAACATCTGCATTATTGGGGATTTTAACGCAATTGTGAATTTACAAGACGATTATCATAGTAACAGGAAAAATAAAACTAGAAAAAGAACTCTACCGGAAACATTTGAAGATATGGCCGAAGAATTCCATTTATACGATGGGTGGAGGGAGGTAAATAAACAAATTAAACAATACATATACTACTCAAGCCCCCACCAGTCATGGTCTAGAATGGATATGGCCTGGGTGACACCAGATCTTAGAAAAGAAATACGAGATATCAAAATTGAACCAAATACCTGGGCCGATCACAATCCTATAAAAATAATATGGAAAGGTTATCACAAGCAAAAGAGGTGGATGATGGATACTGGAATAATAAAAGATAAATAATATATAAGGATGATTGAGAAGGAACTCAAAATATTCTTCCAATTAAATACAAAGGAACAGACCTCGCTACAGAACCTATGGGACACTACAAAAGCCTATATAAGAGGCCTCACCATAGCATATACAACAACAAAAAAAATAAGGACAAACAACTAAAAAGGAATAATTTACTGCAAGAACTCAACAGATATGAATCACAGTTACAAAAACAACCTGATGATAAAACAATAAAGGCAAACCTGAACCTCACCAAACATAAACTGAATTTAATCATGCAAACAGAAATCGCACAGAAAATGAAAATGGCAAAACAGAAACATTTTCAATACGCAAACAAAACAGGTCGCTGGTTGGTGTATCGACTGAAAAAAGAGAGGGAGAAGAGAATAATATATCAACTACAAGATGAAACGGGACAAATATGCAGCACGAATTCTGATAAAAAATGTATAGTTAAAGAATTCTATCAAAAACTTTACTCACAAGAGGAGATCCAAGACCGAGATATCAAGGAATACTTATGTGAAGCTAATATCTCAAAAGACATATTAAATAAACCAATTACAATGACAGAGTTGATGGAAGCCCGGAAGAAACAGAAGAACAATAAGGTACCAGGCCCAGACGGAATTCCAACTGAATTTTATAAAAACTGCCAGTCAGCGATAGATGAAATACTCCTCCAAGTTCTTAATGATGCATTACTAGAAGCAGAAACCCCTAAATCTTGGAACGAAACCATTATTTCACTTATCCCCAAAGAAGACACAGACCGGACACAGGTTAAGAATTACAGACCGATTTCACTACTAAACGTTGACTATAAATTATTCATGACAGTTATAGCGCAAAGGTTGAAAACAATTATACACAACTATATACATTCTGATCAAAACGGCTTTGTCCCAAGGAGGCAGATAAAAAACAACACGAGAACAATCATAAACATTCTAGAATATTATGAACAACAAATTGATAAACAAGTATCCTTAATCTTTCTCGATGCGCAAAAGGCATTTGACAATTTGAATTGGAAATTCCTCATAGCACAATTAGAGTTAATGGATGTTGGCGACAAATTTTTAAAAATGATTAAGAAAGTATACTCCTCCCAGACTGCGAGAATCACAATTAATGGGGACATGACAGAAAGACTGGACATACAAAAAGGGGTGAGGCAAGGCTGCCCACTCTCTCCCTTACTATTCATAATATCGCTGGAAGCCTTACTAAACGAGGTAAGGAAGGATGAGGACATAAAGGGACTACGGATACAAAATGAGGAATATAAACTACAGGCCTTTGCTGACGACGTGGTGTTCATAGTAGAACAACCAGAAATAGCAGGAACTAAATTACTGGCGAAGATAGAAGAATATGGCAAAGTAGCGGGACTTAAAATTAATAGACAAAAAACTAAAGTCTTGACAAAAAATCTGACTAAGACACAAGAGACAAAATTGGAAGAAGAATTAGGAATACAGATTGTAAAGAAAGTAAAATACCTGGGAATTTGGATCACTATAAAAGCAACAACGATTAGAGAGGATAACTATATTAAATTGATGAAACAAATTAAAAAGGATCTGGAAATATGGAACAAATTACAGTTGTCACTTTTGGGCAGAATAGCATCAGTAAAAATGAACATATTACCGAGATTACTTTACCTCTTTCAAGTGATACCAATTGGCCCAGGAAAAGATTTCTTCAAAGATCTTAATAAGATAATAATGAAATACATCTGGCAAGGAAAGAAGGCCAGAATTAAACTAAAATGCCTACAGGACACCCGTGAGAAGGGAGGCCTCGGCTTACCAAACTGGGAGTTATATTATAAAGCATTGTCGTTAAATTGGATTAGGGAATGGATAGACTTAAAAAACAAGAGAATGTTATACCTAGAGGGATTTGATCTGAATCGGGGCTGGCATGCCTTCTTATGGGACGGTATAGATAAACAACATGGGTATTTTCAGCGGCACATCATCAGAGGCTCATTATACAAAACGTGGCAAGAAATCAGAAAACAACACTACACTAAGATCCCGCATTGGTTGTCGACCATGGAAGCCTTAATTTACCCAAACACCATAGAAATAGGAAAAATGAGGAATTACCAAGAATTATTTATTTATTTATTTATTTTCTTGAATTTATATACCGCCCTTCTCCCCGAAGGGACTCAGGGCGGTGAACAGCCGAAAATTGAAATAACATACAATATAAAAGTTAAGATAACTAAAAATAAATTAAATTAATCGCCCTCCCAATTTAAAACCCCAAGCTATACAATTAAAAACTAACCCATAAAACCTATTCAGGCCAGGCCGGCTTGCTGAAATAAAAAAGGCTTCAGGGCCTTACGGAAAGTGTGGAGATCCGGGATCAGCCGTATTCCGAGAGGTAGCTCGTTCCAGAGGGCAGGTGCTCCCACAGAGAAGGCTCTCCCCCTGGGGGCCACCAGCCGACATTGCTTGACCGACGGCACCCTGAGGAGACCCTCTCTGTGAGAGCGTATTGGCCAGTGGGAGGTTATCGGTAGCAGAAGGCGGTCTCGTAAATACCCTGGCCCTAAGCCATGGAGCGCTTTAAAGGTGGTCACCAACACCTTGAAGCGCACCCGGAGGACCACCGGGAGCCAGTGCAGCTCGCGCAGGAGAGGTGTTATATGGGAGCGCCATGTCGCTCCCGTAATCACCCGTGCGGCCGCATTCTGGACCAGTTGGAGCCTCCGGGTGCTCCTCAAGGGGAGCCCCATGTAGAGAGTGTTGCAGTAGTCCAGGCGAGAAGTGACGAGAGCATGAGTGACTGTGCATAAGGAATCCCGACTCAGAAAGGGGTGCAACTGGCGTATCAGGCAAACCTGATAAAAAGCCCCCCTGGCCACGGCCGTCATGTGCTCTTCTAAAGACAGCCGTGTGTCCAGGAGGACGCCCAAGTTGCGAGCCCCCTCTGTGGGGGTCAATGACTCGCCCCCAATAGCCAGCAATGGCACCAGCTGGCTATATCGGGATGCCGGCATCCACAGCCACTCAGTCTTGGAAGGGTTGAGTCGAAGCCTGTTCCTCCCCATTCAGACCCGCACGGCCTCCAGACACTGGGACATCACTTCAAGGGCATTGTTGGGGTGGTTTGGGGTGGAGATGTACAGCTGAGTGTCATCAGCGTACAGATGGCACCGCACCCCAAATCCACGGATGATCTCACCCAGCGGCTTCACATAAACGTTGAACAGGAGTGGCAAGAGGACCGACCCTTGTGGCACCCCACAAACAAGGTGCCTCAAGGTCGACCTCTGCCCCTCTGCCAACACAGACTGCGACCGGTCGGAGAGATAGGAGGAGAATCACTGCAACACGGTGCCTCCCACCCCCAATCCCTCCAGCCGGTGCAGCATGATACCATGGTCGATGGTATCAAAAGCCGCTGAGAGATCTAATAGGACCAGAACAGAGGAGCAACCCCTGTCCCGAGCCCTCCAGAGATCATCAACCAACGCGACCAATGCCGTTTCCATGCTGTAGCCAGGCCTGAAGCCAGACTGGCATGGGTCTAGATAGACGGTTTCATCCAGGTACTGCGGGAGCTGTTGCGCAACCACACTCTCAACAACCTTCACAATAAAGCGAAGGTTGGAGACAGGACGGTAGTTAGCCATAACAGCCGGGTCCAGAGAAGGCTTCTTAAGGAGGGGCCTCACCACCGCCTCTTTCAAGGCAGGCGGCAGGAAACCCTCCCCCAGAGAAGCATTTATAATCTTCTGGAGCCAGCTTCGCGTAACCTCCCGGGTAGCCAGTACCAGCCAGGAGGGACACGTGTCCAGTAAACATGTGATACTGAGTAGCGAAGGAGATTTATACACGAGGCAAGAATTGGAGAATAAGGGAATAGCTATTGATTGGTGGCCATACCGTCAAATTAAGTCACGATATATAGCAGACCGGACACAATATGGATTTCAGACCGAACCAAATGAACTGGACAAGATATTAAAAAGTACAGAGGAGAAAATGATAACCAAAATTTACAGATATTTAATAAATTATAAATTGGAGGAGGAAACGGTCTAAGAAAATATGATAACATGGGCAAAAAATATAGGCCACAACATAGAATTGGAAAAATGGGACAAATTATGGACAGAAAATCTCAAACTGACAATGTCAATACCATATAAAGAAAACCTCTACAAGGTGTTTTACAGATGGCACCTCCCACCGGCACGTCTGGCAAAAATGTTTCCAAATGTGTCACCAATGTGTTGGAAATACAAGTCGCAAAAGGGGTCATATTACCATCTCTGGTGGTCTTGTAGAAGAGCACAACATTACTGGCAAGAAATCAAGTTAATGATTGAAGAAATAACAAAGCAGAAGGTCGATATGAAACCGGAATTTTTTTTATTCAGAATTATCACACCACAACAGACTAAAGAGATAAAATATCTCACTATTCACATCTTAACAGCAGCACGTATAGTATATGCTCAAAATTGGAAATCAGAACTATTACCAACAGAAGAAAAAATAATTGCAAAAATAACAGAATGTGCAGAAATGGACAGACTCACAAAAGAGCTACAAGAGAAAGAGGACACTGATTATTATGCAGTCTGGCAAAGATGGTATTCCTGGCTAGAGGGAAAGATAGGATTGATAAAATAATACCTATACAAAACATAACCAAGAAATACAGACAATCACATAGGAGGTAGACCACATGACTGTATGTATAAATAGTTAGAACGGTTATTAGAAGGATGTATAGAAGTAATAGATATTTATATAGAGAGAAAAATTTAAAAACAGAATATAAAGTTAAGTCTTGGATATGTAAAAAAGTAAAAATAAGTAAGCACATAAAATAGATCTCTAAAAGAGAAATAGAGGTGAAATAGAAAATAATCACCGATGCAACAGTTTTCTAGAAGTCAGCCGATAGGCTAAACCAATGTTAGTTGTTAGTTAGTTAGTTAGTTTTTATTTTCTTGTATTGTGGTTATGTATACATGTTTGTAAGTATTTTTGTCTTATGTTTTTGTTTAATAAAAAAATAAAAAAAATATATAAAAAATAGAATATAATTTTTTATTGGCCAAGTGTGATTTATTTATTTATTTATTTTTATTAAATTTCTATACAGCCCTTCTCCCGAAGGACTCAGGGCAGTGTACAGCCAGAAATAAAACTATGACAATAGAAAAATTAAAAACAAGTTAAAACAATTAAATCAATTGGCCAAAAATTCTAATAAAACAACCCATTAAAATAGTAAAAATTATTATTAATTATGATTGGATACACAAGGAATTTGTCTTGGTGCATATGCTCTCAGTGTACATAAAAGAAAAGATACTTCATCAAGAATCATAAGGTACAACACTTAATGATAGTCATAGGGTACAAATAAGCAATCAGGAAACATTATCAATATAAATCGTAAGGATACAAGCAACAAAATTACAGTCATAGTCATAAGTGGAAGGAGATGGGTGGTGGGAACGATGAGAAGATTAATAGTAGTGCAGACTTAGTAAATAGTTTGACAGTGTTTTTTTTTTTATTCAAAAAGTTTTTTTTATTTTATAGACAAACAAACAAACAATACATAATCAGTCAATATATGTTCTAAATACATGTTTTGTGTCTTCTTTCTGCTCTTCCAATATTAATCATATCTTAATATTATCATTTCCTTTATTATAACATTTCCCCCACTTTTCTTACTTCTCTATTAATACATTTATTAATAATACATTTATTTATTAAACTATCTTTTAATTTTATTAAGAATTAGACAACCATTTTATCCCCACACAACCTTCAACCTCCCCCTTCCCCACCCCAACCCCCGACTTCCCAGAGCAAAAACAGGGTATAGCATTAAACAAACATAAGCTAAAATATACTAACTTACTACAAGATTCACAACCCCCTCACACTCTTTAACTCCTCTTTTAAAAATTGTTCATCAGCCTCCCCTTTTAGAATTCTAATTTAAACATTATAAAACTTTCTTTAAAGCATATCTTTTAAGAAGAAAAAAAAATTATTTTATATCCATTCAATTTTAAATTAACCATTTTAATACTTCAGTAAGTTTTTTTTTTTAAAAAAACCCTTCAATAGAATATTCTTCACAATATAACCTTAAAAATACTATTAATCCATTGAGTTAAATTATTTCTAACTCTTGAGTTCATCCTTCAAAATATCTGTTTCAAAACTTTCAAAAAGTTATCAATTAAGTTTAAAGTTAACCATTTTAATACCTTGATAATTTTTAAAAAAACTATCCATTTTTAGTTAAACATTTTTACTTAAACTTAAAAGATACTAATTTCAGTAGACTTTTCAAATTTAGTATTAAAATCCTCCCCAAAAGAAACTAATCTTCAATTCTTCCTTTCTTTCTATATTTTTTCCAGTCCTTCTTCTGCAATAGTACTTTCTTCAACATTGCTCCTCCCCCTGCTTTTATTTTTGAAAATTTTTGAATATAGATTTGAGGCTGATGCATCTTTGGAAATTGTTCTCTTCTAAAAGTTATCTCCTTCAATTCAAAACCTCCATTTCGACTCTTCCTGCTTATATAATCAGTCACTTCCTTCCTTGAAACAGTCTGCGAGAAAGAGTCTATTTGCTGCTTTCCAGTTAACTGCATAGAAACTTCTGCCAAAACCTCTGTTTTCAGTGTGCCAACTTCCATCGTGATCCTGACAGCTTCTTTTCCCTGCTCCAAAGTCAAAATAAGTTGATTTTCTTCCTCTTTTCCAGCCAGCAAAACATTGTTGTTCTCCAGATTATAATTTTGAATAGTCCTTTCAATTGATTCCAATATAGCAGAAGTATAGAAATTTAAAAGTTCTTGTAAAACCTTTACAGTCACAACTTGTGAATTTGCTGGCTCATATAGTAATGATCCTCCATCCTTGATATCAGCCATAGTTCAATTTCCACTTTAAATTTATTCAGCTATCAGGTCAATAAATCCAATAATTTTCACACAATTTAGAAGTATAAAGTAGTTAGAGTCAATACCATAGTCTTTTTCATTTCACTAGCACTTTAAAACCTTTTTCTTGCCAGGTAATCCAATAGCTTTTACAATGTTGCAGCTTTAACGATCGCTTTCACTTATAAGTTTTGTTTTTGCCGCCCTTAAGCGCCATCTTTTTTTCTTTGTTTTAAACGGAGTTAAAGTTTAATACTTGCATTTTCTGTTCTCCTGATTTTGCTCTGCCAGCATCCAGATTCAAATTTTCTCATAATCCTTAAAATTGCACTGCTGGTGTGGTTGCCACCCCTTGTTCTGCATAAAGCAGAATCATCCCGGATCCGGAGCACTGAAGGGCTTTCAGGGAGCTCTCACCCTGCAAGCCCCAAGCTTAAAAAAAAAGCCTGGGGGTCTAGGGGAGCTCTACCCAGACCCTTCTGCTCTTCTCTCCCCCTTTTTCCCTGGGGGAGAGTTTCAAGCCGCTAGAACAGCTGATTTTTGCTGTTCTAGTGGCAAACGGAATCACGGGGCTGGAGCTCCTGAAGGAGCATCCATTCGGGGAACGCGGAGCCACCGGAAGTCTCAATAGTTTGACAGTGTTGAGGGAATTATTTGTTTAGCAGAGTGATGGCATTCGGGAAAAAACTGTTCTTGTGTCTAGTTTTTCTGGTGTGCAGTGCTCTATAGTGTCGTTTTGAGGGTAGGAGTTGAAACAGTTTATGTCCAGAATGTGAGGGGTCTGTAAATATTTTCACAGCCTTCTTTTTTTTTTTTTGAAAATTTTTAAATTTATTTTTTAACATAAAACATAAAACAACATCTTTTTAGAGCAAGGGTTTGATCCGGTATAAAATAAGTATAAATTCCAAATTTCATCAATTAACATCTTAAAGGAAAGAGAAAAAAAACCAGAACAAATCTAAACCCAATTTTTATAATTCAATCTAACATCTTATTCTAACATTTAGCATTCTATTATGTAATCACCCTAAATCTTAAACTTCAAATCTAAACAGCTCTTTATAATATTCA
The DNA here is from genome assembly GCF_029215685.1 of Pituophis catenifer annectens. Classification (NCBI taxonomy): domain Eukaryota; kingdom Metazoa; phylum Chordata; class Lepidosauria; order Squamata; family Colubridae; genus Pituophis; species Pituophis catenifer. The sequence continues at coordinate 43,354,350 of NW_027256885.1, forward strand.
TTTATCATTTTAACAACCAGTATTTCATATATTTTCCTTACTTCAAAGACCCAAATCAAGTCAATGTTTCTTTTAAATCATTTCTAATAATCAACATAAAATATTTTATTCCTCTCTTAAAAACATTTCAAAATTAGTAACTGTTCTTCAAAGGTATCTCCTTCACTCCTTCTAGGGTTATTTTTAGCTGGATTGCAGCTTAATTAGCTGGATTCCAGGGATGCTTTCTTCCACACCTAACCTTATTTGTTAGCTGGATCACAGTTTGGTTTTAACTGCTTTCCAACATTTTCTCCTTCACTCCTCCTAGGTTTATTTTTAGCTGGATAACGGCTTTTCAGCTGTTTTCCGGGGATGCTTCCCTCCACTCCTAACCTATATTTTTTTACAAGTATTTCCCCATCCCTCCCTCCCTTCCTCCCCCCCCCCCCGAACTTCCCAGAACAAAATACAGGGTATACAATTGACAATCATATGCTAAACTAAGCTAATAAACTAAGGATTCCTATCCCCCCCTTCACACTTTAACTCCCCTTTTACTAACTAAGCATCAATACTCTTAACTTTTCTATTCATTCATAAGCTATTTGATACTTTTTAGTCCGATATTTGTCTTGAATATAATCAATCCATCTTCTCCATTCCGATATATATCTTTCTTGTGAGTGATCTTTCAAATATGCCAAAATCTTCGCCATTTCTGCCAAATTCGCTACTTTTAATGTCCATTCTTCAATAGTAGGCAAATCTTCCTTCTTCCAATATTGCGCCACCAAAAGTCTAGCTGCAGTTATTAAATTTAAAATCAATTTAGTCTCTATAACCGTACAATCTGTGATTATACCCAGCAAAAACAATTGTGGAGTAAACTTTATCTTCTTTTTAAGAATATTTTGAATAATCCACCATATTTTAATCCAAAATGCTTTAACCTTTTTACAAGTCCACCATATATGATAGTAAGTGGTATCATCACAATCACATCTCCAACACTTAGATTGTAAATTCGGATACATACAAGCCAACTTTTTAGGATCTAAATGCCATCTATAAAACATTTTATAAAAATTTTCTCTTAAATTTTGTGCTTGCGTAAATTTTACGTTTCTAACCCATATTTTTTCCCAAGTTTCCATCATTATTGGTTCCTGAATATTTTGTGCCCATTTTATCATACAATCCTTAACTAATTCCATTTCTGAATCTATTTCTATCAATACATTGTATAATCTTTTTATATGCATTTGACCTTGATCTCTAATTTGTTTTACCAAATTTTCCTCGTTCTGCATGATACCAATTCTCTGATCTTCTTTCCATCTAGCTTGCAACTGACCATACTGAAACCAAGTTTGAATTATTCTTTCTTCTTTTAATGCGTTTAAAGATTTTAACTGCAATACCCCCCCTTCCATTTTAAGAAGCTCTTTATAAGTAATCACCTCTTGCTTTTGTTCTATACTTATATTCTCTATCGCATGTCTGGGTATTGCCCATATAGGTATCTTATAATTTAACTTATATTGATACTTTTTCCAAACTCGTAACAAGGCATTCCTTAATATATGGCTTTTAAAGGTCTTATCCACCTTTTTATCATATAATAAATAAGCATGCCAGCCATATAACAAGTCATATCCTTTAATATTCAATATTCTTTCTTCTGTTGAGTTAATCCAATCACTAATTATTGTTAGGACAGCTGCTTCATAGTATAATCTTAAATTAGGCATTTTAAGACCTCCTCTTTCACGTATATCTTGCATTATTTTTAACTTTATTCTCGGTCTTTTCCCTGCCCAAACAAAATTATTAATACCCTTCTGCCATTCCCTCAGATTTTCATCTTTCTTGAGTATTGGTATCATTTGGAACAAAAATAGAAACCTAGGTAGAACATTCATTTTTATTGCTGCTATTCTTCCCAACAGGGATAATTGTAGTTTTCCCCAATTCTCCATCTCTTTCTGTATTTTTTGCCATAACATTTCATAATTATTTTTATATAATTTTACATTTGAGGCTGTGATATATACCCCTAGATATTTAACCTTTTTTTACTATTTCAAATCCTGTTAATCTTTCTAGTTCTTCTTTTTGCTTTGCCATCATGTTTTTAGTTATTATCTTTGTTTTTTGTTTATTTATTTTAAATCCAGACATTTGTCCATATTGGCTAATTATATCCATTAAACCTGTAGCTGATTGTACTGGTTGAGTTAAGGTAACAACCAAGTCATCTGCAAATGCTCTTAATCTATAATCATGATGTCTAATTTTAATTCCCTTTATTTTATTTGTCCCTCATATTTTATTCAATAAAGGTTCCAAAGTTAAAATAAACAATAACGGTGACAAAGGGCATCCCTGTCTTGTTCCTTTTTCAATTTTAAAAGTTTCTCTTAAACCACCATTAATTATTATTTGTGCTGTTTGTCTCTGATATATTGCTCTAATAGATTGTGTAAAGTATTCTCCAAACTGCATCTTTTCTATTATTTTCAATAAAAATTGCCAATTCAATCAATCAAATGCCTTCTCCGCATCCAGAAAGATAAGCGCTGCAGGGACTTGGTTGTTCCTTTCCAGATATTCCAATAAGTTTACAATTTGTCTTACATTACCTTTCATTTGTCTCCCACTTATAAATCCAGATTGGTCATTATGGATCATTTGTTGCATAATTACCATTAACCTATTTGCTAGTATTTTAGCAAAAATCTTATAATCAGTATTTAAAAGCGATATTGGCCTATAATTCTTAGGTTGGCTATGATCTTGGTCCTCCTTTGGAATCAATGAAATAAAAGCTGTTCTCCAAGAAGGGGGTACATCTCCTCCAACTTGGATCTTCTGAAATAGTTCTTTAAGCGGTTCTACCATTTCTAACTGCAAATTTTTATAATAAACAGCTGTTAATCCATCTGTGCCTGGAGCTTTACCCCCCTTCAACTGTTTATTTTTTTTTAATTTTTGTATTGTTTATTTAAAGATACAAACAAAATAGAATAAGTAAAAACAAGACATACAAAACATATACACAGAGAAAAAGAAATCAGGTATAATCTTATCAAAGTTATTGCAACTGTAGTCTGTTATATAATTCTCATTTGTATGTTTGACTCCTCTCTCATTGGGTCTTTTGTGTTGTGTTTAAACTTTTTTAAGTCCCTATTGGCCTACGGTAAATAGTTTGTGTTTCTATATCTATCTTGGTTCCACTGGCCACCTCCTAGTCCTGTTTTTTTCCTTTTCCTATCTTCCAACCAAGTGTACCACTTATCCCATACTAAATAGTAATCATGTTCTTCCTTATCTTGAAGTTCCTTTGTGAGTCTGTCCATTTCTGCACATTCCATGATCTTACTAATTACTTTCTCCTCACTTGGTATGTCATTACTCTTCCAATTTTGTGCAAAAATTATGTGTGCTGCCGTTGTTATGTGAATTATTAGGTATTTTATTTCCTTTTCATATTGTCCAGATATAATGCCTAGTAGGAAGGTTTCTGGCTTCATTTCTATTCTATGTTGTGTGATTTGTTCTATTTGTGTTTTGATCATTCGCCAGTATTGTTTTGCCTTTGGGCAGATCCACCATGTATGATAGTAGGTTCCTTTGTGTAGCTTACATTTCCAGCATGTTGAAGATGTGTTAGGAAACATTCTTGCCAACCTGGCCGGAGGGAGATGCCATCTATAAAACATTTTAAGCAGGTTTTCCTTATAGGGTACAGACATTGTCAATTTGTAGTTTATTGTCCATAATTTTTCCCACTTATCTAATTCGATGTTATGGCCGAAATTCTTTGCCCAGCTTAACATGTTGTCCTTGACTACCTCCTCTTCTAATTTATATGCTCGCAAATAATTGTAGACTTTTTTTATCAATTTATCCTGTGGTCCTTGTAAGATTTTGTCTAGCTCGTTTTGGCCTTTTTGGAATTCAAATTGGGTCAAATCCTTCTGATATCTTGATTTTATTTGTAGGTAGGGCCACCAGTCAATGTCTGTACCCATCTCCTGCAGTTCTTGTCTTGTTCTTAGCTCTCCTTGGTTGTTTAGTAGGTCCTTGTAGGTTTTCATTTTGGTGCTGTCCATGGCATTTGGGTAAATCTGAGCCTCCATGGTCGATAACCATTCCGGGATTTTATAATAATGTGCTTTTCTGATACCCTGCCATGTGTGGTATAATGACTGCCTAACCATATGTCTCTGAAAGTATCCGTATTGTTTATCGGTGCCCTCCCACAAGAATGCATGCCATCCTCACTGTAGGTCAAATCCTTCTAGGGTTAGCTAGTTTTGTTTTTTTAGCTCCATCCATTCCTTGGTCCAAATCAATGTAGATGCTTTATAATATGTTTCCCAGTCCGGTAGCACAAGTCCTCCTCTTTCTTTTGAGTCTTGTAAGTATTTGATTTTAATTCTTGCTTTCTTGCCTTGCCAAATATAATCTGCTGTTAATTTATTAAGATCTTTAAAGAAATTCTTTCCCGGTTTTATTGGGATCACTTGGAATAGGTATAACATTCTGGGAAGGACATTCATTTTAATTAAAGCAATTTTCCCCAACAGAGATAATTGTAATTTTTTCCAGGTTTCTAGGTCTTTTTTGGTTTGTCCTATAAGTTTATCATAATTGTCTTCTCTAATTGATGTACTTTTATTGGTGAGCCATATTCCTAAGTATTTTATCTTCTTTGTAGTTAGTATACCTAATTTGTCCTCTAATTCTTTTTCTTGCTGGTTGGTAAGGTTCTTCGTTAGTATCTTTGTCTTTTGTTTATTAATTTTAAGTCCCGCTACTCTCCCGTATTTCTCTATTTTGTCTAATATTTTGGTGCTCGTTGTTATTGGTTGTTCTGCGATAAGTATGATGTCGTCTGTGAAGGCTTGGAGCTTGTATTCCTCCCTCTTGATCTTCAGACCTTGTATTTCTTTATCTCTTCGAATTTCCCTTAAGAGAATTTCCAATGTTAATATGAATAGTGTCAGCATTCTGATGCTGCCATAAAAAGACGAGGCTTGACTTTTCACCTACTTATTTCTCTGTAGATAATATCCCCTAGGAGATGGGATGGTGGGGGGAACATTCCTGTGGGGTGAGGTCAGAAGCTGGGGAGACTGACTTGGAAGATGGCCAATGAGAAGATGAGAATTGGGGAACGGAAAGGGAAGGGTTTGGGGGTCAGAGGGTTAGTATTGGCTACGACGAAGTCGGGGCCAGATCTGTCGTACTCAGTAAATGGAATATTTCAGCAAAGATTAATTGTTTGGGAGTGCAATTTATTTGAGATGACATCGAAACCTGACAGATAGCCAATACTCCTTTCCAAGCCAAGCTGGCTGACCTCCAATCCTCCAGTTCCCTCCCAGACATACGGAGTGAATGGAGATATTCAACTGACGCCATGACTGACGAAAGTTTTATTCAGACAACTGGAAAAGAGCCAGCCTTGATTCCAGCCAGCTTGGAAGTCACGAAATCTCAACCCTGCCCGTCTCCCCCGGCAAAGTTGCAAGATAACCAAGGTCAGATGATCGTGCTGCAAGCCAAGAAGAAGGCAGATAAGTACTCGGAGGTTTTGCCAAAAGCCGCAGAGGTTGAGTTTCCTTTCCTGAACGTGCAGGAGAAGGGGAAACCCCAAAGTGAATTGGGGAGGGCAGCAGGCCAGGCACCAAGAAATTCCAAGGAAGCCACTCGATAGCCCCATAGATCAATTGAAGGAGAAATTTGACCGTGCCATCCTTCGGGAGAAGGGGCCATCATGCAGACCAAAGGAAAAGAGAGAACCAGTTTGGGCTGCTGAACCGAGAGGCCGTAGGCTGAAGCGCAGCCCTTCCCCACTCCCTAGCAGAAGGAGAAGGAGCCCAAAAATGCATCCGTGGGTTCCCCCCTGGCCCAGCAAGCAGAGCAGCCTAGATGGGACAGCACCTCCCTACCCTAGAATGAGAGATGGGGAAGAGGACCATCAGCACCAAGGCCAGATTGACAGAGCCCCGCACTGGGAGGAGAGGGCAGCGAGGGAGGAGCCACCCTGGTTCAGAGGAAAGTTCGATGGCGACCCAGGCCACCTAGCCCAATTCCTCGATACCGCTGAGATCTACATAGAGCGTTATGGACACCTCTACCCATTCCCCAGAGCCCTACTGAGTGCCATTTCAGAAGGGTTGGAGACCAGATCCACCGCCCAAGGCAAGACCGGAACGAGGGCCCAAACGCGCCACCCACGTGCCACGGAAAGCTCCCCAGGGCCCGGAGGTCTTCGCTCACCTGACCGAAACATGAGGAATCGCAGATGAGGGAGATCAATTCCCCGAATCTTATGACAGCAAGGATGAGGGTGAAAACGACCCGATGGTGAGTGGACCTGTCCATCCTTTTCTTTTCCCCATACGCCTAACAGCCCCGAAAACAGGGACCCAAGGGACTTTCCAAGCCCTAATAGACTCTGACAGCACGAGGTGCCTGATCAACCTACCCACAGTCCTAAAATTGGGGATCCGAGCTAAAAAGCTCAAACACCCAATTCGATTTGAGCAAGTTGATGGATCCTTAGTGGGGGGAACTTACACCACACACTTGACCAAGCCAGTGAGGCTGGAGCTAGCAGATCACTGGGAAATGATTCGGTTCATAATAGTCCCCAAGATGACAGGCCCAGTCATACTGGGACTCTCGTGGCTGGACAAATGGGGTCCAATCATCTGGTGGCAAGAGGGGACCCGCAGGTTGAGGATATCAAAGGCCCCCCAACCCCTGCCGCCCCAACCAGGAGAGATGCCCCCCACGCAGGGACCCCAATCCCTCCCACCTCAGCAAAAGAAGACACCGCCAACACAAGGGCCCCTCCCTGAGGGTACAGCGGAGCAACTGTTGGCCGCATCCGACAGCTCTTATGACACAGATCAGATCCCAGGGGAGTACCAAGACCTTGCAGAGGTATTCAGCGAGGCCGAGTGTGACGTTCTACCCCCCACCGTGAGGCCGATTGTGCTATCGAAATCATCCCTGGAGCGAAACTGCCTAAACCTAAACTGTATGCCATGACGCCCCGTGAAATGCAGGAAATGCGGAACTACATAGACAAAAACTTACAAAGGGGTTTCATTGAGCCAGCTAAACCACGGGTCGCGGCACCGGTCCTTTTCAAAGAGAAGAAAGACGGCTCTATGCGTCTGGTGGTTGATTTTAGAGTATCAATGCTGTTTGCATACACAACTTATTCCCTTCCCCTCATGAAGGACATGCTAGCCCACCTGGCCAAAGGAAAAGTTTTCACCAAACTAGACCTCCGGGAAGCTTACTACCGAATACGCATCAGGGAAGGAGATGAGTGGAAAACGGCATTCAACTGCCCCCTGGGGAGTTTCCAGTTCAAGGTAATGCCCTTTGGACTGCAAGGAGCCCCGGCAGTGTTTATGCAGCTGAAAAATAAAGTCCTACATGAGCACCTTTACAAAGGGGTCCTCGTCTACCTGGACGATATTCTCATTTACACCGAGACCATAGACGAACACGTACGCCTCGTCTGCCAAGTGCTGGAAAAACTGCTGAGGGCAAGCCTGTATGTCAAACTGTCAAAATGCGAGTTCCACCAATCATGACTAGACTACCTAGGCTACCGAATATCAGCTGAAGGAATAGAGATGGACCCAGCCAAAGTCCAATCAGTTCTACAGTGGCAGCCCCCTCACACCCGCAGACAACTGCAAAGCTTCCTAGGGTTCGCGAACTTCTACAGACAATTCATCCCCTCGTTCGCAAGAATTGCCAAACCTCTGACGGACCTCCTAAAGACAGGGAGTCCGGCGACGAAACCCCACCCGGGACAACCCCTACAGTGGGACCTGACCTGCCAACGGGCATTCGAGACACTAAAAGAGATGTTTGCAAAAGAACCTGTCTTAAAGCATCCTGACCCTGAACAGCCCTTCGTTATCCAAGCAGATGCAAGCGATGTGGCAGTGGGGGCCATGCTGCTCCAAAAGAACAACCAAGGTAATCTACAACCTTGTGCCTACACCTCCCGCAAGCTCACTGACACGGAGTGGCGATGGGCGGCGTGGGAGAAGGAAGTGTTCGCAGTGAGATGGGCGTTGTTGACCTGGCGGCACCTACTAGAGGGAGGCCAGAAACCGTTCGAAGTTTGGACTGATCATAAGAATCTGGAGGCCCTCAGAACCCCACGGAAATTGTCGCCCAGGCAGGTCTGGTGGGCTCGATACTTCAATCGCTTCAACTTCGACCTCAAGCACATCCCAGGGGGGAAGAACTTTCTGGCTGATGCCCTCTCCCGGATGCCCCAATACAACAGTGAGCGGGAGCAGGTAGTGAATGCGATCATCCCCTCCACCCAAGCAGTGGGTCAGGTGGTCACCAGACGGCAATGACGTGACCAGCAGGGCCAACCTGCAAGTGACTTAATTACAAGACTAAAAACCGAAAAAGCAGCGGACCCCTGGTTTCGAGACAATCAACACCTCTTGACAAAAAGGGATGACCTAGCATGGAAGGGGACAAAACTCTATGTCCCACAGACTCTACGCACCCTGATCCTCAAGAGGAGCCACAATGTCAAACCAGCGGGACATTTTGGCTTCCTAAAGACTCTGCACTTAGCACGGAGACAGTTCTGGTGGCCCCACATGAGAAAGGACGTAGACAGTTACGTAAAAAGTTGTACCGTCTGCGCCACGATGAATGGATGACCAGGATGCCCTCCCGGGCTGCTGCAACCACTAGCTGAACCAACGAGACCATGGGAGGAGATTGTGATGGATTTCATAGTAGAACTGCCGAGAAGTGGTGGCAACACAGTGATCTGGACTGTAATAGACTTATTCTCCAAACAGGCACACTTTATACCCTGCAGCGGGCTACCCTCAACCCGCCAATTATCCAAACTGTTCCTGAAACACATCTACCGCCTGCATGGAGTACCCAGAAGAATCATCTCCAACCGAGGGGTCCAGTTCACAGCAAAATTTTGGAGGGAGTTCCTACGATCCATAGGTTCATCCCAAGGCCTCAGCTCAGCGTTTCACCCGAGCACCAATGGGGGGTGTGTGGAGAGACTGAATGCCATGATAGAGCAGTATTTAAGATGCTACGTCAACTACCAACAGTCCAATTGGGCAGACCTCCTATCATTTGCGGAGGTCGCGTATAATAACGCTGTCCACAGTAGCACGGGATTAACCCCGTTTAAAATAGTGAGTGGTATGGATTTCGTCCCCATGCCAGAGTACCCAAGGGAGCCCCCTTCCTCAGTCAGCTTGACCGATTGGATGGATATGTTTTTATTTATTTATTTATTTATTTTTAATTTGATTTATATGCCGCCCTTCTCCGGAGACTCAGGGTGGCTTACAGTGCGTTAAGCCAGTGGTCCCCAACCTTTTTATCGCCGCGGCCCGCTGAGCGCGCGCAGGGGTGGGGACACGGCCCAGGAGCTTTTGCGCACGGCCCATTGCGCACGGCCCAGGAGCCTTTGCGCTGCAGCGTTCATGTCCCCCGGCCGCTGCGCGGCCCGGTGCCAGGTACTCCACGGCCCGGCACCGGTCCGCGGACCGGGGGTTGGGGACCACTGCATTAAGCAATAGCCTTCATACTTTTGTATATTTATACAAAGTCAGCTTATTGCCCCCACAAACTGGGTCCTCATTTAACCTACCTTAGAAAGGATGGAAGGCTGAGTCAACCTTGAGCCTTGGAGAGATTCGAACCAGCAGTAAATTGCAGGCAGCTGTGTTAATAACAGGGTGCTTTAAACCACTGTAGTACCAAGGGAACACTGTAGTGTTGAGGGAAACCTGGGAGAACGTTAAGAGGGCGTTGGCCAAGGCGGCACAATCCTATAAGAAACAAGCAGACAAGCACCGAACTCCCCAAAGACCATTTCGAGTGAGGGAGAAGGTTTATCTCTCCACCAAGTATTTGAGACTTAGACTCCCGAGCAAGAAATTGGGCCCGAAATTTATAGGACCTTTCCCTATAGAAAAAATAATCAACCCGGTTACAGTACAACTGCGGTTGCCCTGGCTACTAGGGAAGATACACCCCGTTTTCCACAGCAGCCTCCTGAAGCCTGTGGTGGGGTCAACTTTAAGGCCGGTGCCACGTGACCCCCCCGAGCCCCTGGTTGTTGGGGGCCATACCAACTATGAGGTACAGCGAATTCGCGATTCGAGGTGGCATAGGGGGCGCCTCCAATACTTAATTAAGTGGAAGGGTTACCCCTTGTCAGAGGCTTCCTGGGTGAAGAGCACAAATATCCAAGCTGATCGCCTTATAGCCAAATTCCATGCAGATCACCCGGGCAAGGTGGGAGGGGGTGGGACACACCTTTGGACGGGGTAACGGTACTTAATTTGTTTTTTTTTTCCTGAAACAGGCCTCCCTGGAAAAATGAAGGGAGAGGGGCTGGATGTCAGCATTCTGATGCTGCCATAAAAAGACGAGGCTTGACTTTTCACCTACTTATTTCTCTGTAGATAATATCCCCTAGGAGATGGGATGGTGGGGGGAACATTCCTGTGGGGTGAGGTCAGAAGCTAGGGAGACTGACTTGGAAGATGGCCAATGAGAAGATGAGAATTGGGGAATGGAAAGGGAAGGGTTTGGGGGTCAGAGGGTTAGTACTGGCTATGATGAAGTCGGGGCCAGATCTGTCTTACTCAATAAATGGAATATTTCAGCAAAGATTAATTGTTTGGGAGTGCAATTTATTTGAGATGACATCGAAACCTGACAAATAGAAAGGGAGATAGGGGACACCCTTGTCTTACTCCTTTTGTTATTTGAAATTGTTCTGTTAGGTCACCGTTTATTGTTATTTTCGCTGTTTGAGCAGAATAGATTTTCTTTATCATATTGGTAAATTTGTTGCCGAATTTCATAGCTTCTACTTGTAATGTGAGGAATTTCCAATTTAGGTTATCGAAGGCCTTCTGCGCATCTAAAAACACTAAGGCCATTTGTTTATCTGAATTTGTTTCGTAGTATTCTAATATGTCCATTATTTGTCTCAGGTTATTCTTTATCTGTCTCTTTGGGATAAAACCATTCTGGTCCCGATGGATATATTTGTTGATTATTTTCTAGATTCTTTCTGTAATTATTGATGTAAATAGTTTATAGTCCACATTTAAGATCGATATCGGTCTATAGTTCTTGATATGGGTATGATCTGTCTCTTCCTTCGGTATCAGTGTTATGTTAGCCTCTGTCCAAGAATCGGGGATCGTGGCTTCCAGAAGTGCGTTGTTGAATACTCCAAGTAAAATTTCATCTATTGGCTGCTGGCAAGACTTAGAGAACTCTGCAGGTATGCCATCTGGTCCTGGGGTTTTGTTTACTTTCAATTTCTTCCTCGCCTCTATAAATTCTGCCATCGTAATTTGCCTGTCCAGAAGGTCCCTGTGTGATTCTTCTAGTTCTTGGATATCGACTTCATTAAGGTATTGTTTGATATCTTCTTCTGGAGAGTCTTCCTGTTTATATAGTTTCTGGAAGAAAGTTCTTGCTATTTCTTTTTTGTCTTTGTTCCTATAATGTATTTCTCCTACCTCATCCTGTAGTTCATGGATTGTTTTTCTCTCTTTTTCTTGCTTCAGTTTGTATGCCAGCCATCGCCCTGTCTTATTTGCATATTCAAAATGGTTTTGCTTTACAGATTTGATTTTCCTCGCAATTTCTGTTTGTGTAATCAAATTTATTTTGTGTTTGGCCAAATTTATTTTTTCTTTAATCCTCTTATTTAGGGGTTCATTCTGTAGCTCGAATTCATACTTTTTGAGTTCCTTCAATAAGTTGTCTTTTTCCTGTTGTTTTTCTTTGTTTTTTTTTGCCAAGTACGATATCGTTAAGCCTCTTATGTAGGCTTTCGCCGTGTCCCATAGATTTTGAAGGGAAGTTTGCTCTTTGGTGTTGATCTCAAAAAATATTCCCATTTCTTTTTCCATCATTTGTATATATTCTTTGCTTTTGAGAATTTCGGTATTCATCATCCATCTCTTTTTCTTTCTTTTTTTTTTTTTTTTATTGTAAAAGTTTTACCATTACATTTTCACCCCATTTTCACCCCCCTAACCCACCCCAACCTCCCCAAACCCCCCCTCCCTAGCCCCCCCTAACCCTCCCCTCCCCCCCGGACTTCCATAGAATGTACCCCATCATTATCCCCTTTATATAAAAAAAGCCTTGAACTCTAAACCCCCCCCAACCCCCATATCATTTTTCATCTTCAGATAATTCAAATATTTCTATCTTAATATAATATAATATAATACTATCTTAATATAATACTACTTTCAGTGAAAAGCTATTTGATACTTCCTAGTTTGATATTTGTTCTGCACATAATCTATCCACTTTTTCCATTCACATTCATAAGTCTCTTGCGAGCGGTCTTTTAGATATGCTGAAATCTTCGCCATCTCAGCAAAACTGGCCATCTTCAAAGTCCATTCTTGAACAGTAGGCAAAGCTTCATTTTTCCAATATTTACCTATCAACAATCTCGCTGCTGTAATCATATACAAAATCAATTTTGTTTCATCCACTGTAAAACCCTTAACTATACCCAAAAGAAACAATTGTGAAGAAAATTGAATTTTTTTCTTCAAAACATTCTGCATGACCCACCAGATTTTTATCCAAAAAGCCTTAACTTTCTTACAGGTCCACCAAATATGATAATATGTAGCATCTGTACAATCACACCTCCAACATTTTGGCTGAACATTAGGGTACATACACGACAATTTCTTAGGATCTAAATGCCATCTATAAAACATTTTGTAAAAATTTTCCCTCAAATTCTGCGACTGTGTAAATTTAACATTCTGAACCCAAATTTTCTCCCATGTTTCCAACATCACTGGTTCTTCAAAATTTTGTGCCCACTTAATCATACAGTCTTTAACTAGTTCAGTTTCTGAGTCCCTTTCTAACAAAACATTATAAAGTCTTTTAATATGCATTGGACCTTTCTCTTTTATATGTCTAACCAGCTCTTCCTCATGCAACATAATACCAATTTTTTGGTCCTCTTTCCATCTCAATTGTAGTTGATTATATTGAAACCAAGTTAAATTAATCCCTTCGTCCAACAGTGTCTGTAAAGTCTTCAGCTGCCATCTGCCCGCATCTGTAAAAAGAACCTCTTTGTATAAAAACCCCCCGAGTGACATTATATTTATATTCCACATAATATGACCAAGATCCAGCCATAGCGGTATTTTGTAATCCCATTTGAATCGGTGCTTCTTCCAAACTCTCATCAAAGAATCTCTAAGTATATGGCTTTTGAATATCCACTTTGTTGTCATAGAATAAATAAGCATGCCATCCAAATTCAAGGTCAAAACTTTCTATATTCAGTATTCCAGTCTTTTTCCTTCCAAACCAATCACTTGCTGAGGTTAAAGCTGCTGCTTCATAGTATAACTGTAGGTTTGGAAGTTTAAGACCTCCCCTTTCTGGAACATCTTGCATAATTTTCAATTTCACTCTCGGTTTTTTCTCGTTCCAAACAAACTTATTCACTCCAGTTTGCCAAGCTTTCAATTGTTTATCACTTTTAAGCACCGGAATCATTTGAAACAAAAAAAGAAATCTTGGCAAAACGTTCATCTTAACTGCTGCTATTCTCCCAAGTAAAGACAGCTGCAGTTTTTTCCACATCTCCATATCTTTCTGTACAACTCGCCACAGTACTTCATAGTTATTTTGAAACAATTTAATATTTGATTCTGCAACCTGAACTCCTAGATATTTAACCTTTGGTACAATCTCAAAACCTGCCTTATTTTGAAGTTCATGTCGTCGATCTTGTGTCATATTTTTAACTATCATCTTAGTTTTTTTCTGATTCAATCTAAAACCTGATACGATACCATAATCTTGTATAATGTCTTTCATCTGGATTATTGATTCCATCGGCTGTGTTAGGGTAACAACCAGATCATCTGCAAATGCCCTTATTCTGTAATCCTCTTGCCTTATCACTATACCTTTCAAGTTATTCGAATCCCGTATTGTGTTCAACAAGACTTCTAATGCTAAAATAAATAACAATGGGGATAACGGACAGCCTTGTCTGGTCCCTTTTTCAATATTAAACTCTGATGTCAAACTTCCATTAATAATAATCTGTGCCTTTTGTTCTTGGTAAATTGCTGAGACCGCCTGTATAAATTGGTCTCCAAATCCCATTTTTCTTAAAGTCTTTAGTAGAAAATTCCAGTCCACTCTATCAAAGGCCTTCTCCGCATCCAAAAAAACCAGCACTGCAGAGATCTGTTTATTCTTCTCAAGATATTCCAATAAGTCTATAACTTGCCTTACATTATCCTTCATATATCTGCCTTCTATAAATCCGCTTGGTCATCATGAATCACCTCTTGGATTACTGGCATCAGTCTGTTGGCTAATACTTTTGCATAAATTTTATAGTCATTATTTAAAAGAGATATTGGTCTATAATTTTCCGGTTTTTTAGGACCTACTTGTTCTTTTGGTATCAAAGTGATATATGCTGATTTCCATGATGGGGGTATTTTACCCCCTTGTTGTATATTACAAAATAAATCTCTAAGTCGTTCCACCATTTCTGCTTGTAGAGTTTTATAATATACTGCAGTCAATCCATCTGTTCCAGGAGCTTTAGCTGTTTTCAGTTGTTTAATTGCTGCGATTATTTCCTCAACAGTTATAGGATAGTTCAATCTTTCTTTTTGTTGGCTAGTAATTTTTGAAACTCTTTTCTCTTCTAGATATTTTTCTATAAGTCCATTCTGTATATCATCTTTAGCATATAATTTAGTATAATAGTCTACAAAAACTTCTTTAATCAATTTTTGTTGAGAAATTTCTTTCCCTCCAATATCAATACTCTCAATAGTCCCAGAGATGTGGTGATATATTTTACTGACAGAAGAATAAGAAATGATATTTTGCAAAGATCCTTTCTTTCCTCTGTGCAAGTGGAGGGAGCTCAAATTGGAATCTACAAGGAATTACCACCTAAGATGTTAAAAGATCGAAAAGAATATAGGTTTCTAGTGAATGAATTGCAAAAGCAAGATATACCATTCCGGTGGGATGCCCCAACTGGTATAATTTTGAAATATAATGGAGAGAGCCATCGATTGAATACTTTTCAGAAGGCGGAATATTTTTATTATAATATTCTCAAAGAAAGATCATCATCCCCACGTACATCCACAATGTTGGAGACAAAAAGTGACAAGGAAAAGCAACCTCAGCATGAGAGGGAACAACAGTCCAAGCAGATGGAATTAGTGGAAATGCAGGGAGCTGTTGGAGGAGGAGGTTTTATGGAGGAATCCCTGTTAGAATCTTCACCAATTTTGTCAACAAGAGATGCTGCTTTGGATCCAGCTCGGATTCCTGAAGTTAAGGACCAGCGCATAACTCGTGCAATTTCTAAGCAAATAAAAGAAAAACAACAACAAGAAAGTCAACATAAAAGGGGAGCTAAAAGCACCACACAAAGTGAAGCCATGGGGGGAGCGAGGCCGAAGACCTCAGAAGAAGCGAGGCAAGGCAGCTCATCGCTTCAGAAAGGTCAAGATGACAATTAGGCTTTTATCTTGGAATGTTAACGGATTAAATTCACCACAAAAAAGGCAGAAGTTATTTACATACCTGAGACAATTTAATAATGACATAATTTGTTTACAAGAAACTCATATTCGAACTCAAGATCATAAATACTTGATAAACTCTAAATTAGGAACACATTTTATAGCTTCAACCTCGGAAAAAAAGAATGGTGTGGTTATCTATGTAAATAAAAGATTGTCTGCTAAAATCATAGAAGCAGATGAAGGTGGTAGGTTTATCGCAATTGAATTGCATACGGCAAGCGGTCAAATTCTTTTGATTGGAATTTATGCTCCGAACCAACAACAGGATCATTTTTATAAGACTTTACATAATAAAATATTGCAATGGGACTACAGATCTATTTTAATAATGGGAGATTGGAATGGAGTAATCGATTCTAAACTAGATAAAAAGAGTTTGGCGAAAGTAAGGCTCAGACTACCACAGACTTTTTTTGACATGAAAGAAGATTTGGAATTAAAAGATATTTGGAGAATTTATAACCCAAAAGAATTGGACTATACTTTTTTCTCGGATAGACATAGATCTTTTTCCAGGATTGATTTTATCTTGTTATCAGATGATTTACTTGTTAAAACAAAAAGAACAAAGATATTTCCAAGAACTTTAACCGATCATAGTTCTGTATGGATAGAAATTGAGATGGGAAAGACTGAGAGAAGGTCATGGAGACTAAATGAAAATTTGTTTAGATATGAAAAAAATATAACAGAACTTAAAAAACAGATGAAAGAATTTTTTGAGATGAACTTGAATAAGGGTACCCCAATTGAAATTGTATGGGATGCGAGTAAAGCGTATATGAGAGGGGTACTCATCTATATGAATTCTAAACACAAACAGAATCGACAAAAGAAAAGATCCGAATTGGAAGTAGAAATAAAGAATAAGGAACAGCTACTCATTAAAAACCCAACAGATGAAAGAATATCTGGTGCTATAAAACTTTTGAAAGATCAATTTCAAATGCTCTTGGCGGAGCAAGCTGCAACAAATTTACAATATGCAAAACATAATACGTTTTGTAATGCTAATAAACCGGGAAGATGGTTGGCTTACACTTTAAGGAAGAAGCATCTCTTTTTCTTTCGATATCCCTTCCAGGTTACTTTTATCGGATTGTGGTCTGCCCATGTGTTTGTCATTATTTCTATTTCTTCTAAGTCTTTCCTGAGATCTGTTGACATCCAGGCCATGTCTATCCTGGACCAAGATGAGTGTGGGTTGGAGTAGAAAGTATACTGTTTTTTTATCTTTATTTATTTCCCTCCACGCATCTTGGAGGCAGAATTCCTGTGCCATGTCCTTAAAAGTGTCCGGCAAGGTTTTTTTGGGTTTTTTTTTTTCCCTAGTACTACAGCAATCTTTTTCTATATCTGAAATTGCATTGAAGTCACCTATAATGCAGATGTTCTCGTAGTCTAGATCTTTTACTCTGTCGTGTATATTTTGGAAGAAAGTACGTTGATTCTCATTTGGTGCGTAAATTGAGATTAGCAGTATTGTCTTGGATTCCGTTTGTATCTCCACCATTAAAACTCTTCCCTCTCTGTCTGCATATATCTGTTTTGTTTTTAGATGTTTCCTGATGTAGACTGCAATGCCTCTTTTTTTTCTGGTCCGCCAGTGAGGTGTAAAGGTTCCCTAGTCTTCTGTTTTCTAGTATCTGTTGGTGTTGCTTTTTAATGTGGACCTCCTGTAGATTTATGATATTCATTCCTAATTTTTGTAGTTTGGTAAGTGTCCGAGTTCTTTTGGCCAGGGCGTTTAATCCATTAACGTTGATTGAAATCATCTTTATTTCCTGTTCCATTTTTCTTCCTATTTACTTGTTGTCTTTACTTTCCTGGTGTTTCTTGTTATTCTTTGTGTTTTCCCCCTTGCTCCTTCCCTCTCTTCTCTTTCTCTTTCCAATCTTCTCTTCTCCTCCTGTTCATCTTTCACTTCCTCCATTGATTGCTCCTCTTGGCTCTTATTTTCCGCTTGTTCTGGATTCTTGCTCTTCTTCGGAGACAAAATGTTGGTCAAAAAATTCTTGGGCTCCTTCCAGACTATCTATTTTAAGTTTCTTGTCCTGCCATGAAATTAAGATACCCTCTGGTAATAGCCAGCGGAACATCACCTTGTGTTTATTTAATTGTGTTGTGAGGAAATTATAGTTTTTCCTCTGGTCTCTGACACGTCTTGGGATTTGTTTCAGTGTTATTATTTCTTTCCCTTTGTAGAAGATTGCGTCCTCTCTCATTTTCCTGTATATCTCTTCTTTTGTCGTTTTCTTCGTGAATCGAATATGAACTTCTTTTGGGAGTTTGTTCCTGCGTGCATAATTGGTATGCACTCTGTACACCTTGTCTATATCCCTTCGTATATCGTCCTTATCTCTCTGTGTTGTTTCAGCGAGGATCTCTGTCATTGTCTCTCCCAGATTTTCTTCCTTGGTTTCTACTATATTCTGGAACCTTAAATAAAATTATGCCTTTTCCATTTCCAGATATGTGAGTGAATCTTCAAGCTCTCGGTTAGTTGCCGTCTGTTGTTGTTCCAGCATTTCTACTTAACCGTCTGTTCCATCTTCAGTTCTGTCTTTTCAATTCTTTGTTCATTTTTGGCAATGTTCTGTTGGATTTTTTCGATCTTGTCATCCATTTTCTTTATATTGTCGTTTATCGCTCCCACATCAGCTTTCAGATCATCATGGTTTCTCTTGGTCTCCTCATGATTATTGGCAATCGTTTCTTGGGTCTTGCTCATGGCTTCCTGTATCATTGCCAGTACTGACTGGATATTTTGCATACTGGAAATGGAGGCTGATTTTTCTTTTTCCGTTCCAAGCATGGTTTCTATGGTTCTTTGTTGTGCTGGGGATGCTGTTTGGGATGCCTGATTTGGAATTATTTTCTTGCTTGTTTTGATTATGGTAGTTGTGCCAGTGCTTGTCATCTTGATTCTTTTTTGCAGAATCTCCCAGATTCTCATGCACTAAAATATTCTTATTTTGATTCAACCTTGTTGTCTATAAAAGTGTTAATCTCAGTAATAGTGTCTAGCTTCTATGTTGTATAGGTATTTATGCACTGATTGATCTTATATAGTTGTAGGTTGTTTCTGTACGTGTCTTTAAAACTCTGACAATCAATTGAATAATTAATTAGGCTGTTAGGTATATACACAAAAAAGTGGAAGAGGGAATATATGGGGTGAAGGAGGTCGGGGGAAAACTTAGAATTCTAGCACTTCATTAAATCTTGCTATAACAATCAATTAATAATTAATTGGTAATTACTAGTTTAAGTATCAAAACAATGTAACAGTTAATAGTTTATGTATCAATACGATATAATGGTCCAACTATCAAATCTAAATCTACCAGGATCTATTCCCTAAATGTCACTAATATAAATATATGATTAAATATTTATTATTTTTCTAGTTAGTATTTACTTAAAGTTATTTAATTAACCAGTTAAACAGTTAATCATTCAATTAATCATTCATGTAAATAGTTAGATGTCAATTTATCAATATCACCAATAACAAGTGTTAATAAATAGTTATAATTTAAACAAGTCTTAATCAGATATAAATATAAAATTAATTTGCTCTTAATATACTGTTCTCTTTCAGTCTTACGTGTAAGGATTCTTGTACCTAAGGTTTCTTTTTTTTTTTTATTCAAAGTCTTAGTTTTGGTGTCTCTCTCTTTCAAATGTCCAAATAGCCAAAAGGTCCAATTGTCCAAGATTCAAGATTTCAGTGTCCAGTATCCACCGTTATCAAACAAATAAATTCAGTTTGATATCTCCCTCTTTCAAATATCCAAATAGCCAAAAAGTCCAATTGTCCAAAATTCAAGATTTCAATATCGACTATCCACAGCTATCAAACAATTAAGTCCAGTTTGGTAGTCTCTGATATTTAATCCAAACTCTGCTTCTTCGCTACCCGTCTGGTGGGCCGCTCTCACTTGTTCGCACTTTCACTTTCAGCTATTAATGGCTTCCGACTCTCTCCGCAGTCCTTTGCCCTTCTGTTGGTTCGTCTCTGCTTCTGTTGTGTAGCCTGCTTTTCCAGCCTAAGAGAGAAAAAAAAAGGTCCTCCTTCACAGTTAAGTCCAAATTTGGGGTCTGGTCCAAAATCGCCTCACTAAATCCTTGTGAATCCCTCGTTCCAAGCAGTCTCTCTTTTTTTGCACAGTCACTGCCTGTCAGCTCTTTTCCGCCCTGTCGTCTTTCATTCGCCGCTTTCCCTGGCTGCTGTTCAGCTGTCTCTTCGGGGTCTCAACTTCGCTGTATGCCAAATTCCGCTTTCTCACTATCGTTGTGCTTCCCGCGTTCCGTTTCAATCCACTTTCAAGTTAATTTGGATACAGTTGTGATCTTTTCAGTTCGATCTTCGCCCTCCTGCTGTGCGGTTGCAATGCTTCGGGCCAGCCGAGATGGCTGGTTTTTTCCCTTCCAGAATTAGGAGGTTTTTCCTGAACCTTCGGGTTGGTTGCTTTCCCCCCTGAGGTCCTTGGAAGTTCCCCCTTTTTCTATCAATCTCTACAAGATCAATAGTGCCTACAGCGGCTTCCTAGATGGGAATTTTGGAGTTTCAAGAGCGGAGCTCCGTTCTCTAACTCCATATACGTTGACGTCACCGCCGGAAGTTCCCCCCTTCAACTGTTTAATTGCTAAAATAATTTCCTCCTAAGTTATTGGTCGGTTCAATCCTTCCCTCTGCTCTGATGTAATTACAGGAATATTCTCCTCCTGTAAATATCTGTCTATGTCTTTACCTTGAATTGTATCACTAGCATATAACTTTGTATAGAATTCTAAAAAAGCTTTTTTAATCATATTTTGTTGATATACCTCTTTACCTTTGAATTCTATCTTCTCTATAGTACGTAGCTTTTGTTTCTTCCTTAACAAGTAGGCTAACCATCTACCTGGTTTATTTGCATTACAAAAAGTATTATGTTTAGCATATTGTAAATTAGTTGCCACTTGGTCTGCCATCAACATATTAAACTGCCCTCGTAACAAATTTATTGTTTCCTTTATTTTCTTATCTGTTGGGTTCAATATGAGTGCCTGCTCTTTCATTTTTATTTCCTCTTCTAAATCCCTCCGTTTTTTTTCTTGTCTACGTCTATATTTATTATTCAAATGTATTAAAGTTCCTCTCATATATGCTTTACTTGCATCCCAGACCATTTCCATAGGTGTACCTTTGTTCATATTCATAACAAAAAATTCTTTCATTTGTTTTTTACATTCTTTCACATTTTCCTCATATCTAAACAAGTTTTCATTTAACCTCCAAGACCTTCTGGGTCCCTTTTCCTGTTCTAAGTCCATCCACACTGGACTATGATCAGATAAAATTCTTGAACATATCTTCGTCTTCTTTACCCTAGAAAAGAAATCATTAGTAATCAATATGAAATCAATCCTGGAGAAGGATTGATGTCTGTCAGAAAAAAAAGTAAAATCCTTTTCTTCTGGATTTCGTACTTGCCAAATATCTCTCAACTCCATATCATCCATCATATAAAAAAAAGATTTGGGCAGTCTTGCACGTTTTTGGGTATTTTGAAATAGTCCTTTTTTGTCCTTTTGAGTGTCCAGTACTCCATTCCAATCACCCATTAATATACACGATTTATAATCCCATTGTATTATTTTAGTGTGCAAAAACTTATAGAACTTTTCTTGCTGTTGATTGGGAGCATATACTCCAATTAAAAGTGTTTTCTTCCCCTCTATTAAAAGTTCAATTGCAATATATCTTCCTTGAGCATCTGCCTCAATTAATTTAGCTGTTAAATCTGTCCTTAGGTATATAACTATACCATTTTTCTTCTCTGGGGCAGATGCAACAAAGTGTGTTCCCAATCTTGAATTTATCAAATATTTTTGATCTGTCACTCTAATATGTGTTTCTTGCAGACAAGTTATATCATTTTTAAACTGTTTCAGATAATGAAATATTTTCTTTCTCTTTTGTGGTGAATTTAAACCATTGACATTCCAAGTCAAAAATTTAGTTGCCATTCTTGGCACCTTGAAGCTTTAAAAGGGCCAGCTGAAGATCCTCCTGCACCTTTCTCTTCGGCCTTCCCCCCCCCCCCCCACTTCTGTTTTTGTAGCTTCTTGAGCATTTATTTATTTATTTATTTATTTATTTATTTATTTATTTATTTATTTTTAAATTTGTATACCGCCCTTCTCCCTGAGGACTCAGGGCGATGAACAGCCAAGTAAAAGCATAAACTACAAACATTAAAATACAATTAAAAAGATATATATAAATTTGGCCCCATGATTAAAAACAAT
This sequence comes from Pituophis catenifer annectens, assembly GCF_029215685.1. Classification (NCBI taxonomy): domain Eukaryota; kingdom Metazoa; phylum Chordata; class Lepidosauria; order Squamata; family Colubridae; genus Pituophis; species Pituophis catenifer. Next base: position 43,376,330 of record NW_027256885.1, read on the forward strand.
AACAAACAATTAAAAACATTTAAAAAAGTCACCGAGGTCTTGGATTCTCCTTATCGCTGGGGGCAGCTGATTCCAGAGGGTAGGTGCCCCCACAGAGAAGGCCCTCCCCCTGGGGGTCACCAGCCTACATTGTTTGGCTGATGGCACCCCGAGGAGGCCCTCTCTGTGGGAGCACACAGGTCGATGGGAGGCCGTCGGTAGCAGCAGGCGGTCTCGAAGATAACTAGGTCCTATGCCATGGAGCACTTTAAAGGTGGTAACCAACACCTTGAAGCGCACCCGGAAGACCACTGGGAGCCAGTGCAGCTTACACAGGAGAGGTGTTGTATGGGAGCGCCATGCGGCTCCCGTGACTACCCGCGCGGCCGCATTCTGGACCAGTTGGAGCCTCCGGGTGCTCTTCAAGGGGAGCCCCATGTAGAGAGAGTTGCAGTAGTCCAGGCGAGAGCTGACGAGGGCATGAGTGACTGTGCACAGGGAATCCCGATCAAGAAAGGGCCGCAACTGGTGGATCAGGCGAACCTGACAAAAAGTCCCCCTGGCAACAGCTGTCAGATGTTCCTCCAAGGACAGCTGCGTATCCAGGAGGACTCCCAGATTGCGAGCCCTCTCCGAGGGGGCCAAAGACTCGCCCCCAATACTCAGTGATGGAGTCAACTGACTATATCGGGATGCCGGGAACCACAGCCACTCAGTCTTGGAAGGGTTGAGCTTGAGCCTGTGTCTCCCCATCCAGATCCGCACAGCCTCCAGGCACTGGGACATCACTTCAAGAGCATCGTTGGGGTGGCCTGGGGTGGAGATGTACAGCTGGGTGTCATCAGCGTACTGATGGTACTTCACCCCAAAGCCACGGATGATCTCGCCCAGTGGCTTCACATAAATGTTGAACAGAAGGGGCGAGAGGACCTGTTGTGGCTCCGTTACCTGAGCCTGTGTCATCAGCAGGAGAGGACTCCGAGAGTGAAGGAGAGGAGTTGGAAAGGCCTCACTCTCCAGGACCCTCCTCTCTGGCAATACCTTTGGTGTCCGCCAAAGGTCAAGATATAGGCCCGGGGCCAAGCACGTCCACGCAGCCACAGGTGGACAGTAATGAGGGAGATGAGTCTTGGCTGGATCCTCGGCAGCGTCGCAGAGATAAGCGCGTGCAACAGAAGAAGAGGCGTGCCAGAGATTAAGCTGAGTCACTGGCCACACCCCACAGGGTATAAAAGGGGGTGAGGTGGCCATTCAGACTCTGTGACAGACAAAACTAACTACTATTGGGTTACATTGCATCTTTGGAAACAACATTATCTGCCTTGGATTTAATTACGGACTGGACTTGACAATTCTTGAACTGTGTGTATCTTTTTATGAGTAAAGTCTTGGCAAGCAGCTACTGGGTTGTTGCCAATCCTCTTATCGAAAGAATTGGTTGTCTGCCAGTTTATTTAACCCCCGGCTGTCTGTTTGTGTGCGTGTGTGAGACGGGGACAGAACAGGACCGACCCCTGAGGCACTCCACATATAAGAGGCCTCGAGGTCGACCTATGCCCCCCTGCCAACACGAACTGCGACCAGTCTGAGAGAAAGGAGGAGAACCACCATAACACGGTGCCCCCCATCCCCAACTCTTCCAACCGGTGCAGCATGATACCATGGTCAATGGTATCAAAAGCTGCTGAGAGGTCTAACAGGGCCAGAACAGAGGAGCAACCCCTGTCCCGAGCCCTCCAGAGATCATCTACCAACGCGACCAATGCCGTTTCTGTGCTGTGCCCGGGCCTGAAACCTGACTGGAACGGATCTAGATAAGACGTTTCCTCCAGGTACTGTGGAAACTGTCGTGCGACCACACTCTCGACAACCTTCACTACAAAGCGAAGGTTGGAGACAGGACGATAGTTGGCTAATACTGCCGGGTACAGGGAAGGCATCTTGAGGAGAGGCCTCGCCACCGCCTCATTCAAGGCCATGGGGAAGTAACCCTCACTCAACGAAGCGTTAATAATTCCCTGGAGCCAGCCTCGTGTAACCTCCCGGGAAGCCAGTACTAACCAAGAGGGACATGGATCCAGTAAACATGTGGCCGCACTAAGTCTCCCCAGAATCCTGTCCACGTCATCAGGGGTCACAGAGTCAAACTCTTCCCAGATAACATTCTCAAGACTATTCCTCGCCACCCTGCCCGAATCTACCCAGTCAGAGTCCAAATCCCCCCGGATCTGAGTGATTTTGTCATACAGATATTGTCTGAAATCCTCGGCCCTGCCTTCCAGGGGGTCCTCCCGTGCTCCCAGGTGGAGCAGGGAGCGGGTCACCCTGAACAGGGCAGCTGGACGATTCTCTGATGATGCAATAAGAGCGGAAATGTAATTAAACTTTGCCGCTTTTATCGCCACTAAGTAGGTCTTAATATGCGACCTTACCAGTGTTCGGTCAGATTCAACGAGACTGGCCCTCCAACCGCACTCTAGGCGTCTTTTCCGGCATTTCATCTCCCTCAGCTCCTCAGTGAACCAAGGAGCCGCGAGGGATCGACACCAGGTCAGAGGCCGCAAAGGCACGACTCGATCCAAGGCCCCACCAGCCTCCTGATCCCAGGCAGCCACCAGGTCCTCGGCCAAGTCATGTGCCAGATCTTCAGGAAATGGCCCAAGCTCCATCTGGAACCTATCAGGATCCATCAGGCGCCTGGGGTGGACCCACCTAATTGGCTCCGCCTCCCTGCGGCAGGGTGTAGCAGTTCAAAGGTCCAGACAAAGGAGTGAGTGATCTGACCATGACAAGGGTTTCATGTCTATATCCCCTATAATAAGACCACTCAACCACTGGCCAGAGACAAAAATCAAGTCCAGAGTGTGTCCCCCCCCTGTGAGTGGGGCCATGAACTAACTGGGTCAGGTCCATGGCCGTCATGGAAGCCATGAACTCCCGAGCCATCTCCGACATTTCACGAACGGACGGCAAGTTGAAATCACCCATGACCATAAGCCTGGGTGTATCAACTGCCACCGTGGCTATCACGTCAAGTAGCTTGGGCAGGGCCGTTGCCACGCGGCAGGGAGCCAGGTACGTAAGCAGCAAGCCCATCTGAACCCCATGACCCCATCTCACAAAGAGGGACTCACATCCGGCAATCTGTGACACAGTGGTCTCCCTCGGACCAAGACCTTCTTTAATAATAACCGCCACCCCCCGCCCCTCCCCTGGGCACTCGGCTGATGGAATGCTGTGAAGCCTGGTGGGCACATCTCAACCAGAGGGACCCCTCCCTCCGGTCCCAACCAGGTCTCTGTAATACCCGCCAGTTCCGCTCCCCCCTCTTGAATAAGATCGTAAATGAGGGGGGCCTTATTTACCACGGACCTGGCGTTGCACAGCATCAGCCGGAGGCCCAGGTCCTGAGTAACTGTGCCACCTAGTATCCGAGAGGAGCCTTGGGGACTGGGGCGCGCAATTTGAGTTTGCTGTATCTTTAAATCTTGTTCTTTTCGCTTTGCTGCTGCACGGGTCTGCCTTTTTTCTTGTGGTTCTTCTCTTTTTTCTGCTACTTCCAAAGGTTGATCAGTACCAAAGAATTGCAATAAATCTTCTTCAATAAGTGAGGTCTCTCCTGCAGCTTGTGGCTGTTTACTTTCCTTCTGTCCCTGTATTGCCAGCTCTTCTTTTCTTCTCCTCATTTCCTGAGATGGTGGGCATTCAGCCTTTAATACATTAGTATAAAAATCTCTTGCCTTCCAAATTGTGTTAAGGCGATACCTTTCTCCCATATAATTCACCACCAGTCCAGCTGGAACATCCCATCTAAACTGAATCTGTCAATTTCTAAGTTCATCCACCAAGAAAGCAAACTCCTTTCTGCTTCTCAACATTTTGGGGGGAATTTCTTTCAGCACTAAAACCTCTTGTCTTGCAATTTGAAGTTTATTTTTATAGAAAGCTTGTAAAATTTCATTTCGGGTCCTCCTCGTTGTAAAGTAAATCACAATGTCTCTTGGCAGTTGATTCTGTCTGGCAAACCAGGAATTAACACGATATATTTTGTCAATTTGCAATGAGAGATCTGCTTGTTGCTCCCCAGTTATCTTTGCAAAAGCCTCTGCAAAGATTTCTCTCAAATTCTCTCGATTGTGTTCTCTCAAACCTCTTACTCTCAGGGCAAATTCCATCGCTCTATACTGTAACATCACCACTTCATCGTCTGCCCTATCCACCTTGGTCTGAACTTCATCCATTTTATTTTCCAAATTCAAATTGGACTAATTAATTTCTTCTACTCTTTCATCCAACAACTCAATGTGTTTTGCCAGACCCTGAAATGCTATTACTATGTCTTATTTCTTTATTCCGAGTTTGTATAACTTCTTTAATTTCAGCCATTTCTTCAGACACTCCCTTAATTTTCCCCTCTAAAAAAGAAGTTTGTTCCTTCAAAGCGTCCTGCAGAGATTCCTGTAGAACCTCCAAAGTCAATATTTGTGGGTTTGAAGTAGACAAAGATTGTAATTTTGATGGTTGTGCTGGTGATCCATCACTTTTGAAACCAGATTTTATTTGCTTAGAAGCCATTTTTAGCTTTCAATTTATACTTCCTACAACAACCAAATCAGTAAGTCCAAATGTTTTTAAATCTTTTGTAAGTATTATAGTTTATTTAAAGTCCAAACTGTAGTCTTTCCACTTTAAATCTTTCTTTCTTTGGTGTAGAATCCAATAATCTTAAATAGCCTTAGAAGCCTTGGAAGCGCTAACGATGTTAACTATCACTTTCACTATAACTTTCACTTTCACGCCCTGTTACAGTTCAGGCGCCATTTTTGCTTCGTTTTAAAAGTCTTAGAAGGAAGAAGTATAGACACAGAGTTAAAGTTCAGTACTTGCAGTTGCTAGGACTCCTGTTTTTGTTCTGCCTGCTTTGAGCTCATTTTGAATCTGAATGTTGATTGCAGGGGTGGTTGCGGCGTCTTGTTCTGCTTGAAGCAGAAAAGCCTCGGATTCGGAGCTCAGCCAGACTACCAGCGCTCTCTCACCCTCCAAGCCCCAGAATTGCTCCTAGGGCTTTTGGGGAGCTCTACCTTAGTCCATCTGCTCGCCTTCCTCTCTTCTCCCGAGGGGAAGGTTTCCAAGCCGCCAGACAGCTGATTTGCGCTGTCTTGGCAGTTTTAATGAAATCGCGGGGCTGACGGTCCGAAAGGAGCGTCTGTCAGTGCCTGAGGTGCCACCGGAAGTCCTCATTTCATATTTATTTCTTGTTTCTCTATATAAAGCAACATTTTAATCCATTTTGAAACACCAATTTACCATAATTATAAAATCTAAAAAATCTTATTAATATTCAAAAATTCATTTCCATTCTCTTATTTACTATAAAAACAACATTTTAAACCATTTTCAAATCAATTTTCTATAACCATTAGAACTCTTATTAATATTTTAAAAATTTCTTTCAAAATCTTCACATTTTTATAGTTTTTCTATAATGACATTTCCCGCTTTAAAAATAATCATAACGTCTATAAACAATTCCTGTTAATATTCAAAGCTTCATTCACATTTTCTTATTTTCTATAAAGGACAATATTTTAAACCATTTTAAAGAAATAGTTTTCTGTATTCGTTAAATCCATCAGGAATTCTTATTAATAATCAAAAATTCATTCATAGTCTTCATATTTCTTATAGTTTTTCTATTATCACGTACCACCTTAAAAATCACTTCTCTCAATAATAATAATGAAAAGTCAAGAAAGGAAAGAGAAAGGGAGAAGAAAAAAGGAATAAAAATATAGCAAAAGAAATCAAAAAGAAAGATTCAAAGAAAGAAAGAGAAAAATAGGAGAGGAATAAAACAAGAGAATAATTAAAAAAGGAAAAAGAAAATAAGAGAGAGAGAGAGGAGAAAGAGGAAGTCTCCTCCTTACATTGTTTAGACATCAATTACATAGAATGCATTTACATCCATTTTAATCAAACTGTAGTACTTTTCTCATCTTGCTCCCCAGTATATTCCAGTTTTTTCCTTTCTCCATTCTGTCCATCCTTTTTTTTCCTTTCAGTTCCAATATCAATAAGTTTATAAAAACTAAAGGATTTAGTTCTTTTGTATTCCACATATGATACCACCATGTCTTCTTCTGTCGCGCCGCCCTTCCTTTTTGTTACAATGCCATTAAATAGCAGTTTTAATTGTTCAAATTAATTTCTTCTTTCCAACTATCCATAAGTAGTCCAAAAACAGTTTAGGTACATCTAAAATCAAGTCTCCTTAGTTTTTCCTCGAGGTAATCCAATTTGGGAAGCAAGATACAAAGTTTCTTCTTTAAATAGCAAGCAGTTCACAGTTTGCAGTTTACACTTTCACTTCTCAGCAGGGAACCATTTTAACTTCCTCCGCTTGTTATTTCTTATAGCTTTAAAAAGACATTCTACTTATTTCCTCTTCTCCTTCTCCTTCTCCCTCTTCAAAAATAATCCATTCTCATTAAAGACCAGAAAAATATCAAATTATAAATCCATCCAAAGTGTTGTGGCTCCATTACCTGAGCCTGTGTCATCGGCAGGAGAGGACTCCGAGAGTGAAGGAGAGGAGTTGGAAAGGCCTCCCTCTCCAGGACCCTCCTCTTTGGCAATGCCTTCGGTGTCCGCCGAAGGGCAAGAGATAGGGCCGGGGCCAAGCACGTCCACGCAGCCACAGGTGGACAGTGATGAGAGTAATGAGTCTTGGCTGGATCCACACCAGTGTCGCAGAGATAAGCGCGCGCAACAGAAGAAAAGGCGTGCCCGATATTAGGCTGAGTCACTGGACCACACCCCACAGGGTATAAAAGGGAGCGTGGTGGCCAGTCAAGCCTTGTGACGAACAAAGCTGAAAGCTTCCATGCCATTCTGCATTGCCGGACTTTTGCTATAGACTTTGCTGGATTATATTTGGACTTGAATTACTCTGTAATTATTGAGCATTTTACTTTGATGTACCAGAAGCGGAGAGAAGTTATCTCTTCCCTTCGTAAGTAATAAACTCTTGGCAGGTTGCTGCCAAGTTCCGTTATCATAAGGAAAAGGATTTTGTCGGCTGGTTTGGTTTTTAACTCTTGGACGTCTGTTGGTGTGTGTGCGTGTGGGACGGGGACAGAACACAAAGAAAGATTAATTCCAGAAGCAGTCAATAAATGCTATTGTCCTTTAATGGGTCTTCTTTTTGTTAATTGCCTTAAATCCTTTGCCCAAGTAGTTCTTAGCTGCTATTAAAGCCAGGGCATTGTTAGTACTCAATTATTTGAAGGCTGTTCCCACCTGGGCTAATCCTACTCACCCGGCATTCAAACACCTTGCTCCTGCATCTCCTCCTGCACTTTGCTTGTCCCGGTTGCCGAAGCTTTGGGGCAGCTGCCATGGCTGCCGCTTTGCCACTGCCGGCATAGAGGGCAAACCTCCAGCCCCAAGGAACTTTCCCGTTCCTCTCAGCTGTCCGAGGGGTCCCTCTCTAATCCCCTGTCCCTCCAGGACAGGGTAGGTCCGCAGACCTGCCGGCGGTGGCTTAGTAGACGGGGTTTTCGCAGGGCTCGAAGGAGCCCCGCTATTTCCCCGTCCGTTCGCCGTGGCGCCAACCGGAAACTCCCCTTCACAGCCCTCTTTTTGACTCGTGCAGTATACAGGTCCTCAATGGAAGGCAGGTTGGTAGCAATTGTTTTTTCTGCAGTTCTAATTATCCTCTGAAGTCTGTGTCTGTCTTGTTGGGTTGCAGAGCCAAACTAGACAGTTATAGAGGTGCAGATGACAGACTCAATAATTCCTCTGTAGAACTGTATCAGCAGTTCCTTGGGCAGTTTGAGCTTTCTGAGTTGGTGCAGAAAGAACATTCTTTGTTGTGCTTTTTTGATAATGTTTTTGATGTAAGCTGTCCATTTTAGATCTTGCAATATGGTAGAACCTAGAAATTTGAAGGTCTCTACTGTTGATACTGTGTTGTCTAGTATTGTGAGAGGTGGAAGTACGGAAGGGTTTCTCCTAAAGTCTACCACCATTTCTATGGTTTTGAGTGTGTTCAGTTCCAGATTGTTCTGGTCACACCACGAGGCTAGTTGTTCAACCTCCTGTCTGTATGCGGATTCATCATTGTCTCGAATGAGACCGATCACTGTTGTGTCATCTGCAAACTTCAGTAGTTTAACAGATGGATCGTTAGAGATGCAGTCATTGGTATACAGAGAGAAGTGGGGAGAGCACACAGCCTTGGGGGGGCCCTGTGCTAATTGTACAGGTATCTGATGTGATTCTGCTTAGCTTCACCTGCTGCTTCCTGTTTGTTAGGAAGCTTATGATCCACTTGCAAGTGTGTTCAGGTACCTGTAGCTGGTTTAGCTTAGTTAGCAGTGTGTCTGGAATGATGGTATTGAATGCTGAACTAAAGTCTACAAAGAGGACCCTTGTGTAGGTCTTTGGAGATTCAAGATGTTGTAGGATGTAGTGCAGAGCCATATTAACAGCATCATCTGTTGATCTATTTACTCAGTATGCAAATTGTAAGGGGTCTAACAGTGGATCCGTGATGGTTTTCAAGTGGGACAGCACTAGCCTTTCAAAGGTTTTCATGACTACAGATGTTAGAGCAACTGGTCTGTAGTCATTCAGTTCCTTAATGGTGGGCTTCTTCGGCACTGGGATGATAGTAGAGCGTTTGAAGCAAGAAGGAACATAGCACATCTCATGAAATGAATGAAGCATTTAGATGTATGTATACCTTTTGCATGAAAATCATTTACACCATTCATGCCATTGGGGAGTTCTTGCTTCATAACACCTTCTTCCTAAACCAAAATTTGGTCAGCTAAAGTAGGACACTTCTGCTGCTGTTTGGAAAAATGAAACTCACCCCAAACTCCTATCAGAAGCAAATGAAGCTGCACTTTATGGAATGAAGATGGGGATGGGGACTGGATATTAGAAAGGGTTGTGTTGTTCTTATTCCTTCCTCTAACCTTCTGATAACTGTCCTGAAAAAAATAGATTTTAAAATCTTATTTACAACATATGAAAAATGACACAAAGCAGTTATACATGAGCAGCAATAATGTGCCTGAACTGGTAGTGACAATGTCACCATGGACCAACGCAATATAATAGTAGTAAGGATGTCTATGTCAAGCCCAGCCCTTGGGCTTGCCACAATTGGGGGGGAGGGGCTGTCTGTAACGGGGTTAGCCACTGTCTGTAAGAGGCCGGGTGGCCGGGGCTGACATAGTGGAACGCCTCACTGAGGAGCTGAAAATGGCTTTGATAAATGACCCATGGTTAAAGGGGAATCAAGGGCTGTGCATGATGCGAAATGGAGTAGCATTGAAAGGGGACAAAATATATATCCCAACGGCCCTTCGGGTCATGGTCCTACAACAGTGGCATGATGTCAAACCAACTGAAGAGGAAATATTACTAAAAATTCTTAACTGCACAGAAATGGACAGACTTACCTTGGAGCTCAAAGATAAATGTGAAACACAGTACTAATTTTTACGAATGGCTAGACAAAAGGAGGATAGCCGAGACAAGGGTGTAGTGTTGGATGAAAAATATATACGTTATGACGGATAAATATGTATGTAAATTGCATAAATAGGTACAGGTATAGATTAATAGACAAGTATGTATAATTGTGTAGAAATATGATATAGATTGTTAGTATGATGTTATGTATAAATAAAGTATAAGGTTAAAGAATTATAATATTAACTTTAACATAATTTGTATTAGTTTAAAGTGTTGAAAGATATTTAGAACCAGTGATGGTTCATAGATCATATCTATGTCCAATGTTTTTAATTTTGAATGATTAATAAAAAACTTTTTTTAAAAAATATATAGTCCTTTATTGCTCTGTTAAATTCCACAACAAACGGCCCTACAATGGCTGGTAAGGCTCCACCCCACATTTCCCTGAAGGCAGCCACCCACAGTCTCACAAACAAAGACCAGTAAGTAACAAAACTAATTTGCAAAGGCAGAGAGGAAGTCCAAAGACAAGGTGCAAGCTCATGGGGCAAGGTCCAGAGTCAAGGTCCACAGGGCCAGGCAAGTCCACAAGGGAAAGGCACAAGGCAAGGCACAGGCAGAAGCAAGAGTCAAGGCTGAGTTTTCCCTAAGCCAGGGGAGTGCATGCCAAAGCAAACAATTTGTCATGGCATACACCCCTGCTTGCAACCAGACAACAGAAACAGGGAGGGGGGAGGGAGGGAAAGTGTTGGAATGCAAGGGAGGCTTGGGAGGGAATTGAGGAATTCAAGTGAGCTGAAGCAGCCTGGGACAGTCCCAACATCCCAAGGTCAAATGATAGGAAAACTCCAAGCTGCTCAGAATTGAAGGCCAAATATGGCTTTTTCAGGCTCGTGCCTTTTCCAAACCAAGACAGGAAGATCGTTTTATTACAATTTATCAGAATATACAGACAAAAGGGATTCCTCTCAAAGAGGGAACCCCGAACTTTAGCTTACATCCTCTGTTAGATCGGGTGAGTGAGGAGCCAGGAGCCAGGTCGAAGTGAACAATAACTCTTTAATATACAGTGAGAATCCAGCAACTTTACAGTAGAACGGTTCTCCTTATATAGCTACTTGCTGTTGTGGCCCGCCAGCGGCCTGCGTGGATCGTGGCTGGTCCCGACGATGAGGAGGCTGGTGTGGGGTCACGCCAGCAGCCTGCACAGCTGGCGCTCGCATCAGACAGCGAGGAGGCTGAAGAGGATGTGGTGCCAGAGGCAGAGACTCAGCCAGGGCCTTCAGAACCTCCAGAGGCTCCTTCAAGTGGAGAGAGCGAAGTGGAGGAGCCTCTCCTCAATGCTCGAGCACGCAGGGCTGCCAAAAGGCAGGAGTGGCTACTCAGGAGGAGGAGGTCTCCTTGAGAGTAAGGTTTGAGGATAATTGGCCACTCCCTTAGCCTAATTAAGTTGCATGCAGTTAGTAATTTCTTGCTGGAAACAACGTGTAATTATTACAAAGCATTTTGGAGAGTGAGTGTCTTATCGTATCTTGTTTTCTGGGCTGGTTGCCAATCTTTGCCGGACTTTGTTATTCTTGGTACGTTATAACTTTGATAAGGACCGTTGGTGTGTGTTAAATGCAGAAAATCAGCATTACCTTATAATAAGTGAAACAGAGACCATGAACAAGAAAAAAAAAGCAGATTTATTAAAAAAAAATATATATAAAGCTATATATATATTTCAAGCTTTTGCAAAAGGGTTCTCCCATGAAAGAGAGAACGATTGAATGTTGTGCTTACATGGTTTAAATACAGTTTTCAGGATACAGAAGCCCGATACAAATGGTCTCCCAGGGAAGAGGTTTCAGGTCTTATATAACATTTTTGGCTCCTCTTCTCATGTTCCGCCCTGGAAATTCCCGTTAGAAATACCCTACAAAAATACCCCAAACAAATGTCCCATGTTGATTGGTATTGTTAATTGTAGGCTCTTCCTCTTTTGAAACAAGTAGGCCCATTTTGGAATTTACCAAAACATTTATTTCCTTAAAAATATGCATCATATGTCCTGCAAAACAAGCATCACAGGAACAACATATTTCCCTTTCTCATGTGCTTACTGCTAGGTTATATAATCAGCTTATATAAGGTAAAATATGGTGTTTAAAATGGCGTTACTCAGGTTATGCTTTTTACAGGAATAATCCATTTTTCTCTCAATCCCCCCTTTTCCTGTTTATCAGTTTTATTCCTGTAAATTGCAGATGTCTTGCAACATTATAGAAACTTCCCTTTGTCCTAAGCTACCATGTGATTCTCGTCTCTTCACATGACACCAAATTTTCCACTAAAGTTTCCAACAGTTACAGCATACAGGTACACATTTTATACAGATACAAGAAATAATGCATATACAATAACAATGATACCTACAAACAGATCCTTTTACCAAGCAAAGCTGGGTAACCAAGAGGTTAACAAATCCCAGATTCCTTTAAAAGCAGTGTTTTCTGTTATATGTGTTACTTATGTAGTGATATTATGCACTTTTTGCAGTTTAGACTCAATAAATTTGTGATTTATCGGATATATCAACACATACTTGGAATTCCTCATATCCATCTCTTTTATTCTTACTGAAATATTTCTCAACACTCTTTGTTGCCAAATTCTGTCCCAACTCTGTTGCCCTATTTGTATCTTCAAATCGGTTTCCCATACCATCTTTCCTAAATTTCCCCTCTCCTCTTCCTCCAACAATATTTTATAGATTCCACTCATTAAGCCTTTTATCCCTTTATTTTCTTCCTTTACAGTTTGATTTTTTTCAATTAATTCCTCAAACCTCGTTAACTCTCTACACTCTCCATTTTCTCTTATCCAATTTTTAGTCCATTGTTCCACTTGGCTATAATTTAACCAAGACAACCGTTTTCCTCCTAGAACCTCTTCCAATTCCCCACGTGTCCTCATTCCTCCTAACCATTCCCTTAGTTTCATTTTATTTTTCTCTTTTAAAATTTCATTCACTTTATTCTTCAAATTCCCTGGGAACTTTTCCAAAATTACTACCGGTGATAATGGAGAGTTCTTCAGAAGCAACCTCCCTTTATATTTACTCCAAATTTCCCAATGAAACTTCAGGAGAGGATTGCTTATGCTCTCAGCCCATTTCTTTCCACCTTCCATAAAAAATATATTTTCCAACTTCCATTCTAATTTGGTTTTAATTTTAGATTTATCCTCCAACCATTCCAATTCTCCTATTCCTAAAATTGCCTCTATAACATGTCTAAGCCTGTTAGCGACATAATATAATTTAATATTTGGGAGTCCTAAACCCCCCTTTTTTTGGCTTAGATACCACTTATTTTTATTTATCCTCGCTTTCTTATTCCCATTACAATAGTTGTTCAGTATATTCTGCCAACTCTTTAACTCTAATTCTGATATTTTTATTGGTAGCATCCTAAAAGCAAAATTGATCTTTGCTAAAATCTTCATTTTTACTAAGGCAATTCTTCCAAACCATGATAAATTCAACCTTTTATATTTATTCAAACTTTCCAAAATCTCCTTCTTTAAGCTGCCTAGATTTTCCTTTTCTAACTTCTCCAATTTTTTTGTAATTCTAACTCCCAGGTATTTAATATGATCTTTAATTCTCATTTCGCTTTGCTTCCCTTCCCGATCCTTCTCTTCCCTTTTAGTGTAATTAAACAGCATCAACTCAGATTTTGACCAATTTATTCTTAATCCAGTTATTTCTTCAAATTCTTTTAGATGCCATCCAATTCTTTCCATCTTATCCACTATATTCTTAACTGTTAACAATGTATCATCAGCAAACATATTTAGTTTTATTTTACCTATCCCTTCTATCTCCCTGTCATCTCTTAATGCATTGGCCAATAGTTCCATAACCAATACAAATAGGACAGGTGAGAGTGGGCACCCTTGCCTTGTTCCTCTGGCGAGTTGTATCTTGTCTGTAACTCCATCATTCACTACCACTAAGGCAGAGTTCCGAGAATATAATTGATCTATTACACCTTTAAATTTATTTCCAAACCCCATTCTGTCTATTACCATCTTTAATGCTTGCCAGCTCACACAATCGAAGGCCTTAAAGATATCTAACGCTAATATCCCCGCTTTAAGCTTTAGATTTTTGATCTCGTGAATTACATTTAACACTCTTCCAACCAAATTATGCATTTGACGGCCCATTACAAATCCACATTGATCTTCCCTTATATAATTACCTATAAAATTATTCAGTCTTCTTGCTAAAATAGTTGAAAAAATTTTGCATCTTGATTTATTAATGATATTGGTCTGTACGAGTCAGGGAGCATTGGATCCTTATCTGGTTTAAGTATTAATATTATTAACGACTGCTCCCATGATTCTGGAATCTTTTCCCCTTCTAATATTGCATTATACAGCTTTAATAATTTCGGTACTAATAATGTTTTAAATGTTTTATAGAATTCTGTTCCTAATCCGTCTACCCCAGGTGATTTACCCACCTTTAAACTTTCAATTACTTCTGCAATTTCCCTTTGCGATATACTCCTTTCCATTAATTCTTTATGCTCCGTTTCCACACCCCTTGTTATATATTTCCCAATATAAGCTTCCATTCTATCCTTAACCTCCTTACCCTTGTACAACTCTTGATAAAATTCCTGGAATATTTTTAACTTTCCTTTCATTGTACTACAATAATTCCCCAATTTATCTTTCACTATACCTATTGAATTTTTAGCTTTCTCCTTTTGTGTGAGCCTGGCAAGCATCTTAGAATTTTTATTGCTATTTTCAAAAAAATCTCTTTTCATGTATATTAAATTATTCTGAACTTCCTCTAAATTTTTATTCTCTAATTCTTTTTTCTTAGCTTGTAATTCTATTAATTTCTGTTTATTTCTTGTATGCCAGTACTCTTTTTCCAATTTCTTAATCTGTTCCTCTAATTTTTCCCATAATGCAGTTTCTTGCCTTTTAACACTACAAGCTTCCCTAATACATATTCCCCGTGTCACCGCCTTCATGGTGTCCCACACCATTCTCGTTGCTATTTCTCCTTTTTCATTAATTTCCCACAATTCTGATATCTCCTTTTGCACTTTCTCAACCACTTTCTCATTTTTAAGAATCCTTGTAGTCACCTTCCATCTAACTGCTTCTCTATAGTCTTTTTTTACCATAAAGTCTAAACTAACCACCACATGATCTGTTACTTTAATTACTCCCACTTCCATTCTACACAACTTAGTTGCCATATCCCTAGAAACGAAAACATAATCAATTCTAGAATAGGATTTATAGGTTGGGGAATAATATGTGAAACCGGGCTCCCCACCTTTAAGAAAATGCCACCCATCCACATAATCTTTTTCTTTTATTAATTTATTTAAAATGGTGATATTATTCCTCCTTTCAGCACTTGTGGGATTGGTCCTGTCCAATCTATTATTCATAACCATATTAAAATCTCGACTTCCAGTTTGTCTGCCTCCGACGAAAGATGGTCTCTTTTTTTTTTTTTTAATTTGATTTATATGCCGCCCTTCTCCGAAGACTCAGGGCGGCTTACAATGTGCTCAGCAATAGCCTTCATCCTTTTGTATATTTATACAAAGTCAGCTTATTGCCCCCACAAACTGGGTCCTCATTTCACCTACCTTAGAAAGGATGGAAGGCTGAGTCAACCTTGAGCCTTGGCGAGATTCGAACCCTGCAGTAATTGCAGGCAGCTGGTCTTAATAAGCTTAATAACAGGGTGCCTTAAACCCCTGTACTACCAAGGCTCTGGTCTTCTTAAGGACCGCCAGCCCCGCCGTCTGTAGAGCCGCTTCGATCCCAAGAAGCGGCTTGAAAACTCCGAAATCTGAAGGATTGGAGGAGGAGAGCGAGCAAGGTGCAGGTTGAGCCCCTGTGAGCCCCCAGAAAATCGCTACTGGGGAGGAAACAGGCGCGGCTCCCTTTCAACTTGCTGAGACTCCGGACGGCGTGGGACGACTCTGCTTTCCGCAGAGCAAGTCGGCTGCAGCAACCATCCAAACTAAACAAAATTAACTTTAATAATTAGCGCAAACAACAACTTGAACCCTCAAATCTGGAAATTGCAAGTATTACTGTTTTTGTGACTTTCTGTTTTAAGTAAAAGTCCGAGCGAGTGAAAGCGGCTTGAAAAAATGGCGCCCGGCTTCAGCGTTAACAAGCTGAGAGTGAGAGTGGATTTGTAAAGTTATTTTAACCAGCTACAAAGTTGCGCTGCCTGTAATAAGGAGGAACAGGAGAAGAGGAAAAATTCTTTTTAAAATAAGCTTGAGCTTGCTTCAGTCTAATTCTATCCCCAATTTGATTAAACCTGGGGGATTTTTTTAGAGGACTTTGTGGTGGTGGAAAAGGAAAAAGGGTTTCCTTTTTCAGAAAAGCTAATCTACGTGGCAGAATGGCTTCTAAGAAACAGGAAGGAAAGGCAGCAGGGGGGGGGAATCCCCCACACATAAACATGAACAGCAGCTTCCTCCTGGTCAGCAGAGTCAGAAAAAAGATTTTGATATTGAAAGTTTAAAAGAATTTATTACTCAGGCTCTGGATGATAAATTTCAAAAATCTCAACAGGAAATTAAGCAAGAAATTAATGAAATTAAAAATGTGGTGAAAGAGAATTATGGCAAGGTGACTAATAAAATATCGAATGTGGTGTCTGGCCTGTCAGAAATTATTATTAAAGTGGATTCCAAACTGGAAGAATTTAAATTAGAAGTGAATGTTAAAATAAAGGATACTGACTATAAAATTTCTGATGTTGATAATAAAATGCAGAGAGTTGAAAACGAAATTACGATGATGCAATTCAGGTCCATGGAATTCGCCATAAGGCTTAGAGTTATTAAAGAGAATGATAGACAAGACTTGAGACAGATTTGTGCTGATGCTCTGGCTGTGCTGTTAAAAATTAATCCTGAAGAGATTTTTTACAAAATAGACAAAATTTACAGAGTGAACTCGTGGGTGGCCAGACAAAGACAATTGCCTAGAGATGTGGTGATATATTTTACAGATAGAAGAATAAGAAATGATATTTTGCAAAAATCTTTTCTCTCCTCTGTGCAAGTGGAGGGAGCTCAAATTGGAATCTATAAAGAACTACCACCTAAGATGTTAAAAGATAGAAAAGACTTTGGTTTTTTAGTGAATGAATTGAAAAAACAACAAATACCATTTCGGTGGGATGCCCCAACTGGCATAATTCTGAAGTACAATGGAGAAAGATATCGATTGAATACTGTTGAGAAGGCAGAACACTTTTATTTTACTGTTTTTAAAGAGAGATCACCATCCCCACGTACATCTACAGTGTTGGAGATAAAGGAGAGTGACAAGGAGAAGCAACCTCAGCAAGAGATGGAAGAGCAGCTTAAGCAGGTGGAGCCAGTGGAAATGCAGGGTGCTACAGGAGGTTTTTTGGAGGAGACCCTGTTAGAACCTTCTCCAATTTTGTCCACAAGAGATGAGGCTTTGGACCTGGCTCGGATGGCTGAAGCCAAAGACCGGCGTATAACTCATGCAATTTCTAAGCAACTTAAAGAAAAGCAACAACAGGAAAGACAATATAAAAAGGGAGCTAAGAGTACTACACAAGGAAGTGAAGCCATGGGGGGAGCAAAACCGAAGATTTCGGAAGATATTCGGCAATTTTGCTTGTCGCTTCAAAAAGGTGTAGATGACAATTAAGTTTTTATCTTGGAATGTGAATGGACTGAATTCACCACAGAAAAGGAAGAAGTTATTTACATACTTGAGACAATTTAATAATGATATAATTTGTTTACAAGAAACTCATGTCAGAACACAAGATCAAAAATACTTGATAAATTCAAAATTAGGAACACATTTTATAGCTTCAACCTCGGAAAAAAAGAATGATGTGGTCATTTATGTAAATAAAAGACTGTCAGCTAAAATTATAGAAGCAGATGAAGGCGGCAGGTTTATAGCAATTGAACTGCATACGGTAAACGGCCAAATTCTTCTGATTGGAATTTATGCTCCTAACCAACAACAGGATCATTTTTATAAAACTTTGCACACTAAAATATTGCAATGGGATTATAGATCTATTTTAATTATGGGAGATTGGAATGGAGTAATTGATTCAAAATTAGATAAAAAGAGCCTGGCGAAGTCAAGGATTAGACTACCACAGACTTTTTTCGACATGAAAGAAGATTTGGAATTAAAAGATATCTGGAGAATACATAATCCAAAAGAATTGGACTATACTTTTTTCTCTGATAGACATAGATCTTTCTCTAGGATTGATTTTATTTTATTATCAGATGATTTACTTGTTAAGACAAAAAGAACAAAGATTTTTCCAAGAACTCTAACCGACCATAGCCCAGTATGGATAGAAATTGAGACTGAAAAGACTGAGAGAAGATCATGGAGATTAAATGAAAACTTGTTTAGATATGAAAAAAATATAATAGAACTTAAAAAGCAGATGAAAGGATTTTTTGAAATAAACTTGAATAAGGGTACCCCAATTGAAATTGTGTGGGATGCGAGTAAAGCGTATATGAGAGGGGTACTCATTTATATGAATTCTAAACATAAACTGAATCGACAAAAGAAAAGATCTGAACTGGAAGTAGAAATAAAGAATAAAGAACAGTTACTTATTAAAAATCCAACAGATGAAAGAATACGTGGTGCTATAAAACTTTTGAAAGATCAATTCCAAATGCTTATGGCGGAACAAGCTGCAACAAATTTACAATATGCAAAGAATAATACATTTTGTAATGCCAATAAACCGGGCAGATGGTTGGCCTATACATTAAGGAAGAAGCAGAGTATGCGGACTATTGACAGTATCGATATTGGAGGGAAAGAAATTTCTCAACAAAAATTAATTAAAGAAGTCTTTGTAGATTATTATACCAAATTATACGCTAAAGATGATATACAGAATGGACTTATAGAAAAATATTTAGAAAATAAACGAGTTACAAAAATTACCAAACAACAAAAGGAAAGAATGAATCATCCTATAACAGTAGAGGAGATAATTGCAGCAATTAAACAATTGAAAACAGCTAAAGCTCCTGGAACTGATGGCTTGACTGCAGTGTATTATAAAACTTTGCAAGCAGAAATGGTGGAACAACTCAGAGACTTATTTTGTAATATACAACAAGGGGGTAAAATACCCCCATCATGGAAAACAGCTTACATTTCTTTGATACCAAAAGAACAAGTAGGTCCTAAAAAACCGGAGAACTATAGACCAATATCTCTTCTGAATAATGACTATAAAATTTATGCAAAAGTACTAGCCAACAGGTTGATGCCAGTAATTCAAGAGGTGATTCACGATGATCAAGCGGGATTTATAGAGGGCAGATATATGAAGGACAATGTAAGGCAAGTTATAGATTTATTGGAATATCTTGAGAAGAATAAACAGATCTCTGCAGTGCTGGTTTTTTTGGATGCGGAGAAAGCCTTTGATAGAGTGGATTGGAACTTTCTACTAAAGACTTTAAGAAAGATGGACTTTGGGGATCAATTTATACAGGCGGTCTCAGCTATTTACCAAGAGCAAAAGGCACAGATTATTATTAATGGAAGTTTGACAACAGACTTTAATATTGAAAAAGGAACAAGACAAGGTTGTCCGTTATCCCCATTGTTATTTATTTTAACATTAGAAGTCTTGTTGAATACAATACGGGACTCGAATATCTTGAAAGGTATAGTGATAAGGCAAGAGGACTACAGAATAAGGGCATTTGCAGATGATCTGGTTGTTACCCTAACACAGCCGATGGAATCAATAATCCAGATGAAAGACATTATAAAAGACTATGGCACGGTATCAGGATTTAGACTGAACCAGAAAAAAACTAAGATGATAGTTAAAAATATGACACAAGATCGAAAACACGAACTTGAAAGGAGGGCAGGTTTTGAGATTGTACCAAAGGTTAAATATCTAGGAGTTCAGGTTGCAGAATCAAATATGAAACTGTTTCAAAATAATTATGAGGCGTTGTGGCGAGATGTACAGAAAGATATGGAGACTTGGAAAAAACTGCAGCTGTCCTTACTTGGAAGAATAGCAGCAGTTAAGATGAACATTTTGCCAAGATTTCTTTTTTTGTTTCAAATGATTCCGGTGCTTAAAAGTGATAAACAACTGAAAGAATGGCAAAGTGGAGTGAATAAGTTGTCTGGAACGAGAAAAAACCAAGAGTGAAACTGAAAATTATGCAAGATGTTCCAGAAAGGGGAGGTCTTAAACTTCCAAACCTACAGTTATATTATGAAGCAGCAGCTCTGACTCAAGCAAGCGATTGGTTTGGAAGGAAAAAGACTGGAATATTGAATATAGAAAGTTTTGATCTTGAATTTGGATGGCATGCTTACTTATTTTATGAAAACAAAGTGGATAAAGTATTTAAAAGCCATATACTTAGAGACTCTTTGATGAGAGTTTGGAAGAAGCACCGACTCAAATGGGATTACAAAATACCGTTATGGCTGGATCTTGGTCATATTATGTGGAATACAAATATAATGTCACTCGGGGGGGGGGGTTATATAAAGAGGTTCTTTTTACAGATGCGGGCAGATGGCAACTGAAGACATTAGAGACACTGTTGGAAGAAGGGATTAATTTAACTTGGTTACAGTATAATCAACTTCAATTGAGATGGAAAGAGGACCAAAAAATTGGTATTATGTTGCATGAGGAAGAATTGGTTAGACATATAAAAGAGAAAGGTCCAATGCATATTAAAAGGCTTTACAATGTTTTGTTAGAAAGGGATTCAGAAACTGAATTGGTTAAAGATTGTATGATTAAGTGGGCACAAAATTTTGCAGAACCAGTGATGTTGGAAACATGGGAAAAAATTTGGGTCCAGAATGTTAAATTCACACAGTCGCAGAATTTGAGGGAAAATTTTTATAAAATGTTTTATAGATGGCATTTAGATCCTAAGAAATTGTCGTGTATGTACCCTAATGTTCAGCCAAAATGTTGGAGATGTGATTGTTTAGATGCTACATATTATCATGTTTGGTGGACTTGTAAGAAAGTTAAGGCTTTTTGGATAAAAATTTGGTGGGTCATGCAGAATGTTTTGAAGAAAAAAATTCAATTTTCTCCACAATTGTTTTTATTAGGTATAGTTAAGGGTTTTACATTGGATGAAACAAAGCTGATATTGTATATGATAACAGCAGCGAGATTATTGATAGGTAAATATTGGAAAAATGAAGCTTTGCCCACTATCGAGGAATGGACTTTGAAGATGGCCAGTTTTGCAGAGATGGCGAAGATTTCAGCATATCTAAAAGACTGCTCACAAGAGACTTATGAATGGGAATGGAAAAAGTGGATAGATTATGTGCAGAACAAATATCAAACTAGGAAGTATCAAATAGCTTTTCACTGACAGTATTATATTAAGATAGAAATATTTGAATTTTGTGAAGATGAAAAATCATATGGGGGATGGAGGGGTTCAAGTTTTATATAAAGGGGATTTTGATGGGAGTATATTCTGTGGAAGTCCGGGGGGGAGGGGAGGGTTAGGGGGGGTTTGGGAGGGTTAGGCTGGGGAGCTTGGGGTGGGTTGGGGGGGGAAATGGGGTGTAAAACTGTAATTGTAAAACTTTTGCAATAAAAAAAAAAAATCTCCACCTAAAATGACATGTCCTTCTTTAAATTCTTCTATTACTTTAAACAATTCTAAAAAAACTTCTCTATGTCCCGCATTTGGGGCATAAACATTAACCAACGTATATTTTGTACTTTCAATTTGACCTTTAATCATAATAAATCTACCATGCCCGATTAGATTAAGCAATATGAATCAGCACTATTCAGATAACTGTTGGAAAGATTGTGGGGAAAAAGGAACGTATTTACATATGTGGTGGGATTGTAAATTTGTGCAAAAATTGTGGAAGATGGTGTTTAAGGAGATAGAAGAAATTGTAGGAATAAAGGTAGAAGAGGCACCAAAGGTAGCAGTACTCTCACTATTGGAAGATATAAAATGTAAAAAAGAGACTAAAGAATTGATAATAAATTTGTTGACCGCAGCAAGGTTAATGATTTCTAGGAACTGGAAGACACAAGGTGTTTATAATTTGGAAGAATGGTATAAGGAAGTATGGGATATTGCCATAAATGATAAATTGACTTGCAATATTAAAGTAAGGAGGGGCATAATGAAAGTAAACGAATTTAATGGAATCTGGAAACAGTTCCTAATATATGTGTTTTCTGGAGGAAGAGGGATACTACCACCAGAAGAAGCTTTAAAATTTTGGAAGCAGGAATGATCCCGAGGGGTAGGGGAGCACTTGTTGATTGTTTGTATTGTGTATATTGTTATATATTATATATTATGATTCATGTATGTTATGTATGTTAATTACTTTTTTTTTATATGTTAATAATAAAAAAATATGGAAAAATAAATAAATTCCTATTTGTCAAGAGAACCAAATTCTCTTGAGACAATAAAATAATCCCATATTTCAAAAGCCTAGCATTGGTGAACCACCTTTGGGCTTTCTGCATCAGATTAATCCATTCCTGATGTGGACTACTCACCACCAATGCCCCACCAAAGGTTAATTTTCTACTCTTCTCCACTGAAAATGCAATTGCAGCTTCAGCCTGTATACACAAGGGCTAACCTTGCACCACAAGATCCGTCAATTTTGACAAAAATATTACAGGTCACTTCTTCCCAGCCCATATGTGAACCAACACTCCTTTGGCTATGCCATCTTCCACTGCTACAGACAAGTGGAAGGTTTTCCTTAAACCAGGCAAGCTCAACACTGGAGCCTGTATCATTGCTTTCTTCAACTCTTCAAACCTATCTTCATCACCTTCCTTCCAAACAACTTCCTATGGCTTTTCATCAATAAATACTTAACTTTCCCCACTTCGGAGGAATCACACCACACCTCTATCACAAGTTAGCTAACGCCTCTATCACAAGTCAGCTAAACTATTTCCACAAGCTTCAGAGAAATACAAAGCTTGATCTAATTCACAAATCTAAATCACAAGTCTGAATCACAAGTCTGTACAGACTAACTTACTGTACAGGTAACTTCCTAGCTAGCCAGACCAAAAGTCCATCTTTACCTTCTACTAGTAGGTAATTCTTCCCTAAAGGGAACATCCCTTAGGGTAGGATCTAGCTTTTTAGATAAATATACCCACTAGTCTTTCCTACCCACCTCTGGGTTACACTCCTCAAAATCCATTCCCTTATCTGGGCAACACTAAGCTAAAATAACATAGTCAACTATTCACCAGGCTATTCAATATCCAGGCTATCCCAGAAATCTCCTTAACTTCTCAGCATTCAAACTGCACAGACATAAAAGAGGGTGATAAAAAGAACACCTTCAAAAAGTAAAAATAATCACCTAATAGATGCACTCTGGGTTTCTACTCCGAAAAATAATTGTTCCAAACGTTTAATGTCACTTCTCTATTATATAAATTTATTTAAACACCTCAAACATTGCACAAAAAAAATAAAATCAAAATCGCAAGTCAGATCAGGACAGGAAATATATCTGCGTAGCTGCCATATGCAGTCAGAAACAATGCTGCAGGATCAAATCACCCATTCACCCTCCTTTCTCTCAGACAAACTCGGCAAAGGAAAAAAAATGTGTAAAAGGGAAAACAAACCACACCTTCCCCCTCCCTTCCCTACTTCTCTTGTTCAAAACAAAAAGAAAGGGGAAATATAGGGAGGAAAACTACTACTCCTGTCTCCATTCAACATTGTAAATACCTCTTTCTAATCCCACTTCTCCATAGGATCTCTCTCATTTCTCTCTTTCTCATTTGAACACTTGCTATTACCTTCATAACAACAACAACAACAAACCCTTGCCACTTACTATTCCATTATACAAAAGGAGATCTCTCGAGGGGTTCAGTGCACAGGCATTCACAAGTGTCAGGATCACCCTATCACTCCTGTGATATCACGCACAGGAGTGATGAGTGTGTGCCCTCCTGTGTGAGGGCTTTCCACACACACTCATATGTGTCACAATCCTTGGGAATCCGGAGCTGGGGCAGAACACTTGCCAAGTGTGTTAGCCAATAATCATCAAGCTTTTTCCTGCTCTAATTTTCCCTCCAAAATTAGATACATAACACTCCTCCCCTCCCAGAAGGCATTTTGACAACTATTTACATACATAATCACGCAGGTGACTAGGGCGTTCCTTGATTCTAGTTGACCTGCGCAATTCAGTCTGAGGCAGGGATTTGGGCTGGTCGGAGGGACCTTTTGTGTCTCCCAGCCCAGCCAATGGAACCTCCTGGATTTTTTAATGGGCGTCGCACTCTTCGGATGGGCCTGGCTTCTCGAGGGGGTGGCGCTGGACACCGAAGTCATCAGGTAAGTCTTCTGGCCACTTCGGGTTTGAGTTAGCTGTTGGATGAATGATTGGTGAGTCAGGGACTGGTTTGTCTGTTTTACAACCTGGCTTGTCGGGCATCGTTTGGCCCAGCCGTTTTCTTAACTGGTCAATATGTCTGTGCCATACCCTGCCATTACCGACATGACAATGTATGACCTGGGCCCAGTAATGTCAGAGATCAGCCCAGCAACCCAGAGGGGACCGTCCGTGTAATTTCTTGCGAAGACCAGGGACCCTATAGAGAAACTTCTAGTCTTACTTTTGGCTTCCATGTACCCCTCAGGGAAGTAATTGGGGTGCAGCCTATCTAGAGTGCAGCGGAGTCTCCGGCCCATTAAAAGGTCTGCGGGACTGCGTCCCATTGCCATGCACGGGGTAACATGTTGGGCTGCCAGGAAGGTATCAATCCTGGCTTGCCAGTCCCCTGGCCCGAGTCTGGCCAATGCCACTTTGGCCGATCTCACGAATCTTTCAGCTTGACCATTACTGGCCGGATGAAAAGGTGCTGTGAGTGCGTGATGGAACCCTACGGTGGAGGTCTCTCTGCTGACGATTGTGTCCTTGCGACCCCTGCTGGTTGAATCGTGGTCCCCTTGCCCTGTCTCCATCCCCGTCTTGACCCCGAAGGCCCGTATGGGACACGGTCTGGGCAGAACCAGGCGCTCCTTGGTCGCGATACTCGAGCCGTGGCGTCCCCTCCCCGATGCGTAACTTCGGGCTCGCCAAATGAAAACGAGACTCCGAGGCGCTGTGAGGTGCCCTTTGTCCCTGCCAGGGTCGTGCCTCCGGTATCCATGGTTGCCAGGAGGGGGCGTCCCGGAAGCTTGCCTCGCCAAACTTCTCCCGTAAAATATCCAGCGTGGACGCCCCCAGTCCGGTAGAACAACTCATATCATATTCATCTTCTTCTTTCCACCTCCGTTCCCTCCACCCCTGGAATGACGGGCCGGCCAGGTCAGGGGGGGATGACGCCCATTGCTCTAGCGAATCCCTCTCACCTCGGGAAGGCCACTCATTCGTACGGGGGTTGCCACCGGCCGCCTGGGGCGTGGCCACCTTCGGGCATACGACGGTCACGTCCAGCTCTTCAGACGCTGGGGTCTCTGACAAGCCTTCTATGTCCGCATCCAACTCCTCCTCGGTCGCCGGGGACTCAGCTGCTGCGCCCTCCGCCATGCCGCTGGACCGCCGCTGAAAGCGAGGAGAACGCCGACTTTCTGTCAACGCTGCGTTGCGTCTCCGTGTGAACAAGGAGAAAGGAGAACACGTAGTCTTAGCTTGCTGCAACTTTTTCTTTTATTAGAACAATCCTTCACACGATGCATGACAAAGCTGACAGTAATGCGGATACTCAAAGTCGGCGTTGGGAGCGGCTGCCTCCCAACGCCTTTTAAACAGCGCGCCGGCGAGGTATTAAGACCACCGCCCTTCCGGGTTTACTGCGCATGCGCCGCCGAGACGCTGTCCCGTTGCAGCGAAAAGGCACACAGTAATCCCTCTCCCTGGCCGCCACCGTGCCCGAACGCCTAACAAAACAATACAACCCCCACCACCGTGTAACAGCGTAGACAGTCTCCGACGCTTCCATCGCCAACTCCCCCAGGTCGTTATCACGGTAGTGGCTGGGTGTCGAGTGGATCGCGACACTCCGCTAGGTACCCCTCGAATTGAGTAGCCGTGAGTTGAGGCCCATTGTCAGACACCAGAGTGTCTGGTAGCCCATGCGTGGTGAATAGTTTCCGGAGCGCTTTAATTACAGCCGCCGCAGTGGTGGAGTGCATTAATATGATCTCCAGCCACTTAGAGTAAGTGTCCACCACAATTAGAAAGGTTTGACCATGCAATGGCCCAGCAAAATCGATATGGATGCGGGACCATGGTCCCTGGGGCCTTTCCCACTCTTTGGATGGGGCCGTGGGTGAAGCGGGGCAAGATTCTTGACAGGGGGTACACTTGGCTACCCATTCAGCAATGCTGTTGTCCATATTGGGCCACCATACATAGCTCCTCGCCAGTCCCTTCATCCTCACAATTCCTGGGTGCCCAACATGCAGTGTGGTCAACACTTGTTCCTTTAGACACAGCGGAACAACCACCCGGTCACCCCATAGCAAGCAACCCCCTTGTGTAGACAGCTCATGTTGTTTACAGATAAATGGTTTAAATAACAGTCCACAACACAGAGTCTTTAGCAGAGGCCCTTGCAACTTCAGCAGAAGTGATAGGGCCAGAGTCCATAGAGTCAATAAGCAGAATAGGAATGCCTGGAGTCGGGTCTTCCAGCAAGTCCGGCAGCGGGCACCGACTGAGGGCATCGCCATGCCTAAGGCTCCGACCCAGGCGATGGACGAGTCGATAAGAGTAGGCAGCCAAAAAAATAGCCCACCTAGTCAGTCGGACATGGCTGCCGGAGTGGGGCGAGCCCCAGCCAAAAGTCCTAGCAAGGGTTGGTGATCAGTAACAAGTTCAAAAGTCCTCCCAAACAGGTACTCGTGAAACTTCTTAACCCCCACAACAGCCGCCAGGGCCTCCCTGTCCAGCTGGCTGTAATTTCTCTCAGCACTGGACAGGGTATGGGAGAAATAGGCGATGGGGGCTTCTAGTCCGTTCAGCAGTCTATGACTCAAAACAGCCCCCACGCCAAAAGGGGAGGCATCGCAGACTAAGACAAGGGGAAGCAGTGTTGGATGAGGAGGCTGTCATCAGAGAGGAGTCTCTTTTTTTTTTTTTCTGAATCATTTTTTTTAGTGCCATTGTAACTTTGAACAGTCACTAATGAATGGTTGTAAGTCAACCATTGTATACTTTAACACCATTACAGTTAAAGACAATTTAAACCTAACTCACAGGGGGTCTGATCAAATGATGGAGGCAATATCATGGGACCATAGCAAAAAAAAAAAAAAAAAAAAAGAGGAAGAAGACCTTGTTTATATCATGGTTAGGTGAAAAAGGTCAATATACCATTCTTCTTTTTTTTTTTTTTTTTATTGAAAAAGTTTTAAAAACAAACATATTTTCCCCACAACCCCCCACAACCCCCCCAACCCCCCCTCCCCCTCCCCGACTTCCCAGAGCAGAACACAAGGTATTTCTATTGATCTTTAACAATAATCTAAATTGCATAACCAATCATTAAACTAACATCCCTATAAAAAAAAATTCTTAACCCCCCATATATAAAATCCTATTTCTTAAACATAATACTTCTAATGTCACTTATATAACGCTTATACAAATAAAAAAAATCATTCATAAGCTATTTGATATTTTTTGGTCTGATACTTATTTTGTATATAATCAATCCATCTTCTCCAGTCCTGTATGTACCTTTCTTGTGTGTGATCCTTCAGATATGCTGAAATTTTAGCCATTTCAGCTAAATTAGTTACTTTCAATATCCAGTCATCAATAGTAGGCAAAAAGTCCTTCTTCCAGTATTGTGCTACCAACAATCTTGCTGCTGTTATCAAGTTCAAAATCAATTTAGTCTCTGCAACTGTACAGTCCGTAGTTATACCCAGTAAAAACAACTGTGGAGTAAATTTCAGTCTCTTTTTAAGAATATTCTGCATCACCCACCAAATCTTTATCCAAAATGCTTTGATTTTTCTACAAGTCCACCATATATGATAATAAGTTGCATCATCACAGTCACATCTCCAACATTTAGCTTGCACATTAGAATACATACATGATAATTTTTTAGGATCTAAATGCCATCTATAAAACATTTTATAAAAATTTTCTCTTAAATTTTGTGCTTGTGTAAATTTCACATTTCTAATCCAAATCTTTTCCCAAGTTTCCATCATTACTGGCTCTTGAAAATTTTGTGCCCATTTAATCATACAGTCTTTAACCAATTCCGTCTCAGAATCTATTTCCAATAAAGCATTATACAACCTTTTAATATGCATTTGTTTTTGATCTCTAATTTGTTTTACCAAATTCTCCTCATTTTGCACAAAGCCAATTTTTTGATCTTCCTTCCATCTAGCTTGAAGTTGACCATACTGAAACCATGTAGCCTTTTTATCTCCCGGATTAATTATAAGCAATTGTTCTTTCTTTTTAATTTCCTCCTCTATCTCTTTCCGTCTATTTTGTTGTTTTAATCTATGTTTATTATTCAAAAAGATTAATGTTCCTCTCATATAAGCCTTACACGCATCCCATACCATCTCCATCGAAGTTCCTTTGTTCATATTATTAATAAAAAATTCTTTCATTTGTTTTTTAAGCTCACACAAATTGTCTTCATATCTGAATAAATTCTCATTTAGCCTCCAAGACCTCCTTTCCCCTCTCTCCTGCTCTAGTTCCACCCAAACCGGGCTATGATCAGTTAAAGTTCTTGGACATATCTTTGTACTCTTCACCCTAGAAAAAAGATCGTTTGTAGTTAATATAAAATCAATCCTCGAAAAAGATTGGTGCCTATCTGAGAAAAAAGTAAAATCGCTCTCCAATACGTTCCTTTCTCTCCAAATGTCTCTAAGCTCCATATCCTCCAAAATATCAAAAAAAGATTTAGGCAACTTAGCACGCATGGAGATCTTGGAAAGACTTTTTTTATCTTTCTGGGTATCTAATACCCCATTCCAATCACCCATTAAAAATAAGGATCTATAGTCCCATTGTAGTATTTTGGTATGTAAAAGTTTGTAAAATTTATCTTGTTGTTGATTAGGTGCATATACTCCGATTACAAGCAGCTTCCCACTCTGTGTTGTTAATTCAATTGCGATATATCTACCTTGAGTATCAGCCTCAATTAAATTGGCCACTAAGCCTCTTTTAACATATATTACTAGGCCGTTTTTCTTTTCTGGTGCTGATGCCACAAAATGTGTACCTAATTTCGAATTTATCAAGTACTTTTGATCTGAAGATTTAATATGCGTTTCTTGCAAACAAATAACATCGTTCTGAAATTGCTTCAAATAATGAAATATTTTCTTTCTTTTTTGTGGAGAATTTAAACCGTTAACATTCCAAGATAGAAATTTATTTGCCATCTCTGGGCGTTCCAAGCTTTGAGAGCATCAGCTGAACCTCCTCCGCCATTTTAGACTTCGGCCTAGCTCCTCCCACTGCTTGCGTTTTTTGGGCTTGTTGAGTTGGATCTTGAGGCTGTTGTGCCATATGTTGTTTATAGGTAGCCCTTGTCAGTCGTTGATCTTTTGGCAGCTGAATCATCGTTAATGACTCCAAGGTTGGTGGTGGACCCCCAGTCAGTAATGGATCTTCTTCCAGAATAGCTCCTCCAGCTAATACTTGAGCATAGGTTTGTGGTTGCCCCCCATCTTTCTCTTGTTGAGTAATTTCCAATTGCTTTCTAGCACCCCCTGGTGAGGGTGGCCTTCCAGCCTTTAAAACATTGGCATAAAAATCTTTTGCTTTTCCAACTGTGTTTAAACGATGTCTTTGCCCAGCGTATGGCACTATTATCCCAAATGGGACATCCCATCTGTACTGAATTTGCTGGTTTCTTAGTTCATTCACCAAAAAGCCAAACTGCTTTCTATCTCTTAACATTTTAGGAGGAAGCTCTTTCAGGACCACCAGCTCTTGTCCTTCCACTTTAATCTTATTTCTATAAGACGCTTGCAAAATGTCATTTCTAACTCTCCTTGTTGTAAAATAGATCACCACATCTCTTGGTAACTGCTTTTGTTTTGCCAGCCAGGAATTGACCCTGTAAATTTTGTCCATTTGAATTGCCACATCTTCTGGCCTTTCTGGAATCAGCTCTGCTAAAGCATTGGAGCAAACATCTTTTAAGTTTTCACCACTCTTTTCTTTCAAACCTCTCAGCCTCAGGGCAAATTCCATTGACCTGTACTGTAACATAACCATCTCGTCATCCACTTTGTCTGTATCATAACCTCTCCCAGTTTAGTTGCAATCTCCAAGTTAGCATCATCAATTTCCCGCACTCTCTCCTCAATTTTTAACATGTGAGTAGCCAATCCTGAAACTGCATAAACAATGTCATCTCTTATTTCATCATGTTTTTCCTCCACCACACTTGTAAGTTTCTTTAACTCCTCTGAAAATCCTTTCATCATTTCTGTCTGATTATTCAGGGCACCCATTATAAATTCTTTAAGGTCTTGTGACTGTGTATCAGCCGGAAGTTGTTTTTGAGTCACTACAGGGGAACCTCCTCCCCCTTTAGAAGTTGGTGGCTTTAGTTGTTTAGCAGCCATTTTATTTAAAGAAAAGTTTTCCTTTTACAGCCAAAAAATCTTGTAAACAGTCTTAGAAAGTATATTCCAAAGTTTTTCCAAAATAAACAATCCTCTCTTCAAACTATACTCAAAACCCAGTAGTTTTCTCTTCAGGCAGAGGGCTATTAACAAGCAGTTTCCTTTTAACTTTCACTTTCCCTTCCACCCATAACAAAGGCTTCCTCCCAGCCTCCAGCTCCAGAGAGCTCCGTTTGCAACAATGTATTCACGGAGTTAAGTTCTGTTTCTCTTAAAAAGCTTGCACTCTTGCTTCCGCTCTGTCTGCCTTGTTGAAAATCATTAAAACTCACTGTTTGCCGGCAGAATTGGACGCAGACGTCTTGCTCTGAAGACAGAGGCACCAGCGATCCGGAGCGATGGGAGGGGTGAACTGGGGAGCTCTCACCCTCCGAGTCCCTGGAATTAATCCAGTGACTTTCGGGGAGCTCTACCCACCCCCTCCGGCTCTCCTCTCCTTCTTTGCCCGAAGGAGAGTTTTTTCAAACCGCCGGACAGCTGTTTAGCGCTGTCGGGGCGGTTTTAACAGATCGGGTGGCTGGCGGTCTATGGAGACCGTCCTCGACGTCTGCGGAGCCACCGGAAGTCCAGAGAGGAGTCTCTTGACCGCTGCAAACACCTCGGCTTCCGCCCTACCCCAAACCCACAGGGATTTTTTTGCTAACAATTTGTGGAGTGGTTCAGCCACTGTGGCCTTATCCTTTAAGAAGATCAAATAAAAGTTTAAAACTCCCAGGAACGCCTGTAGCTCCGCCCGGTTCTTTGGGGTTGGCGCATTGTGGATAGCTCTGATTTTACTTTCCGTGGGGTGTATGCCTGCCCCATCTACCTTGTACCCTAAAAATTCAACAGCAGGCACTGCTATTTGACATTTTTCTCTCTTAACTCGCAGTCCCGCATTTCAGCACCCTCCTTAGACGGTCCCCTAGTTGTTGCTCATCTGCTGCGGTGACAAGAACGTCATCAAAATAGGGGACAACCCCCGGTAGTCCTTGCAGCAGATGTTCCATCACGCTTTGGAATAGTCTGGGGGCTACGCTAACCCTGAGCTATAGTCTTGTGCATTTGAAGGCACCTCTATGTGTCACTATAGTCTGTGCTTCCGTGGTAGCGCCATCTACCGGCAGTTGCTGGTACGCCTGAGCAAGGTCGAGTTTAGCGAAAACCTTGCTGGGGCCCAGGGAATGGAGTAGGTGCTGCACAATAGGGACAGGATAGGTGCTTTGCTGGAGGGCTTTGTTTAGGGTACACTTATAGTTGGCGCAGATGCACACTGACCCATCAGATTTGAGAGGGGTGACTATCGGGGTCTCCCATCTTGCATGGTCAGCTGGTATTAGAATGCCCTGCCGTATGAGCTTATCCAGCTCCTGATCTATTTTAGGCTTAAGCGCAAATGGCACTCTCCTCACCTTCATTCTTATGGG
The DNA here is from genome assembly GCF_029215685.1 of Pituophis catenifer annectens. Taxonomy (NCBI): domain Eukaryota; kingdom Metazoa; phylum Chordata; class Lepidosauria; order Squamata; family Colubridae; genus Pituophis; species Pituophis catenifer. The sequence continues at coordinate 43,407,972 of NW_027256885.1, forward strand.
GGCTATATTAGGGTCCAGGTTAAAAGAAATAGGGGTCCCCACATACTTGCCAAGGCGGTCGTCAAAAACGTCCTGGAATTCGCGAAGTAGGTTGTTGCCGTAATTCAAGGATCAGACTCAATAATGAATTCAGACTTTTTATGTTCAAATAGAAGATTGTTTATTTACAGAAGGCATTCTATATTCACAGAGCGATTGCAGATAGAAGCAAGGAGAAAGAGTGTGCATCATCTTTTATACCAAGGAGGCGGGATTAGAAGTGGGGAGTGGTTAGTGAGGAATACATTAGGAAGGGGAGAATAAGTTAACTCTTGACATTCCATGGATATATAATTCTTTCATTCAAGAATGAGGCATTTACACATGACATAGGTTGTCCGTCAGGCCACTGCTGGTAGAGTGGATTCTGGTGACCCCCATGCCCAGGGCTTTGAACCAGTCGAGGCATAGGAGGCTTTGTAGACGTCCGCTGACCACGGTGATGGGTAGCCGCTTGTTGAAATGGCTGAATTTCACCTGGAACGTTCCACAGCCTTCAACGGGAATGTGATTTCCTTGGTAGACATTCAGCCTTAGGCACTGGTTAGTTAGTTTAGTTTAGTTTATTAAATTTCTATACCGCCCTTCTCCCAAAGGACTCAGGGCGGTGTACAGCCATATTAAAACAAACATATACCCAAAAAATTAAAAACAATTTAAAATCTATATATATATAAAATTTGGCCCTTATGTTAAAAAACTACAAACACCCAATTTAAAATTCATTTGCTAAGCCAGCCTGGTCTGTTGGAATAAAAGAGTCTTAAGGGCACGGCGAAAGGTACGGAGGTCGGAGATCATGCGAATCTCCGGAGGCAGTTCATTCCAGAGGGCAGGTGCCCCCACAGAGAAGGCTCTCCCCCTGGGTGTCACCAGTCGACATTGTTTGGCCAACGGCACCCTGAGGAGTCCCTCTCTGTGGGAGCGTATTGGCCGGTGGTGCTTCAGCTGGTGTTTTTTGATATCTGGGATTGCTGCTTTTAGCTCGGCCCATGACATGATAGTGATGGACGAGCCAGTGTCTATTTCCATTTGGCATGGGGATCCCTCAATTTCGACGGTTACATGCAGCTTTTTCTCTGGGGACGTTGTAGCTTGGCCGATGCAGGTCTGGAATGTCTCAGGTGTTTTGGAATAGGCGCCTTGTTTTTGCTGGACATTTCCGTCCTTCTTATGTAGCTGCTGCTGGCCGGCTTGATTGGCGAATGCTCTCTGTTTGTGGCTGGACGGTTGACTCGCCTTGCACACCCGCACCAAATGTCCCTTTTTGTCACAGCATCTGCAAATGGCATCTTTGAATCGGCACGTCTGTCTCTGATGGAATCCCCCACAGCTAGCACAACTCTCTTTCTGGCCATCATTATCCCGCATATTTCTGTCTGTTTTGAAGACGTCCTCATCGCCTTCTTCCTCGCTATCAGTCAGGGCTGATTCTCTGTGGACAGGGGTAGACTTTTGTGCCACCTGGGGTGGCACCAGTCACTGCAGGGTCTCTGCTGCCTTGTTAGATGATTCATGTGCTCTGGCTTCATCTAGGGCGATGTGAAGGGTGAGGTTTGTCTTGGCCAGCAGTCGCCTCTGGAGGCGAATGTCTCGAACTCTGCAGATTAGTTGCTCTAGGAGCACATCATCGAGGTCTCGGTACTCGCAATGCGTGGCGGCCTTGCGTAGCGCTGCCATGTATGCATTTATTGACTCTTCGTCCCTCTGGAGTCTTTGTCGGAACTCATAGCGCTGAACGAATTTGGATGGTACAGGGGCATAGTGTGTCCTCAACGTTGTCTGTAGGACCTGCCATGGTACAGACTGCACTGGTGTTGGCTCTGACAGCGATTCGGCTGTGTCAAACACTTCGGGGCCACAGTGGCTCAAGAAGAGGGCCTGCTTCCGATTGTCGGACAGCCCTTGGAGGTCATTTGCTTTGAGAAAGCATTCAAACCATGTCATGTACGATCCCCATTTTTCTTTCATGGGATCGAACGGTGTTGGCGGTGTGAAGGCAGACATGATTCTGCTGTGCTCGGCTCGTGCAGATTTTCCCGCCTGGCTGGATTCAGGTGTCAGCTCTTTTTGTGCAACTTTGTTGTGGCTCTGACCCCCGAGCCCATGTTATCGGAGGGAGAAGGCTCCGAACATGAAGGAGAGGAGCCGGCCAGGCCTCCCTCTCCAGGCCCCTCCTCTCTGGCTATGCCTCAGGTGTCTGCCGAGGGAGAGGAGATTGGCCAGGAGCCAGGTGTCTCCGATGACAGCGATGACGGTGATACGTCGTTCCTGGATCCACGCCAACAAAGGCGAGATAAACGTTTGCAGCAGATGAGGAGGCGTGCCAGGGATTAAGCTGAGTCACTGGACCACACCCCACAGGCTATATAAGAGAGTGTGGTGGCCATTTAGACTCTGTGACGGACAAAGCTAACTTCTGGCTAGTCACTTTGTACAACGCCTGAATCTGCTGAAGGTTTCTGTTTGAGCTGGACTGTTTTGAAAACTGTGTGTATTTGTTGGTGTTTATCTGGTGGAGGAAAACTCCCTCTTCTTGAAGTAAAGCACTTGGCAGACGGTTATCGTATTGCTGCCAAGTTCCTGATAACGAACCTTGTGTGTGCCAAGTAATTCTTTAACCCCCGGCTGGCTGTTTGTGTGTGTGTGGGGACGGGGATAGAACAAACCTGTCTACCTCAATCCCACCTTCATCGCCAGTGTTAGATCGGGCGAGTGAGGAGCCAGGAGCCAGGTTGGAGTGAACAACAACTCTTTAATATACAGTGAGAATCCAGCAACTTTACAGTAGAACAGCTCTCCTTATATAGCTACTTGCCAAGTGTGTTAGCCAATAATCATCGAGCTTTTTCCCGCTCTAATTTTCCCTCCAAATTTAGATACATAACATCCTCTTTTATAGTTAACATAACTAAGAAATCTGAAAAAGGAAAGTTGATTGGACAGGATAATAGCATACATGTTTATTAAAATGAGGTCTGAAGGGGTATAAATTGTAAGCAGAAAGGTTGTTTAGAGTTCACAAAAGAGATAAGCCAGACCCCAATTTGTACTAACAAACTTTTCTTATCTGGAGCTAGTCTCCAGCTTGTTTATCAGTTTAGGAATGTTAAAAACTAATAAATCTGAACATCACTTTAAAAGAGGGAATATAAATCAGATTAAAATACAAAATAACTATGTTAGTTAACATAGCCTTGGTTAACATAGTTAACATAGTTAGTTAACATAGCCTTGGTAGTACAGTGGTTTAATGCACCCTGTAATTAACACAGCTGCCTGCAATTTCTGCAGGTTCGAATCTTACCAGGCTCAAGGTTGACTCAGCCTTCCATCCTTTCTAAGGTAGGTTAAATGAGGACCCAGTTTGTGGGGGCAATAAGCTGACTTTGTATAAATATATACAAAAGTATGAAGGCTATTGCTTAACGCATTGTAAGCCGCCCTGGGTCTCCGGAGAAGGGCGGCATATAAATCAAATTTTAAAAAAAAAAAATTACAAAACCCATGTCATTTGCCCCTCAGAATGTTCTCAAAACAAAATGGGGAGGGGAGGTAAGATGGCTGCCATGTGACAGCCTTTTTAGTGAGTTCCTTATCCTCCTATTATAGCTACTTTTATATGGATGTAAAATTGTTTATTTTTTATTTAATATTATCTATAAATTAGTTACCCCTTCATGGATTACTACCTTGTCATGGCGAAGGGGCTTGCGTAGCTCAATGAAGCTATGAGCTATGCCGTGCAGCGCCACCCAAGATGGACAGGTCATAGCAGAGAGTTCTGACAAAACGTGATCCACTGGAGAAGGAAATGGCAACCCACTCCAGTATCTTTGCCATGAAAACCCCATGGACAGTACCAAAAGGAAAAAAGATATGACACCGGAAGATGAGTCCCTCAGGTCGGAAGGTGTCCAATATGCTACTGGGGAAGAGCAGAGGGCTAGTACTAGTAGCGCCAGAAAGAGTGAAGCGACTGGGCGAAAGCTGAAAGGACGCTCAGCTGTGGATGCATCTGGTGGTGAAAGGAAAGTCCGATGCTGTAAAGATTTTTTCTCCATAGGAACCTGGAATGTAAGATCCATGAATCAAGGCAAGCTGGACGTGGTCAAACAAGAGATGACAAGACTGAACATCGACATCTTAGGAATCAGCGAACTAAAATGGACAGGAATGGGTGAATTTAATTCAGATGACCATCAGGTATACTACTGTGGGCAAGAATCCCTCAGAAGAAATGGGAGTAGCCTTCATAATCAATAAAAGAGTAGGAAAAGCAATACTGGGATACAATCCCCAAAATGACAGAATGATCTCAGTTCGAATCCAAGGCAAACCATTCAATATCACAGTAATCCAAGTCTATGCCCCAACCACTGGTGGTGAAGAGAATGAAATTGACCGGTTCTATGAAGCCCTACAGCACCTTATAGAATTAACACCAAAAAATGATGTCCTTATCATCATGTTTGGTTTGTTTTATGTTTGTTTGTTTTATTAGATTTATATACTGCCCTACTCCCGAAGGACTCAGGGCGGTGAACAGGCACAAAATAAAATACATAGATACAAAAGTTAAAAGACATAATTAAAACCAGATTAAATAATTTAGCCTGAGACAATTAAAAAAATCCCAATAATTTAAAACAGATTAAAATTTCGATTTAAATTTTAAAACAGGGGAGAAAATTAGGCCAGGCCGGCTTGCTGGAATAGGAGAATCTTAAGAGCACGGTGGAAAGTGCGTAGATCCGGGATCCTCCGTATCTCTGGGGGGAGCTCGTTCCAGATAGTGGGTGCCCCCACAGAGAAGGCCCTCCCCCTGGGGGCCGCCAGTCGACATTGTTTAGCTGACGGCACCTGGAGGAGCCCCTCTCTATGAGAGCGTACCGGCCGGTGGGAGGCTGCTTGTGGTAGTAGGCGGTCCTGTAAATAACCAGGTCCTAAGCCATGGAGCGCTCTAAAGGTGGTGACCAAAACCTTGAAGCGCACCCGCAAGACCACCGGGAGCCAGTGCAGCTCGCGCAGGAGAGGTATCACACGGGAGCGCCATGTTGCTCCCATAACCACCCACGCGGCCGCACTCTGCGCCAGTTGGAGCCTCCAGGTGCTCCTCAAGGGGAGCCCCATGTAGAGAGCATTGCAGTAGTCCAGGCGGGAAGTGACAAGGGCATGAGTGACTGTGTGTAGGGAGTCCCGATCCAGAAAGGGACGCAACTGGCGAATCAGGCAAACCTGATGAAAAGTCCTCCTGGTCACGGCCGTCAAGTGCTCTTCTAAAGACAGCTGTGAATCCAGGAGGACACCCAAGTTGCGAGCCCTCTCCGTGGGGGCCAGCGATTCGCCCCCAATAGTCAGCTATGGTGTCAACTGACTATATCGGGACATTGGAAACCACAGCCACTCGGTCTTGGATGGGTTGAGCCTGAGCCTGTTCCTCCCCATCCAGATCCGCACAGCCTCCAGACACCGAGACATCACTTCAAGGACATCGTTGGGGTGGTCCGGGGTGGAGATGTACAGCTGGGTGTCATCAGCGTACTGGTGGTATTTCACCCCGAAACCACGGATGATCTCGCCCAGCGGCTTTACATAAATGTTGAACAAAAGGGGCGAGAGGACCGACCCTTGTGGCACCCCACATATGAGGGGCCTCGGGGTCGACCTCTGCCCCCCTCCCAACACAGACTGCGACCGGTCAGAGAGAAAGGAGGAGAACCACTGTAATACAGTGGCCCCCACCCCTAACTCTTCCAACCGGTGCAGCATGATACCATGGTCGATGGTATCAAAAGCCACTGAGAGGTCTAATAGGACCAGGACAGAGGAGCACCCCCTGTCCCGAGCCCTCCAGAGATCATCAACCAACGCGACCAATGCCGTTTCCGTGCTGTACCCAGGCCTGAAGCCCGACTGGAACGGATCCAGATACGTTGTTTCATCCAGGTACTGGGGGAGCTGTCGTGCAACCACACTCTCAACAACCTTCGCAACAAAACGAAGGTTGGAGACCGGACGATAATTAGCCAACACTGCCGGGTCCAGGGAAGGCTTCTTGAGGAGAGGCCTCACCACCGCCTCTTTCAAGGTGGCGGGGAAGTCACCCTCACCCAATGAAGCATTTATAATCCCCTGGAGCCAGCCTCGCATCACCTCCCGGGAAGCCAGCACTAACCAGGAGGAGCACGGGTCCAATAAACATGTGGTCGCATTCAGTCCACCCAGAATCCTGTCCATGTCGTCAGGGGTCACAGGATCAAACTCATCCCAGATAACATTCTCAAGACCTGCCTCAGTCAACCCCCCTGGAACTACCCAGTCGGAGTCCCGATCTTCCCGAATCTGAGTGATTTTGTCATGGGGGATGGAATGCTCAAGTAGGAAGCCAAAAGATAACCGGAATAACAGGCAAGTTTGGCTTTGGAGTACAAAATGAAGCAGGGCACAGGCTGATAGAATTCTGTCAAGAGAATATGATGGTCATAGCAAACACTCTTTTCCAACAACCCAAGAGAAGACTCTACACATGGACATCACCAGACGGTCAACAGAGAAATCAGATTGACTATGTGCTCTGCAGCCAAAGATGGAGAAGCTCTATACAGTCAGTAAAAACAAGACCAGGAGCTGACTGTGGCTCAGATCATGAGCTTCTTGTTGCAAAATTAAGGCTTAAATTGAAGAAAGTAGGAAAAAGCGCTACGGTACTAGGTTCGCAGCATTGTACAAGAGGTAGCAACTAAAACCATCCCAAAGAAAAAGAAAGGAAAGAAAGCAAAATGGTTGTCTGAGGAAGCTTTGCAAATAGCTGAGGAAAGAAGGGAAGCAAAAGGCAAGAGAGAAAGAGAAAGATACACCCAACTGAATGCAGAATTCCGGAGAATAGCTAGAAGAGATTAGAATGCCTTCTTAAATGAACAGTGCAAAGAAATAGAAGAAAAGAATAGAATAGGGAGGACCAGAGATTTCTTCAAGAAAATTGGAGATATGAAGGGAACGTTTCATGCAAAGATGGCCATGATAAAGGATCAAAATCCCCCAGAGATAAGGAGAATCCAAGACCTCAGTGCCTTCTGCCGTGCCCTTAAAACCCACTTTTTCCAGCAAGCCGGGCTGGCTTAGGAAGAATTTTTTTAAAATTTTTAAATGTTTAATTGGTTTGTGGTTTTTTAAATTTTGGGCCAAATTTATATAGATTTTAATTGTTTTTAATATTTGTATTTCATGTTTTTAATTCTGGCTGTGCACCGCCCTGAGTCCTCAGGGAGAAGGGCGGTATATAAATTGAAAAAAAAAAATGGCAGGGACCTAACAGAGGCAGAAGAGATTAAGAAGAGGTGGCAAAATTACACAGAAAACTATATAAGAGTGAGCTTATTATAAATTGGGTGGTGTGATTTGAAGAGACAAGATGAAGAAAACAACACAACATTTATCATCACCATCAATATCAACAGCTTCGGGCTCTACAGGGCAAAAGACAACAGAAACTGCATCACAGCAAGAGAAAATTGAAGATGCAGGTCACAAACAAGGTTAAGTATTTGGGGAGATATCTGACAGCAAGATACACTTAAGGAGAATAACTATAATAAACTCAAACAACAGTTAGTGACAGATTTGGCTAAATGGGAGAATTTACAATTATCATTGATAGGGAGGATATCAACTATTAAGATGAATATATTGCCTAGAACTCTATATTTGTTCCAGACAATTCCAATTAGGTTGGGAAAAGAGTATTTTGAAGATTTGAACAAAATAGTGTTAAAATATATTTGGCAGGGTAAAAAGGCAAGGATAAAATCAAAACTGTTGCAAGATGCTAGAATAAGAGGAGATTTTGGTTTGCCTGATTGGGAATTATACTACCAAGCAACAAATTTGATGTGGATTAAAGAATGGATAATGTTAAGAAATACCAGATTGGTTTTTGTTTTTGAAAAGTTTTTTTTTATTTTTTTAAAGCATAAAACATAAAATACATCTTTTTAGAGCAAGGATTTGATCCGGTATAAAGCAAATACAATTGCTCACATTCCCTCAACCAATTTTGTTCCAAATTTTATCCATTTACCTCTTTAAAAAAAAAAAGAAAAAATCTTATTCTAAACATTTAGATTTTAAATATTCTACTATGTCACCCTAAATTCTAAACAATTGTTTCCAAATAGACATCATTCCAAATCTTTGTCATTTTAACAATCAATATTTCAAATATATTCCTCATTTCTAAGACCCATTACATCGAGTCTATATTGTACCTCTTTTAAATGGCAACTAGTATCCATAATCTTGACAAAGAGTATTTTCCTCCTCTCTTAATTGTTTCTAAATCAATCAACATTTCCATCTAGAATTTGTCACTCCCAAAATACTTTATTTTAAAGTCTAATATTTAACTGATTCATAATTTAAATAGCTATTTCCCAACAGTGTTTTCCACCACTTCTATCTCTATTTATTTGACTGGTTCACAGTTTGGCTTAACTATTCTCCAGTATTGTCTCCTCCATTTCCTCCTGAGTTTTGTTTTGGCTGGTTCGCATCTTGATCAGTTGCTTTCCAGTGATGCTTTCCTCCACTCCTAACCTTACTTATTTGAGCTGGTTCACAGTATAATTTTAACTGCATACCAACGTTATCTCCTTCAAACCTCCTAAATCTATTATGAAACTGGTTCGCAACTCAAATAGTTGCTTCCCAGCAATGCTTTCCTCCGCTCCAACCTCTATTTTTAACTGGTTCACAACTGTATTTCAGTTGCTCTCCAGGTATATTTTCCTCCACTCCTAACTTTTTATTTTTTGGCTAGTTCACAGTTTTGCTTTAACTGTTCTCCAGTATGATGCTTTCCTCCACTCCTACCTTATTTGTAAGACTAGATCACAGCTTTACTTTCACTGTTCTCCAGAATCATGCTTCCCTCCACTCCTAACTTCATTTGTTTAACTAGTTCATAACATTTTATTTTAATTATTGTCCAGCTTTATGTTTTCCTCCATTTCTACATCTCTTATTCAATTATTTAACTTTAAATTAATTCACAATATATTACTCATATTCATTTTTAAATCCATTCTCCTCCATATCTTTAACTGATTTAAAATAAAAAAGTATATCGACAAATATCTTAGCTCCTGTTCTCTCCTAGGCTTTCTCCTGTGCCATATTTATTTCCAGTGAATATCAACATTTTAAATCACTTTAAAATCAATTTTCCATAATTATTAAATCTGTAATTAATTCTTCTTAATATCCAGCACCTTAGAGAACATTTTCTTCTAAATTATTAGGTCTGTAAATAGCTTAAAAATTCCAAGTTTAAAAAGGTATTAAAACACCCAAAAATCATAATCATTTATACTCATTTTTTCCTAGTCAAATTGTTGTATATTCATAAAATCAACTTAGATAAAAATAATAGTAAAAAAGAGAGAGAATAGTAACAATATTAATAATAGTTAAAATAAAAACAAAAAAACAAGAATAAAAATAGAAATATAACAAAAGAAATTGAAAAGAGAATTAGAAAAAATAGAGAGGGGAAAAGGGACAAAAGAAAAAAAGAAAGAAGAAAGAAAAAAATAAAATAAATAAAATAAAATTGAGAGAGAGCCCAGAGAAGAAGGAAAGTATCTCCTAAAATTATTCAAAGATCAAACTCCCAGACACCATTACATCCATTTAATTCAAACTATAGTATTTTGTTATCTTGTTACTTTATATTCCATTTTTTTCCTTCTCCAATCTATCTGAGTATATTTATTTTCCATTTCAATGTCCTCAAAGTTATAAGTTCTATAAAGTTAATTCTGAATTGACTATTCCATATATGGTATCATCATGTTCTTCTTTTGTTGCCACACCCTATTTATTTATTTATTTATTTATTTATTTATTTATTTATTTATTCAATTTATATACTGCCCTTCTCCTAGTGGACTCAGGGCGGTGCACAGCCAGAACTAAAATACATAACAATACAAAATTTAAAATTAATTAAAAGAATTATATACTTTGGCCCGAATTAAAACAATGTGAATTAAAACCCATTAACAGATTAAAACTAAACAATTAAAAACTAAATAAATCAGCTTAATAAATCAGTTTTCATTATTTCAATTAGTTTCTTCTTTCTGGTCTTCAATATCCTCCAATACACAGATTATATGTCCAAAGCCAAGCCTCTTGAAATTTTTCTCAAAATAGTCCACTTTAAGTAACAGGCAACAAAGTTTCTCTTTCAAGTAACAGGCAGTCTGGAATTTACACTTTCCCTTTTCAGCTGGCAGCCATCTTTTCCATCCCCATTTGTCTTTTATCTTTACTTTTAAAAGTATATTTATTTCCTCTTCTCCTTCCTCTCTCTCAAGCATAATCCAATCTCGTTTAGCCACAAAAAATAGCCACAAGAAATAAAAAAAGGAGACCAAATCTGTAATAAAATTATTTCCAAAAAGTCTATAATTAACGCTATCTATCAACAGGTCTTTTCTCCACCATTCATTTGAGTCTTTTAGCCCCGATGTTTCTCAGCTGCTTTTAAGGCTGGGGCACACTTTTTGTAATCCAGCATTTACGGGCAGTTCCCACCTGGGCAGAAGTCGACTCACCCGGCTTTCAAACTCCCTGCTCCACTCTCCGCTTCTTGCTTCTCCTCCTCTCCTCCAGCACGATCTTTGTTCCCGGTTGCCGTGGTTTCGGGACAGCCACCATGGCTGTCGTTCCACTGCCGCTGGCATGAAGGGAAAGCCTCCGGCCCTGAGGAACCTGCCCGTTCCTCTCAGCTGCCCAAGGGGTCCCTTCTTGTCCCCCTGTCCCTTCAAGACAGGGGAGGTCCGAAGACCTGTCGGCGGCAGCTTGGCAGACGGGGTTTTGGCAGAGCTCTGCGGGGCTCGCCATTTCCCCATCTGTATCCCCGCGGCGCCAACCGGAAGTCAAGAAATACCAGATTATTGACTTTAGAAGGACATGCTATTAAATTGGGAGAAGATCAAAAGACAACATTATTTAAAAATTCCAGTCTGGTTATCTACTATTGAAGCATTTTCATATTCAATAACATTCAGAAAGGAACAAATGGTTAGATATAGTGAATTATTGAATGAAAAGGGTGAACTTAAATCGAAGCAAGAATTAGAAGAACAGGATATAAAGATGAATTGGTTTTCCTATATGCAAATACATTCTAGATATGAAAGAGACTGTAAGACAGAAGGTTTTTATAATAACTTGACTAATTTAGATAAAATTCTAACAGGTACCGATGACAGTGTAATTAAAAAATTGTATGTTGTGTAATTGTGTAGTTGCCATTTAAAAGAGGTACAATATAGACTCTGTTATGATATGACAGACTCGATGTAATGGGTCTTAGAAATGAGGAATATATTTGAAATATTGATTGTTAAAATGACAAAGATTTGGAATGATGTCTATTTGGAAATAATTGTTTAGAATTTAGGGTGACATAGTAGAATGTTTAAAATTTAAATGTTTTGAATAAGATTTTTTTCTTTTTTTTTAAAGAGGTAAATGGATAAAATTTGGAACAAAATTGGTTGAGGGAATGTGAGCAATTGTATCTGCTTTATACCGGATCAAATTCTTGCTCTAAAAAGATGTATTTTATGTTTTATGTTTTAAAAATAAAAAAAAAATTCAAAAAAAAATTGTATGATATCTATTAGAGGTTAAACTGGAAGAAGAACAAGTTAAAGAAACAATGATTGCCTGAGGGAAAAATTTTGGACATGGAATTGATTTAGAGAAATGGCAAAAATTGTGGTCACAAAATTATAAAATGACAATGTCAACTGCATACAAAGAAAATTTGTATAAGATGTTTTACAGGTGGCATCTACCCCTGGCGAGAATAGCCAGAATGTTCAAGAACAAATAGAAGCCAAAAGATACTGGACTAAAATCCACACATGGTTGGAAAAAATGACAAAAAAACACATAGACTTTAAACCAGAGATCTTTTTATTGGGGATTGTACCAGAAATATACAATAGACAATTGAGATATTTGATTGTGAATGTATTAACAGCGGCTAGAATTGTGTTTGCTAAAAATTGGAAAAATGAGAAAATACCAACGCAAGATGAAGTTATCAAGAAAATTATGGAATGTGCTGAAATGAGCAAATTGACATTTGAAATTAGAGAACAAGAAGATAAACAATATTATAAGATATGGGATTTATTTTATCAATGGCTAGATAATAAAACATGGAAATGAAATAGGGATGAGACCAGTATAACATAAGAATGGTAGAAATATACAAAATATAATGCAAAGTTATATGACTATGAATGTTATAATATAAATATTTGAAAATAATTTTTATGAGAAGAGGGGTAATGTCATAGTTGAATGATTAATAAGGATTATATTACTAAGATACATATTAGATTGGTAATATGAGAAAATAGATAATTACTAGTAACGAATATGATGAGGAGGCACAAAAGATTTGTAACTGACTGACACACTGTTTACAATTGTATTAGATTGGTAATATGAGAAATTAGATAATTACTAGTAATGAATATGGTGAGGAGGCACAAAAGATTTGTAACCGACTGACACACTGTTTGCAATTGTATGGATGATGGATTTATGTTTTATGTTTTGTTTTAAAAAATAAAACAATTCTTTCTAAAAAAAAAGAAAATTTATATAAAATGTTTTATAGATGGCATATGCCACCAGAAAGGCTAGCAAAAATGTTTAAGGATAAATCAGCTAAATGTTGGAAATGCTCGCATTTGCCAGGATCATATTATCATATGTGGTGGTCATGCATAGAAGCAAAAAACTATTGGTCTAGAATACAGACATGGTTAGAGGAAATGTTACATAAACCTATAGAATTAAAACCAGAGATTTTTCTATTGGGTATTTTGCCAGAAAGATATAACAAAGAAGAAGTGTACTTAATTATACACATAATAACAGCAGCAAGAATTGCATTTGCACAAAAATGGAAGACAGAGAAAATCCCGTCAGAAGGTGAAGTAATAAAAAAGATTTTAGACTGTGCGGAAATGAACAGATTAACGCTAAGAATAAAAGATAAAGAGGAATCAGTGTATTTCAAGACATGGGAAAGATTCTATGTATGGATAGAAAAGAAATATGAATAAAATTTGATAGATAAATGATATAGATAATAGAAAGTTAAATGAGGGAGAAGACAAAAAAGAAATAGAATCATATTTTTCCGCTTCGCACGGAAAAAAGTTAGAGATATTCTTTACAACATGGCAAGGGATGAACAGATTACATACCGAGGAAAAGAAATAATAATTTTAAAACAGATACCAAGAAGAGTCCGGGAGATGAGGAAGGGATATAGATTTTTGGCCATACAGTTGAATAAAAGAAAGATACTATTTAGGTGGCTTCTCCCAGAAGGGATGCTAATAACCTGGCAAGGAAGAAAAATAAAAATAGAAAGCCTAAGTACAGCACAAGACTTCCTTGACCAGTTAAAAGGTGTGGAAGAAGAGCAGGGGAGCAAGGAAGAACTAGAAACAGCAGTAGTGGAGGAGGAAGCCCTACACCAACAGAACACAAACGAAGCAACTGTAGAGGAGAAGACAGAAGAAGAAGAAGAAGAAGCCAAAGAGAAGAAAGCAAGACCAGTAAGGGCCGTAAGAAACAAACAAGAACCAATAATCAGATAGGGGTATAGAGATGAATGACTTGAAGCTAATATCTGTAAATGTTAATGGACTAAATGAATACAAAAAGAGGAAAAGAATATTAACAAAACTAGGTAAACAAAATGTTGATATAATGTGTTTACAAGAGGTACACATAAAAAAAGAAGAAAGTAAATGTTTAGAATATAAAAAATTTGGTCAAACATTTGATTCGCTGGCAGAGAAAAAGAAGAGGGGGGTGGCTATTTACGTAAAAAAAGGAATTGAAGCAGAACTGAAATTTAAAGATACAAAGGGTAGAATCCTTATGGTTGAAATTAAGAGAGGGAATTCCAAGGTATTATTAGTGGGCATTTATGCCCCGAATAAAAAACAGGGAGAATTTTTTAAGAAACTTCACGAACAATTAGTGAAAATGGCATATAATGAAATCTGTATGATAGGGGATTTTAATGGCATTGTGGATCCGGAGAAGGACCACAAGAGCAATAAAGTAAAAAAAAATAAAAGGACAAATTTACCGAGAGCCTTTTTTGAGTTAGTTGATGAATTGGATCTAATTGACATCTGGCGTACCTTGCACCCAAATGACAGACAATATACCTTCTTTTCAAACCCACAAAAGTCGTGGTCTAGAATTGACATGGCATGGGTCAGTAGGAGTTTGGGGTTAGAAATTGGAACAGCTGTAATTAACCGAAATGATTGGGCAGACCATAATCCATTGGAGATTAGATGGAAGTCTGTTCAGAGAAAATACCAACGGAGGTGGAGGTTCAATGCTAAATTACTGGGCGACAAGGACTGTATACAAAAATTCAAAGAAGAAATAAATTTCTTTTTCAAGGAAAATGAAAATAAAGGCACATCCCGTGCAATAGTTTGGGATACAATGAAGGCCTACCTGAGAGGAGTTGTGATTTCATACACCGCTCATAAAAATAAACAAGAAAGGAAGACCCTGGAAGACTATTTAAATCATATAGGAGAAGCAGAAAGAAAACTCCAAGATGATCCAGAAGATGAAGCAGCCAAAGAAAATTGGATGATGTGGAAGCATAAAGTAAATATCATGGAGCAAGAAGAATTAGCACAAAGAATGAAAAGAACGAAACAATATCTTTTTGAGAACACTAACAAATCGGGGAGGTGGCTGGCCTATAAATTAAAAAAGGAAAATGAAAGGGGAATAATCCATACCTTAGAGGACTCTAAGGGCAAATTATTGACTAACGAGGAAGAAAAACGAGATAGGGTGAGAGAATATTACGAATCTCTATATAAAGAAGGGGAGACATCAGATGACAAAATAGAAAAGTATTTGATAAAAGCAGAACTCCCACAAATAACTGATGAAGAGAAAGAAATGCTTAATAGAAAGATTACAATTGAAGAATTAAAAATAGCCCTCTCCAAATTGAAAAACAATAAAGCCCCAGGACCTGACGGATTTCCAGGGGAAATATATAAAAAATTAGAAGAAATACTCCAACCGAAATTAGTAGAAATTTTTAATGACGCACTGTTGGACCATAAAATTCCAGAGTCATGGAAAGAGGCGCATGTCACACTCGTGCCGAAAGAAGGTGCCGACCTAAAACAAATTCAAAATTACAGACCAATTTCGCTTCTAAATACGGACTACAAACTATTCATGGGCATAATTGCGGAAAGAATGAAAAAGATTTTAAATAATTGGATATATAAAGACCAGAACGGATTTTTACCGGGGAGACAAATTAGGGATAACATGAGAATTGTGCTAGATACGCTAGAGTACTATGAGGAACACCCCGGAAAACAGATGGCTCTGATTTTTGTCGATGCTCAAAAGGCATTTGACAACCTAAATTGGAAATTCATGATTAAACAAATTGAGATTATGAAATTTGGAACAAATTTTGAAATGATGATCAAATCCATCTATAACAACCAAAAGGCGAGTATCCTGGTGAATGGGGATAGGACTAAAACATTCCAAATTAGTAAGGGAGTAAGGCAAGGCTGTCCCCTATCCCCTCTATTGTTCATTCTGGCCCTAGAAGTCCTTCTACGGAAAATTAGAGCTAACGATGAAATAAAAGGAATGAAGATTAGGAAGGAGACTTATAAGACACAAGCATTTGCAGATGACGTTGCCCTAATCCTTGAAGACCCTATAGAGTCGGGACCTAAAGTATTGGAGGAATTAAGTAAATATGGAGAGGTGGCAGGCTTCATATTGAACAAAACTAAAACTAAAGTATTGATTAAGAACATAACTGAGAGTCAGCAAAACGAGATAGAAGAAGTATTAGGACTACAGGTTGCTAAAAAAATTAAATACTTAGGAATTTGGATTACATCAAGATGTTCGACTCTGAAAGACGATAACTATATTCCCCTAATTAGAAAAATAAAACAAGACCTAGATAACTGGAAAAAAATAAGACTATCACTTTTGGGCAAGATAGCCACAATTAAGATGAACATCCTCCCCAGAATATTATTCCTATTCCAAAATATACCAATAAATTTAGATAAAAAATTCTTTCTAGAATTAGACAAAATCATTAGAGAATTTATATGGGAGGGGAAAAAACCGAGATTTTCCATTAAAATTTTAAGAGGCAAAAGAGATATAGGTGGATTTGGACTCCCGGATTGGGAAACATATTATAGGTCAGCCAAGCTAGTTTGGATAAGAGATTGGATCACCCTGGAAAATGCGAGAATTCTTACTCTAGAAGGCCATGACTTGCAAAAAGGCTGGCACGCCCACATTTGGGAAATGGAGAGGAAAAAGAAGACATATTTCCATAGACATAAAATTAGAGATTCCTTGATACAAACATGGACCCAGATCAGACAAAAACATTACAAGAAAATCCCAAATTGGCTCTCAACGATGGAGGCCCTGACTCACCCAAACAGGTGGGAGAGGGAGAAAATGGCCAGATATAAAGATATTCTAGACGAAGGAGGGAGGCTTAAACCAAATGATACCTTACGAGAGCAAGGAATAACCTTAGATTGGTGGACCTACTCACAAGTAAAATCCAGATATCAGAGGGACAAAGAACAATATGGTCTAGAACCGGGACCAAATGGATTGGATAAAGTTCTGATGGGAACAAATAAAAAGATTCTGGCAAAATTATACAATTATCTGTTAAGCGATGAGAAGTTTGAAGATGTTACAAAGAATCAAATAATTGCATGGGAGAAAAATATAGGGCGCAATATAAATTTCGGGGAATGGGAGGAGGCATGGAATAGAAATCTTAAATTGACCAGAGCGGTGGCATATAAGGAAAATCATTACAAAATGTTTCATAGGTGGTACCTAGCCCCGGCCAGACTAGCGAAGATATATCCTAATATACATCCCAATTGTTGGAAATGCGGCCATGGCCAAGGCACCTTCTTTCACATGTGGTGGACATGCCCGGAAGCGAAAGGATATTGGAGTAAGATCAGGAGATGGTTACACGAAATAATTGGGGAAGATATTGAACTAACACCAGAGATTTTCCTCCTGGGAATAATAAAGAAGCCATATAGAAAGGAAATGACACATTTAATGATCCACATAATCACAGCCGCTAGATTGGCATACGCACAGTTTTGGAAAGAGAAAATTCAACCACCAGAAGAGCTTACAATTAAGAAAATACTCGAGTGCGCAGAGATGACTAAATTAACTTATGAATTAAATGATGAAAAGTCAGTATACTATATGGTGTGGGAAAGGTGGTACAAGTGGTTGCATGACAAAATGGAAGAAAGATCAAAGGTGTGTTAAATATTGGTAAAAAGTGAGTCAAAATATCAACAAGTATTATTTATGTAAATAGTTTAAACACTGCATATCCGATACAAATTGAAAATGTTTATTATATTAATGTGTTCTATGTTATTGTTTGAATGATTGTTTTGTTTGTTTGTTTGTTTGTTTGTTTGTTTTTCTCATTTATTTTTGTTCTGTAAAAAATCTCAATAAAGTCTATTAAAAAAAAAAAAAGAAATAGAAATTCAGATGACACCAGAGTAAATGGAAAAGGGGGATGGGGGGGGGAGAAAGAAGATTATAAATATAAATGTACAATTATGAAATGATAAATTGGGTAAAATGGGAAAGAAATTGAAAAGAAAGTATATATTATTAGAAAATTGGAGTTGCTCAGATACCAAATAAGGGAAATATTGCACAACAAAGGAGAAAGAAAGGAGAGAGGAGGAGAGGGATAGAGGAGGAGAGGGATAGAGGAGGAGAGGGAGAGAGAGGAATGGAAGAAAGGGGAAGGAGAGGAAGAAAGGCTAGGGGACAAGAGCAGGAGAGAAGGTGAGAAAGGGGAAAAAGAGGGGAGGAGTGGGGGAGAGCAAGGGGAAGTAGGGGAGGAGAGGAGAGGAGGAGGAAGAAAGTAGAAGAGGAGAGGAGGGAGGGAGGGGAAAGAAAGAAGGAGAAGAAGGTTTGTTGTGAAAAGAGGGAAAAGAGAGGGTAGAAGAGCAAACCCAAATGTAATTAAAAAGTCTTATTTTTACGCTTTCGTTAGAAAAAAATATGTATATATATGATCAATTATGGATAAGAGAATGTACATTTACAATATATGTATAAGAAATAAAAATAAAAAACTTTTTTCAAAAAAAAAAAAGAACGAGCTTAACGTCCCTGATAACCACGATGGGGTGGTCACTGACCTTGAGCCAGACATCCTAGAATGTGAAGTCAAATGGGCCTTAGGAAATCTGAGCAACAACAAAGCTAGTGGAGGAGACAGTATTCCAGCTGAGCTATTCAAAATCTTAAAAGACGATGCAGTAAAAGTGCTACACTCAATTTGCCAGCAAATTTGGAAAACTCAACAGTGGCCACAGGATGGGAAAAGGTCAGTTTACATTCCAATTCCAAAGAAAGGCAATGCCAAAGAATGTTCAAACTATCGCACCATTGCACTCATTTCACATGCTAGTAAGGTTATGCTTAAAATCCTACAAGCTAGGCTCCAGCAGTATGTGGATCGAGAACTACCAGAAGTACAGGCAGGATTTCGAAGAGGCAGGGGAACTAGAGATCAAATTGCCAACATACGCTGGATCATGGAGAAAGCTAGGGAGTTCCAGAAAAACATCTACTTCTGCTTCATTGACTATGCTAAAGCCTTTGATTGTGTGGATCACAACAAATTGTGGCAAGTTCTTAAAGAGATGGGAGTACCAGACCATCTTATTTATCTCTTGAGAAACAGTGAGAACTGGACATGGAACACTGATTGGTTCAAAATTGGGAAAGGAGTCCGGCAAGGCTGTATACTGTCACCCTTCCTATTTAAATTATATGCAGAGCACATCATGAGAAAGGCGGGGCTAGATGAATCAAAAGTTGGAGTTAAGATTGCAGGGAGAAATATCAACAACCTCAGATATGCAGATGATACCACTCTAATGGCAGAAAAGCGAAGAGGAACTAAAGAGCCTTTTGATGCAGGTGAAGAAGGAGAGTGCAAAAGTTGGCTTGAAACTCAACATTAAGAAAACTAAAATCATGGAGGGGGACTGGAAGTTGGCGCCGCGGCGAGATGCGCGGGGTTTTTAGGCGCTCCTGAAACTCTGCCGAAAACTCTGTTGCTGGACGGTCCGAATTGGACCACACAGTCTCGTTTTGACTGTGGCAGCGGAGGGCACGTCCTGAGGCTCCCAGGGACATCGCTAAGTCCCTGGTTGAGCCAGGAAAGCCCTTTTTCCAGCAGCGGAGCAGCAGCCATTAGGCTGCGGAGGCTGTGGCAACTTCAGGAAGGAAGATCGGAATGACAGTGATCAGAGCGGTGAGAAACTTTCACTTTTTTTTTTTTTTGCTAAGAACACCCTTATTGATGCATGAGATTGTGATGGACAGTAAATGAAGAGGAGCGGCGAACCTATTCTGGACTAATTTTATTTTTCCCAAGTATATATTTTAAAAAAAATTGAAATTGCTTAACTGTTTTATTTTCTGTTTGGATAACTGGACTGGACTGAAAGTAGGAAAAACAGCATTGGGACATTTTTGAAATCTTTGGAATTTGTGGATTTTGGATTGTATTATTTGCTGAGTTGGTGCATCTGGACTGGTACACTTTCTTTCATTTTTGGACTATTTAAAAGAAAGTTCTTTCTCTCTCTCTCTCTTTTTTTTTTTTTCTTTTTCTTTCCCTTAAAAGAATAGGAGAACTACGGGAGTGTGTAGT
Source organism: Pituophis catenifer annectens (assembly GCF_029215685.1). NCBI lineage: Eukaryota > Metazoa > Chordata > Lepidosauria > Squamata > Colubridae > Pituophis > Pituophis catenifer. The sequence continues at coordinate 43,427,899 of NW_027256885.1, forward strand.
GCTGCCACCCACTGGAAGAGAAACTTTGTTGCAGAAGAAAAGAAACATTGTAGTCAAAACAAATACAGAGACCGAAGAGCTACTGAATGTTGTTTATACAGGTGCTCTTCTATCTAAGTTGATAAAGCCTGGGAATATACTGGAAGGCTTTGAATTTTTTTTTCTTTGAGTAACTATTTTAATCCCAGTGAGATGAGTGGCTTGGAAAGAGGCAAAAGGAAAAATTACTCCCTGTAGGTTCTCTAGACATAAAGGGTTGGAAGGACTATTTTTTTTTCTTTTTCATTTTTTACCTTTCTTTTTTATCTCTCTCTTTTTTTTTCTTCCCTCTTGTTTTTTAGTATCCTCACCTTTGTTGCCTTTTCTTGTTTTTTGTTCCATTTTGGAATTGGGATTTCTATACAAATATTGGATTAAGGCATTTAAGAGCCTGAAGAATTATTGCTATTTTTTAAATTTTTATTTTGGCTTTTCATTTGGAGGAGGACTTTAAATTTTTGCCACTCCATATTTTTTTTCTTTTTGTTTTGTGTGTGTGTGTGTGTGTGTGTGTGTGTGTTCCCCCCCCCCCCTTTGGATTAGGGTTTTGGAAGAACCTGAAGAATTGGAGAAATTATTTCCTTCCTTTTTTCTTTTTCCCCTTTTTTCTATTCTTCTTTTCTATTTCTCCCTCTCTCCCTGTCCCATTGCTTAGTGGGACCTCTCGAATCTCTTTTGAATTGAAAGTGAACTTAGCCAACTCCAAAATGAGCAAAAAAGTAGCGACGGTGGGAGCTGCAGCGACTACACCATCCTCATCACTATCTGGAGGCCAACGCTCCATCCAGACAATGGTTCAGCAAGAGAAAAAGACGACACAAACGATTCTACAAACACTTCAAAGAATGGAAAAACAACAACAAAGAATGGAACAGCAACAACAAAGGATGGAGCAACAGTTACTTAAAACAGACGAAAAGGTGGTTAGCATACAACAAACAATGATGAAATATGAATAAAGATTGGTTAAACTGGAGGAAAAAGATGGCCAAAAAGAAGAAAAAAATGAAGGAAATCGAGAACAGATTGGGAGAGGTCGAACAAGGAACATCTGGCTTAATTGGATGGGAAATGGATAAAGCAGAATTTTACTTAAGATTTCAAAATGTTGCAGAAGAAAAAGGGGAGGATCTCGCTGGGATTATGAATACGATTCTAGCTGAGGCCTTAGAAGTAACTAAAGAGAAGATGATGGAAGGAATTGATGAAATTTATTGAGTCTATACTGGATATGCAATGTGTAATAAGCTTCCAAGAGAAGTACACATAAGATTTACTAAGAAATCAATTAAGACACAGATTCTTCAGGCTGCCTGCGACAAGGCTTTGGAATACAAAGGGAAAGAAGTTACAGTTTTGAGACAAATTCCAAGGAAAGTGAGAGAGATAAGAAGGAAATACCAATTCTTGACCAAAGTTTTGTTGCAAAAAGGGATTAACTACAGATGGCTGTTTCCAGAAGGAGTAGGCTTAACATGGAATTTTCAAAGATATAGGCTGAATACAATTGATAAGGCAAGAGCCTTCTATGAAGAAGTTCTTAAAGAGACAGATGTAGATATGGAAGTTGAAACTCAAGCAACACTAGCCCCAATAAAACCCACTGAAGAGGAACTGATAATGCTGGAAGAAACAGAAGGAGCGGTGGGCGGAGTTATGGAATACAAGGAGCAACGCAAAACCAGATCGACCAGAGCAACAAAACCTAATTATAAAGTATGAATATGGAAGAAAAGAAATTAATTTCAATAAATATAAATGGACTTAATTCGGCCAATAAAAGAAGAACATTTTTTCACAAATTAGAAAAACTAAAATTTGATATAATTTGCCTACAGGAAGTACATATTAAAAAACAATATGAACAATTACTGATTCAACCAAAACTTGGCAAAGCTTTTTTATCATTGGCGCAAAGTAAAAAAAGAGGAGTTGCTCTGTATATCAGAAATACATTAACGGCTGAGCAGAAGTATGCTGACTCAGATGGCAGAATTTTGATGGTGGAATTAATTGATAACAATACAAAATTGCTTTTAGTAGCAATATACGGCCCCAACAATAATCAGAGCGACTTTTACAGAAAATTACATAATTAGATAATTGAAATGGAATATGAAAATGTTTGCATGATGGGGGATTTTAATGGAATTGTAGATGAAAAACTGGACTATAAAACAAGTAGAACAACAAGACATAGTAGAAAGATATTGCCGAGGACTTTCTTCAAAATGATAGAGGAAATAAACCTGACATTTGGAGGGAGAGAAAGGGACCGATCCAGAAAGGGACGCAACTGGCGAATCAGGTGAACCTGATGAAAAGCCCCCCAGCCACGGCCATCATATGCTCTTCTAAAGACAGCTGTGCATCCAGGAGGACGCCCAAGTTGCGAGCCCTCTCCGTGGGGGCCAGTAACTCGCCCCCAATAGCCAGCGATGGCACCAGCTGGCTATATCGGGACGCTGGAAGCCACAGCCATTCGGTCTTGGAAGGGTTGAGTTGAAGCCTGTTTCTCCCCATCCAGACCCGCATGGCCTCTACGCATCGGGACATCACTTCAAGGGCATCGTTGGGATGGCCTGGGGTGGAGATGTACAGCTGAGTATCATCAGCGTACTGATGGAACTCCACCCCAAAACCACCAATTGAAGCATTTTCATATCCAGTGATGTTTAAAGGGAAACAAATTATAAAATATAAGGAATTATTGGATGAAAAGGGTGAACTTAAATTAAAGCAAGATATAGAAGATCAAGGGTATAAGATGGATTGGTTTTCATGTATGCAAATACTCTCTAGATATCGAGAAGATCTTAAACAAGAAAGTTTCTATAAAGTATTGACTAATTTAGATAAGATTTTGATGGGTTCCGATGATCATGTAATTAAAAAGCTATATGGTTATTTGCTAGAGGTTAAACTGGAAGAAGAACAAGTTAAAGAATCAATGATAGCATGGGGGAAGCATTTTGGTTATGGTATTGATTTAGAGAAATGGCAAAAATTGTGGTCACATAATTATAAAATGACAATGTCTACAGCATATAAGGAGAATTTGTATAAGATGTTTTACAGGTGGCATCTATCCCCGTCGAGAATAGCCAGAATGTTCCAGAATAAATCGGAGAAATGTTGGAAATGTCATCAGACCCCAGGATCCTATTTCCACATGTGGTGGACATGCGTAGAAGCAAGGAGATATTGGACTAAGATACACGTGGTTGGAAAAAATGATAAAGAGACATATTTACTTTAAACCAGAGATATTTTTATTAGGGATCATACCGGAGATGTATAATAAAGAACTGCAATACTTAATTGTGAATCTTTTGACAGCAGCCAGAATTGTATTTGCTAAAAATTGGAAAGGAGAAAAGTTACCTAATGATGAAGACATTATTAAGAAAATGATGGAATGTGCTGAGATGAGTAAATTGACATTTGAAATAAGAGAGCAGGAAGATAGACAATATTATTTCATTTTTCATTTTCATTTCATTTTATTAGATTTATATACCGCCCTACTCCCGAAGGACTCAGGGTGGTGAACAGCCAAAGAGATAAAACATACAGACTACAAAATTTATAAGACAATATAAAACCCAATTAAATCGTTTGGCCCGGAACAGATTAAAATACCCCTAAAATTTTAAAACAGATTTAAAATTTACAATTAAAAAGGGAAGTTAGGCCAGGCCAGCCTGTTGAAATAAAAAGGTCTTGAGGGCATGGCGGAAGGTGCGTAAATCCGGGATCCTCCGTATCTCTGGGGGGAGCTCATTCCAGATAGCAGGTGCCCCCACAGAGAAGGCTCTCCCCCTGGGGGCCGCCAGTCGACACTGTTTGGCTGACGGCACGCTGAGGAGCCCCTCTCTATGAGAGCGTACTGGCCGGTGAGAGGCTACTGGTGGCAGCAGGCGGTCCCGTAAGTACCCGGGTCGTAAAATAAATCCCATTTGATATGGGATTTATTTTACCAATGGATAGAGAATAAGAATTGGAAATAATTATGATATAAATGGATGTTGAAATCTTTGGAAATAAGCTATCATGTTTAGTGATAAATTGAAGAGAGGAGGAGCACAAAAAATGCCACCGACTGAAACACTGTCTTTGATTGTATGGAATGATAATTTTTTTATGTTCTGTTTTGTTTTTATTTTTGAAAAATAAAAAAAAAATTAAAAAAAAGAAAACTAAGATCATGGCATCCGGCCCTCTCAATTCCTGGCAAATAGATGGGGAAGAAATGGAGGTAGTGACAGATTTTATTTTCCTGGGCTCCAAGACCACCACAGATGGGGACTGCAGCCAAGAAATTAAAAGACACTTGATCTTGGGGAGGAAAGCTATGGCAAATCTAGACAGCATACTAAAAAGCAGAGACATCACCCTGCCAACAAAGGTGCATATAGTCAAGGCTATGGTTTTCCCAGTTGCAATGTATGGCTGTGAAAGTTGGATCATAAGAAAGGCTGAGCACCAAAGAATTGAGGCCTTTGAACTCTGGTGCTGGAGAAGACTCCTGCGAGTCCCTTGGACTGCAAGGCGATCAAACCGGTCAGTCCTAGAGGAGATCAACCCTGACTGCTCTTTAGAAGGCCAGATCCTGAAGATGAAACTCAAATATTTTGGCCACCTAATGAGAAGGAAGGACTCACTGGAGAAGAGCCTAATGCTGGGAAAGATTGAGGGCAAAAGAAGAAGGGGACGACAGAGAATGAGGTGGCTGGATGGAGTCACTGAAGCAGTAGGCGTGAGCTTAAATGGACTCCAGAGGATGGTAGAGGACAGGAAGGCCTGGAGGAACGTTGTCCATGGGTTTGCGATGGGTCGGACATGACTTCGCAACTAACAACAACAACAACAACATAAATTAGTTAAGTTAGTTTTATTTTATTAGTAGTAATTTTAGGTTTTTAAGATTTAGGATTACATAGGATTTAGGTTTTAGATTATGAGTTCCGGAATTTATCAGCATTTGCCAATGCTGTAGGAGTATGTTTTTTTTAAAAAAATTGAAACCACCCAAGGATGCAAAAACAAAGGCCAGCAGCAAAAGCAAAAAGGGTCTTGAAAAGAAAACTTAAAGGGAGATATAAATTGGAAATACAGTTGGGAGTAAACCCCAAACACAACATGGCATTAACGACAACCAGACAATAAAGTACTTATTTCAAATAATGGATTCTGCAAGTAAGTCTTCTTCTTTTTGCTCTTCCCCCCTCATAACCTCAGTAAATAAGCCCTCTTCCTTGCTGGAGTGGGAGGAGGAGGATGGTCTTTCTCTGGAAAATGAGGCTCCATTAGGAGACAGAGGGGAGAACAAGGATAATACTAAGAGCAATTTTAAAGGAGACTTGGATTTGGTTGCCAAGAATTGCCTCCTGACAGCACAAACAGTTATTGCTATATTTGACCAGCTTTTGGAAGCAAACAAAAAGATTGAAGAATTAAAGTCTCTAATGGAAACTACATCTCTAAATCAGATAAGGAAGCAAATAGCAAAGCCCATGCTTCAAAATGTACTCTTACTGTAATTCACAGATAGCTCATGTGGATGGGGGGCTCCAAGATGGAGAAAACACGGAGGAGAGGTTAGTCCTACAGAGACATAGGATCTTACTCCAAGTTGCTGATATTTCTTTGAACAGGGACAGGTCAGTGGTAGGTTGCCCCTGGTTCGGACCGGTTCAGAAGAACTGGTAGTAAAACCGTCGGGAGGTTCTGCCCACTGACCCAGACGTCATCATAGGTGATCTGTGAATGCGCAAAAGAGTGCGCGCGTGTGATGCGAACCGGTAGTAAAGGTAAGTAGAACCCACCCCTGGGGCAGGTGGCACAACAGACGAGTAATACTGAACTCTCCCAAATTTTACACTGTAGGGTATATTTTAACAAATTAACAGAGATTTCTTGGCAATAGTTGTCCCCATATATAAAAAAGGGAATAAAAAAGATCCCAGTAATTATAGGCCCATCAGTCTGATTGACATTGTAGCAAAAATATGTGCTAGGTTCCTTTTGAATAGAATTGAAATCTGGGTATAGGAAAACCATATTGTCAGATCCCTAACGTGATACTGCCATTTAAATGGAAGGAGGGGGGAGCATGGGGATAAGCTGTATTTTTATAACGTCTTTCCTGGTGTCTAAGTGCCCTGCAGTATTCTCACCTTCTTTGGAATGTAATAAGGAGGGAGGCAGTGGTGAAATTCAGCCGGCTCTATCCGGATCGCATGATCCGGTAGCACCGGCGGTCCTTATACATATTCTCACAGAAGAACAAGCAGGTTTTAGACAAAGCTGATCTACCATCGATAACTGCTTGGTCTTGAACCATCTAATTGCCAAATATGCCTATAAGAGGAGACCCGTTTGCTGCTTTTATAGACCTCACAGTAGCATTTGACATGGTAAACAGAGGAGTACTATGGAGTAAATTGACATCTCTTAAAATAGAACATAGACTGCTGGCTTTAATTAAAGCCCTTTACACAAGTACCTGTTTGAAGGTGCGCTATGGGGTTAATGGGGCTCTGACTAACAGGATTCACACAAATAAAGGGGTAAGACAAGGGTGTATCTTGGCTCCATTCTTATTTATTTATTTATTTATTTATTTATTTATTTATTTATTTATTTATTTATTTATTTATTTATTTATTTATTTAAATTTATATACCGCCCTTCTCCCTGAGGACTCAGGGCAGTGTACAGCCAGAATTAAAAAACATAAAATACAAATATTAAAAAACAATTAAAATATATATAAATTTGGCCCAAAATTAAAATACAAACCAATTAAAACATTTAAAATTTCTTCTTAAGCCAGCCCGGCTTGCTGGAAAAAGTGGGTTTTAAGGGCACGGCAGAAGGCACTAAGGTCTTGGATTCTCCTTATCTCTGGGGGCAACTGATTCCAGAGGGTAGGTGCCCCCACAGAGAAGGCCCTCCCCCTGGGGGTCACCAGCCTACATTGATTGGCTGATGGCACCCTGAGGAGGCCCTCTCTGTGGGAGCGCACGGGACGATGGGAGGTCATCGGTAGCAGCAGGCGGTCTCGAAGATAGCTAGGCCCGATGCCATGGAGTGCTTTAAAGGTGATAACCAGCACCTTGAAGCGCACCCGGAAGACCACTGGGAGCCAGTGCAGCTCGCACAGGAGCGGTGTTACATGGGAGCGCCATGCTGCTCCCGTCACTACCCGCGCTGCTACATTCTGGACCAGTTGGAGCCTCCGGGTGCTCTTCAAGGGGAGCCCCATGTAGAGAGTGTTGCAGTAGTCAAGGCGAGAGGTGACGAGGGCATGAGTGACTGTGCACAGGGAATCTCGATCAAGAAAGGGCCGCAACTGGCGAATCAGGCGAACCTGACAAAAGGTCCCCCTGGTTACAGCTGTCAGATGTTCCTCCAAGGACAGCTGCATATCCAGGAGGACTCCCAGATTGCAAGCCCTTTCTGTGGGGGCCAAAGACTCGCCCCCAATAGTCAGTGATGGAGTCAACTGACTATATCGGGATGCCGGGAGCCACAGCCACTCAGTCTTGGAAGGGTTGAGCCTGAGCCTGTTCCTCCCCATCCAGATCCGCACAGCCTCCAGGCACTGGGACATCACTTCAAGGGCATCATTGGGGTGGCCTGGGGTGGAAATGTACAGCTGGGTGTCATCAGCGTACTGGTGGTATCTCACCCCGAAGCCACGGATGATCTCGCCCAGCGGCTTTACATAAATGTTGAACAGAAGGGGCGAGAGGACCGATCCCTGCAGCACTCCACAGATGAGAGGCCTCGAGGTCGACCTCTGCCCCCCTGCCAACACAAACTGCGACCGGTCGGAGAGAAAGGAGGAGAACCACCGCAACACGGTGCCTCCCACCCCCAACTCTTCCAGCCGGTGCAGCATGATACCATGGTCGATGGTATCAAAAGCCGCTGAGAGATCTAACAGGACCAGAACAGAGGAGCAACCCCTGTCCCGAGCCCTCCAGAGATCATCAACCAACGCGACCAATGCCGTTTCCGTGCTGTGCCCAGACCTGAAACCTGACTGGAACGGATCTAGATAAGATGTTTCCTCCAGGAATTGTGGGAACTGTTGTGTGACCACACTCTCCACAACCTTCGCTATGAAGCGAAGGTTGGAGACAGGACGGTAGTTGGCCAATATTGCCGGATCCAGGGACAGCTTCTTGAGGAGAGGCCTCACCACCGCCTCCTTCAAGGCAGCGGGGAAGTGGCCCTCACTCAGCGAAGCGTTGATAACGCCCTGGAGCCAGCCTCGTGTAACCTCCCGGGAAGCCAGTACCAACCAGGAGGGACACGGGTCCAGTAAACATGTGGCTGCACTAAGTCTCCCCAAAATCCTGTCCACATCATCGGGACTCACAGCGTCAAACTCCTCCCAGATAACATTCTCAAGACTATTCCTCGTCACTCTGCCCTGATCTACCCAGTCAGAGTCCAAATCCCCCCGGATCTGAGCGATTTTGTCATACAGGTATTGTCCAAAATCCTCCGCCCTGCCTTCCAAGGAATCCTCCCACACTCCCGGATGGAGCAGGGAGCGGGTCACCCTAAACAGGGCAGCCGGACGATTCCCTGATGACGCAATAGCGGCGGAAAAGTAATTAAACTTTGCCGTCTTTATCGCCACTAGTTAGGTCTTAATATGCGACCTTACCAGTGTTCGATCAGATTCAGCGAGACTGGCCCTCCAACCGCTCTCCAGGCATCTTTTCTGGCGCTTCATTACCCTCAGCTCCTCAGTGAACCAAGGAGCCGCACGGGATCGGCACCGGGTCAGAGGCCGCAAAGGCACGACTCGGTCCAAGGCCCCACCAGCCGCCCGATCCCAGGCGGCTACCAGGTCCTCGGCCGAGTCATGTGCTAGAACCTCAGGAAATGGCCCAAGCTCCATCTGGAACCTCTCAGGATCCATCAGGCGCCTGGGGCGGATCCATCTAATTGGATCCGCCTCCCTGCGGCGGGGGGCAGCGGTTCGAAGATCTAGGCGAAGGAGTGAGTGGTCTGTCCATGACAAGGGTTCCATGTCTATATCCCCAATAACAAGACCACTCAACCACTGGCCAGAGACAAAAATCAGGTCCAGAGTGTGACCTCCCCTGTGAGTAGGGCCATGAACTAACTGGGTCAGGTCCATGGCCGTCATGGAAGACATGAACTCCCGAGCCACCTCAGACGTTTCACCAACGGATGGCAAGTTGAAATCACCCATGACTAAAAGCCTGGGTGTATCTACTGCCACCGTGGCTATCACGTCGAGTAGCTTAGGTAGGGCTGTATTTAGCTTATACATCAATGATTTGCCAGGGTTAATGAAGGATCCCATGGTACATATACCAATGATCCTAAAGTACATACTGTAACATCTTGCTTTTCAAATAGACAGCTATTTAAAGTTACAACTGCCAAAACATCATAGGGAGATATTTACATGAGCGAGATTCGAACAGCTTGACACAATGGTCAGATATGGGAGATTCCATTCTATACCCTATAATGGACGTTTCTGCATTTGCAGAGTGGCTGAGGTAGAAGACCTGGCTCACATCCTATTTGACTGTTGCTTGTATAAGAGGGTGAGAGACAGGTACCTCAGTCTATATACTAAACAAATGATCCATTGGGAACCCCATATCAAAACAACTTACCTTATGTGTGGCCAGAATTTGAAAAAAACATTTAATACAGCACAGTACTAGAGAAAAATGGTTCAGTTGAGATCGGCATATGTGGGACTGATTGGGGTAGATTGTTAGGGGTGACACAGAAATATAATTTTATCATATTTTATCTATTCATATATTAAATTATTGTATTTTATTCCAATCTCATTTTAAATTGTATTTTATTCCAATTCCATTTTAAATTGTTTTTATCGGATTTTAGTAATAATTTGTGTTTAGAACTCTGCACTTTGATATGGCCCATGGGCTAATCAATAAAGCAAACTAACTAACAAAATGAATACAACTGATTGGTGGACAATGAACCATGGGGAGGTCCAGGGGAAAAAGGGGATTTTACCTATGCTGCTTTTCATGCAAAAACTGTAGAACTGGCTTTGCTACTTCTGTGCCTATGTGGAATTATCAGTAAAGTTATACTGTTGTGGAATGATGAGACCAAACAACATTCCTGGGTCAGCCAGAGACAGTTTTATTGCTCAAGGTTCAGAGCCAGATTTGTACCTGAAGCTTTGAACAAGGAAAGAACTCTGATACAACTGTTTTTATACATTTCTAAGACAAAGGATTCGGTGAGATCATGCATTTTCCATATATGGTTAACATGAGATCATACATTCTCCATATATGGCTAACACACACCTGTCATATGATAATTGACACACTTCCTAATTACTAAACCATTAGTAAACCATTATTTTTAGTTTATAAGATTATCTTAGCTTAGACAACCTTTCTTAAGTGCTTGTAGTTGCTAATGGTAGATTTACTGCTGTTCTTAGGTAAATTTATTGGATTAAGTAACTCTTTGTAACATATATGTCTTTGTGTCATTCACAGTGAGGTCACTCAGATGTTTTCCATATGGCTGTCCTTCCGTGACATCTAGGTCTCATCAGAAGATATATTACCACTTAATGGGGTTTAGCTGATTTTTAATATAATCTCCAAGCAAGCACTTTTCTATCTTATAATAATATGAATAGAGAGGGTCCTTTAGAGTTCATGTAGCTGACTCTGTATGATTCCTTCTTTTATCCACATTAATACTATTGGTAAAATAATGTCCCAGGAGTTTCTTTTGCTGCATTTACCAACAGGATGGTTGACACAATTGTTCCCGACAATTTCCCCTGGCTTCTGCTTAAGTCAACCCAAGCCAGGTGTTGCTTATGAGGAGGAGCGGGGCACCCTTCTCCCAAGTAGCCTCACAGACCTCCTTTGAGCGTGCCTCCACTCTACTCTCCGTGCCCTTGGATAACGTGGGGGAGGCATCTGTTCCTCATCAGAGGGGATCTGCTGCCTCTCAAAACCACTACCTGTCTGCAGCCAATCCTCCCCTGTGTCTGTGAGGGCAGGCAGCTCCCCGTCCAGTCGACCACCTCCCCCAATGCCTGAGGGGCCTGTGACAGCATTGTCCTCAGCCCCTGGCCTCTCCAAACATTCCAAGGGAGATGTGCCATCCCTGTCGGACAGTCCCAGTTCCAACTCCTCCTCCTCTGAACTGGGATCCAATGGGGCTATGAGAAGTTGTGCTGACTGTTGGTGATTCTATGGGTCAGGCCTCTCCACATCTTCCGATCTTGTACTACTTCTTTGAGTTGTTCTGTACTCTGGCTGATGTCAGCTTTGATGCTGATGCTGACTTGGGATATGTGTGGGATCCATGTTCTGGGCTCTCCTTCAATGGCCTTTGCACTTGCAGTGATAGCCCCAACTTGTCCCTGAGTGGTGCCAAAATGACCCGTCAAGGCATTCTAGCTTAGTCTCATCTTTTTCTGAGAATGGCTTTTCCTTGGCTTCTTCCTGGTATGGGGTGTCATACTGAGTGCCACCTTCAGATATCCCAAGTGCTGCCCCTCTGAATAGGAGGCTACTGCATTCTGAATGGATGTGCTGGTTCAGTGCCAGGACCGAGAGTGACACCCTCCCCACCCTCCCAAGTGAAAGCCCAGGAAGAGCCTCCCATGGAAGTGGAGGAAGGTGAGCCTGGGGGAGACTCACACCAATTCATTATTTTAGGGGATCCATATGTTTTAAGTTTGAGAAGCCCTGTTCTGGTATGCTTAATGCTTAATATTCTAGTATGGTTAATATTCTAGTATTTCTCCTATACACTATGTGTTGCAGATAGGAGAAATCCAGAAATAGAACGGAAGTCACATGGGAAAATAAATGTCATGTGTTTGCAGATTTGATGAGGAGATTGTATATCCAATCCCATCCGTAAACAGGTAACCTGAATCCATGAAGCTATAAATTTCTCATTCATCTAATTGATGTAAATAAACTTTTTTTCCCCTACAGATCTTTGCACAAACCTTCATGGATTATTTCTCACTGTTTTTCCCATGCTTTCACAAACTTAGGTTAGGAGGGGGATATACAAATACTTAGCTGAGGCACTTTGGATCACAGCTGAAGCACTTCTTCAGTTCAAATGGCCACATCTTATTCTGAGCTCATGGAAGGTGCTGCCAATTGTCTTTGCACATGTGTGGAAGCATTGCATGCAGTGATAGCCAGTAGCAGCTTCCAAAGCAGTCACATGAGCCTAGAAAAAGACAGGACTGACTTAAAGTTTAAAAAGAGATGCTCTGTGTACCCTTCTGCATGTTCTAAAGCATTCTTTCAAAGAATTTATATAGCCTAACTAGAGAAGAATTGTGAAAAGTGGGGAAGGGATGAGACATATGAAAGATGAAGACTAGTAAAGAAGAGCACCAGTGTCAAGTATCAACATTTTAAAGTCTTTTTCACCTCTTCAATAACTAGTAGCATTTACAGGTACCTAGTCCTTTACTTATGCCTCTAATTGAGCCCAGAATTATGGTCATAAGTTGTTGCTGTCATAGATTGAGGCATCACGTGGCCAGACAATTTTTCAACATGTTTTGCAGTAGGTGTTAAGTGACCAGTGGGCAGGTTTTTTTGCCGGAAACCAGAAATAAATGCCAGAAACTGGTGTAGTGCTCACTCCCCAAAGGAGCCACTGATGGCCGGGTCCTTCTGTCTCTCTTCTCAGATGACCAGCCCACCTGACCCAAACACACCTTGTGGGGCTTTAATTAAAATAGCCCTTAGGATAAAATAATTAAACCGTAAAACTACAAGTAACAGCAACCAACACCAGTGCAGTGGCATACAAACATAGTGAATATAAACACAGTAATGTAAGAAACTGCCCTTTATGGTAGGTAATGTTACTAAGACTGAAGTGTTCCAATGACTCCAATGCCAAAGGGCCCAACCGGGGCACAGTCCCTCCTTATCCACTGGCCAGTGGTTAAATGGCAGCCAATGTAGGGGCCCAAACTTGCATTGGAGCTCTCTGGCAGAAGACAAATAAGCCACAGAAACTGTTTTGTAGCCAAATTAAAGTGGACTGATGGGATTAAGTCCCCGCTCTCAATGCCTACGTGACATTGTTGAATGAGAGGACTGATGGGATTAAGTCCCCGCTCATTGTATACGTGACATCTCACCTTTGTTGGGCTACCCCGGCAGGACCAAGGAAGTGGGCATGTCATACCCATATATGGTAATCACGTATACATCCGGAAATGAATATACTGACTGAAAAGAATATATAAACCTGTATGTAAAAACCCCTCGCGGTTCAGACTTTGCTTGAGCTATCGCTGCTGAACCTTGTGCAATGAACCTTTACTTTCGATAAAGAGCTGGTGTGGTCTCTTTTCTGTAACAAAATGACCTCTCACCAATCCTTCTGACTTCCTTCTGGGCATACTCTCTGCAGACCTGGGGAAAGGTCTATGGGGCCCACCTCTCCAGCCAGGGATAATGATTCAGGAAACTGCACCTGGCCCAGGAACAGTCACTTCTCACCTCCGTCCTCAACTAGGATTGTCACCTCTCTTATGGCAGCAGAAATGTAGTCTACAGCCCAGGATGCAGCTGCACTTCTCCCTCCAGGAGCAGCACTCTCTCTCCAGCTGTTTCCAATTTCCCTTTCCCCAGGCTGCCTCTCCCTTTTTTTCTCCCCTGGGCTGCTGGGACCTGAAGCTCTATTCCCTGGCACTTTGATTCAATCCTCCCTTTTGGAGACTACATCTCCCACAAGTCCACTCCCTGTTCAGAGTTTAAGGGACAAGGTGCCAGCCAATCAGAGAGCACTAGCTGACTGGCCTATCGGAGATCAGTTGTTTGCAGCGAGTCCCAGACATTTTTGCCTATATGGAAATACCAGGCAGCTCAGGGAGAGGAACAGACACCAGCAACAGCTCTGTGTGTGTGAATCTGTGAGATAGAAAAAATGCTGCTGATAGAGCAGGGCTACACTGGCAAAAAATGTCACATGACTTTGGGATGCTGCAAATAGCCATAAAGGTGAGCTGGTTGCCAAGTGCTCAAAATGCAATCACATGATGGGGTGACTGCCTTTGTAATTTTAAAAACAGGACAAAAGTAGCTTTTGGAGGTCTGTCATAACTTCAAATGGTCATTAAGCAACATGTTTGTCAGGGTTCCAAGTAACACCCCCAACGAAAGAAGTCTCCGAGGGAGTTTCCGGTGGCTCCGCGTTCCCCGAATGGATGCTCCTTCAGGAGCTGCAGCCCCGTGATTCCGTTTGCTGCTAGAACAGCGAAAATCAGCTGTTCTAGCGGCTTGAAACTCTCCCCCAGGGAAAAAGAGGGAGAGAAGAGCAGAAGGGTCTGGGTAGAGCTCCCCTAGACCCCCAGGCTTTTTTTTTAAGCTTGGGGCTTGCAGGGTGAGAGCTTCCTGAAAGCCCTTCAGTGCTCCGGATCCGGGACAATTCTGCTTTATGCAGAACAAGGGGTCGTGACCACACCAGCAGTGCAATTTTAAGGATTATGAGAAAATTTGAATCTGGATGCTGGCAGAGCAAAATCAGGAGAACAGAAAATGCAAGTATTAAACTTTAACTCCGTTTAAAACAAAGAAAAAAAAGATGGTGCTTAAGGGCGGCAAAACGAAACTTATAAGTGAAAGTGATCGTTAAAGCTGCAACATTGTAAAAGCTACTGGATTACCCGGCAAGAAAAAGGATTTAAAGTGCTAGTGAAATGAAAAAGACTATGGTATTGATTCCAACTACTTTATACTTCTAAATTGTGTGAATTTAAAGTGCAAGCGGAAAGCAAAAGACTATGGAATTGATTTTAACTAATTTAAAAATGGCTGGTACCTTTGAAAGTGCTGAAGGACTATTATTACATACACCAGCAAATACATCAATAAGAGTTATAATACATGAAATTTTTGAGTCACAAACCACTGCTTTACTGGAAAGTCTAAAAGGTTTTTTTGATGAAAGGTCTCAGGAAGAGGAAACTGTTTTGACTCAAAACATGGAGACAAAGGAGAATATAGTATCATTTCAAGGCTTGTTAGACAGTAGTGAGCTGTTGGAAGAAGATGGGGCAGAAATCCAGTTTAACGTGACTTTGGATAAAAAGGATGCTTTCCAGACCAAGAGGGGAAAGCAAAGGAATCTGGAAGAGTTTAATCAGGAGGACTTGAGAGGGATTTATGGGGGTTTTAAATTAAATGAAATAACTTTAAGAAGACAAAAACTTTTATAGAGACATCAACCTCAAATCCAAATTTTAAAATTCTCGAAAATAAAAGCAGGAAGAGGAGCAATGTTGAAGAAGAAAGAATTATTGAAGAAAAAGGACTGGAAAAAAATACAGAAAGAAGGGAAGAACTGAAGATTAATCTTTTTGGGGGAGGATTTTGGCAATAGGTTGAGAAGCTTAATCAAATTTGTATTTTTAAAGTTTATTCTAAGATAATAATATAAAGGAAGTGTGTTATTACAATTGGTTTTGGATATAAAAATGATAGTTTTTTAAGAGTTATCGAGGTAAAAATGATAGCTTTTTAAGAGTTATTGAGGTATTAAAATGGCTAATTAAAAATCTGAGGGATACCTTTCTGAAGGGCTTGAAATTTATATTTTGAGAAATGACTTAATGTCTTATTGATGTATTAAGAGATTTTTAAAATGTTTAACATAAGATTATAGTATTTTAAGAAGGTATATGAGATAAAATGTTTAAAGTTTTAAAATGTTTAATTTTATGAAGGATTAAAGAGGATAAATGTCTAATTTAGAACTTTATTAGGGAGCAATGTTGATTGAGGAAGAAGGACTGGAAAAAATATAGAAATGGTTAATTAAAAAATTAAGGGATATTTTCCTGAAGGTTTTGAAATTTATATTTTGAGAAATGAATTAAGAAGGTCTTATTGATGCATTAAGAGGTTTTTAAAATGTTTAATATAAGATTATACTATTTTAAAAGGTATAGGTGATAAAATGTTTAAAGTTTTAAAATGTTTAATTTAGAATTTTTCATGCTGAATAGTTAGAAATTGACAATTGGTTTATTTATTATTTATTTATTTATTAATCAAATTTCTATACCGACCTACTCCCGAAGGACTCAGGGCGGTGAACAGGCCAAGATAAAATACAGATAATACAAATATTAAAAAATCCCTTAAAATTATTAAATATGTTGGCCGAAACACAGATTAAAACACCCAATTTATAAAATCACGAATTAAAAATTTAAAAGAGGAGAGTTAGGCCAGGCCAGCCTGCTGAAATAAAAAAGTTTTGAGAGCATGACGAAACGTGCGCAAGTCCGGGATCCTCCGTATCTCTGGGGGGAGCTCGTTCCAGATGGTAGGTGCCCCCACAGAGAAGGCTCTCCCTCTGGGGGCCGTCAGTCGACACCACCCGCGCGGCCGCATTCTGGACCAGCTGGAGCCTCCGGGTGCTCCTCAAGGGGAGCCCCATGTAGAGAGCATTGCAGTAGTCCAGGCGGGAAGTAACGAGAGCATGAGTGACCGTATTTAACGAGTCCCAATCCAGAAAGGGACGCAACTGGCGAATCAGGCGGACCTGATAAAAAGTCCCCCTGGCTACGGCCGTCATGTGCTCTTCCAAAGACAGCCGTGAGTCCAGGAGGACACCCAAGTTGCGAACCCTCTCCGTAGGGGCCAATGACTCGCCCCCAATAGTCAGTGATGGCACCAACTGACTATATCGGGATGTCGGAAACCACAGCCACTCGGTCTTGGATGGGTTGAGCCTGAGTCTGTTTCTCCCCATCCAGATCCGCACGGCCTCCAGGCACCGGGACATCACTTCAAGGGCATCATTGGGGTGGTCCGGGGTGGAGATGTACAGCTGAGTGTCGTCAGCGTACTGATGGTACTTATGTCAGCGTTCCAAATTATGTTCTCTTTCAGCGCTGACATGAAATCACAGAAAGACTTGCTTTAATGCTGAGATGAACTTTCACCTAGTTCCTGGCTCTTCAGCAGATAGCGTTACTTGGGCAACAGAGGGAGGGGGGAAATTCCTGTGAAAAGAAAGTGCATGGGACAAAGAGATGGATCTGGATGGTGGTGATCTGTCCCCGTCCCCACACACACACACACAGCCAGTCGAGGGTTAAGGAAACACTTTGGAACGCACCCAGTTCTTATCTCCGACTTGGCAGCGATAGACACACCGTCTGCCAAGTTACTTTATTTTCACAAACAGACAGATAAGATACGAACGTTCAAGAAAGTCCAAACAGAAATAATATTCCTCCCAGCAGTTCCGGACGAGGCTTTAGTGACTGTCCAAGGTTTTGCTTTGTTCGTCACAAAAGATCCTTGACCACCACTCTCTATTATATAGTCTCTGGGGTGTGGTCTCTGGGGTGTGGTCCAGTGACTCAGTTCTAATCCCTAGCACGCCTCCCAAGCTGCTGCAAACGTTTATCACGCCTTCGGAGGCGTGCGTCCAGGAATGATGTGTCATTATCACTTTGACTCGAATCAGCTGTCTCCTCTCCCTCGGCCAGCACTTGAGACAATGCCAGAGGGGAGGGGCCTGGAGAGGGAGGCCTGGCTGACTCCTCTTCCTCATGCTCGGAGCTTTCTTCCTCCGATGGGACAGGCTCAGAGGGCGGGGCCACAACACTATCCCCCACCGCAGGGCCCTTCCCCCGGGTCTGACGGTCGGGATGGGGTCGGGACGGGAACTGTTCGTGGAAAGCCCGCACCAGGTCAGGGGCCTGAACGGCAGACGCGTCCACCCAGGTGAAATCCTCGGGCCCGTACCCCTTCCAGGCGATGAGGTATTGGAAGCGCCCCTTCAGCCAACGGGAGTCCCGGATACTGTCCACCTCGTACGTCGAGGCGTCGTCCTCGTCGGCTGCGGCTGGGGGGGCAGGCGTCGGCGGGCGGCGGAGATGGCTCGCGGGGGGCCTCAGGGACCAGGAGGGACCGATGAAAAACAGGGTGGAGCCGCATGGAGCGGGGTAGAGTCAACCGGTAGGCCACCGGATTGATGACCGCCTCGATAGGGAAGGGACCGATAAAGCGTTGGGCCAGTTTCCGTACCGGCCGGTCCGTGGGGAGGTGTTTCGTGGACAACCACACCCGATCTCCTACTTCCAGCGGTGGCGTCGCCCGGCGGGCGCGATCGGCGAACCGTTTATAATCCTCTTTCGCCCGGATCAGCTGCCGCCGCACCAGTTGCTGCACCGCCTGCAGCTCTGAGAGGAAGTCCCGGGTCTCGGGAACAGGGGAGTCCATGATGGTCAACGGGAAAAGCCGTGGATGGTATCCGACGTTGGCATGGAACGGGGTCATCTGGGTGGAGGTGTGTTGGGAGTTATTAAAGGCGAACTCCGCCAGGGGAAGGTACTCGGCCCAGTTGTCCTGCTGCTGGTTGACAAAACAGCGGAGGTACTGCTCCAGTATGCCGATGACCTTCTCCGTGCCCCCGTCAGTCTCCGGATGGTGCGACGACGACAGGCACACCTGCACCTCCAGCGCGGCCATCAGGCTTTTCCAGAAGCGGGCCGTGAACTGGGCCCCGCGGTCCGAAACCACCCGGTCCGGCAGGCCGTGGAGGCGGAAGATATGTTGCAGGAACAGGCGAGCCGTGGTGCGGGCCGAGGGCAGGCCGCGGCACGGGATGAAATGTGCCATCTTCGTGAGCGCATCCACCACCACGAGGACGGTCGTGTACGTAGCGGACAGGGGCAGGTCTGTCAGGAAGTCCATGGAGATGGCTCCCCACGGTCTCTCCGGTGTCGGCAGCGGCTGGAGGAGTCCAGGAGGGGGGGCCGGACGCGGCTTTGGCCTGTCGGCACGTCACACAGGACGTCACGTAGGCGTGCACGTCGTGCCGTACCCGAGGCCACCAAAAAGTCCGTGTCACCAGGTTCAAAGTTTTAAAGAAGCCGAAGTGCCCCGCCGCGGGGTTGTCATGACACTGGTTCATGACGAGGGCTCGGAGCGGACTCGTGGGCACGTACAGCCGACCCCGATGTCTGAGCAAGCCCTCCTCCACAGTCCATGGGGACGCGGGTCCGATGTCCGCTCTCCGCTGCTGCGACCAGTCGTCCCGTCGCTGCGCTTCCAGCACCTGAGCCCGCAGGTCCACCGGTTCCTGGACCACAGCCAAGGAGTCCGCTGGCAGCACCGTCCGGGGGGGAAGGGAGTCCTTGGGGCAAAAGTATTCCGGCTTACGGGATAGCGCGTCCGCCCTCTGGTTGAGGTTGCTCGGAATGTAGGTGACGTGGAAGTTGAACCGGGCGAAAAACAACGACCACCGGATCTGCCGCTGGTTCAACTTCCGTGCCGTGGTGAGGTGCTCCAGGTTCCGATGGTCCGTCCGCACCTCCACCTGGTGTCGGGCCCCCTCGAGGTGATGTCGCCAAGCCTCGAACGCGGCCTTGATGGCCAGCAACTCCTTTTCCCAGATGGTGTAGTTGCGCTCGGAAGGGTTGAGTTTCCGGGAGTAGTATGCGCAGGGAAAAAGAGTGCCGCCATCCACCAGAGCCTGTAGCAGCACCGCCCCAATCGCCACGTTGGACGCGTCCGTCTCCACCACGAACGGACGGTGTGGATTGGGGTGCCTCAGGACTGGCTCCGTGAGGAAGGCCTGCTTGAGGACCTCGAAGGCCTGCTGCTGCGGGGGCCCCCACTGGAACGGGACCTTCTTCCGAAGGAGCTGGGTCAATGGCAAGGTCAGGGTGGCGAAGCCCGGGATGAAGGTCCGATAGTAGTTGGCGAATCCCAACAGACGCTGGACGTCCTTCACCCGACGCGGGGGTTCCCAACTGCGCAAGGCCTCCACCTTGTGCGGGTCCATCGCGATGCCCTCGGGGGTGATGATGTGCCCAAGGAACTCTATGGAAGTCTGGAAGAAGTAGCATTTCTCCAACTTCGCATAGAGCTGGTGCTCCCGCAGGCGCTGCAGGACCTGGCGGACATGCTGGAGGTGACTTTCCGGGGTCCGGGAATAGATCAAAATGTCATCCAAGTAGATCACCACGAACCGATCCAGCATGTCCCGGAACACATCGTTCATCAAGTGCTGGAAGACTGCGGGGGGCGTTGGTCAACCCGAACGGCATGACGGTATACTCGAAGTGTCCGTACCGCGTGCCGAACGCCGTCTTCCACTCGTCCCCCTCTCTCACGCGCACCAGGTTGTAAGCCCCTCGGAGATCGAGCTTAGTGAAGATCGAGGCCTCCCGCAACCTCTCCATCAGCTCCGGGATCAGCGGCAGGGGGGTAGCGATTTCGCACTGTGATGGCATTCAAGCGCCGGTAGTCGCAACACAGGCGCAAGTCCCCCGTCTTCTTTTTAACGAAGAGGACCGGGGGCCGAGAGCGGGGAGGTCGAAGGCCGGATGAACCCACGGGCCAGGTTCTTTTCCAGGAAGTCCCGCAAGGCGGCCAGCTCGTGCTCCGACATGGAGTACAGGCGTCCCGATGGCAGGGGCGCGTTGGGCATTAGGTCCACCGCACAGTCGTAGGGTCGGTGCGGGGGCAAGCGGTCCGCCTCCTTCTCGCTGAACACGTCGGCGAAGGGCGTCAGCTCCGGAGGCAAGGAGACGTTTGGGGCAGAGACGTCCTGGCTGGCGCAGGTGTGGCGAAGGTGGTCGACACACTGCAGGCTCGGGAACGAGATGGCGTTTCTCGACCACGCCACCTGAGGGTCGTGCGCCCGAAGCCAGGCCATCCCCAGGACCAAGGGAAAGTGCAGATCCGCCGTTACGTAAAACTGGATCGCCTCCTCGTGGTTTCCAATGGCGAGGCGCAAGGGCTGGGTAGCGGTTTTGATGGGCCCCGCCACGAGTTCCCGCCCATCTATAGTTTCAACCCTCAACGGAGGGTCCTGTTGTGGCCCCGCCCTCTGAGCCTGTCCCATCGGAGGAAGAAAGCTCCGAGCATGAGGAAGAGGAGTCAGCCAGGCCTCCCTCTCCAGGCCCCTCCCCTCTGGCATTGTCTCAAGTGCCGGCCGAGGGAGAGGAGACAGCTGATTCGAGTCAAAGTGATAATGACACATCATTCCTGGACGCACGCCTCCGAAGGCGTGATAAACGTTTGCAGCAGCTTGGGAGGCGTGCTAGGGATTAGAACTGAGTCACTGGACCACACCCCAGAGACCACACCCCAGAGACTATATAATAGAGAGTGGTGGTCAAGGATCTTTTGTGACGAACAAAGCAAAACCTTGGACAGTCACTAAAGCCTCGTCCGGAACTGCTGGGAGGAATATTATTTCTGTTTGGACTTTCTTGAACGTTCGTATCTTATCTGTCTGTTTGTGAAAATAAAGTAACTTGGCAGACGGTGTGTCTATCGCTGCCAAGTCGGAGATAAGAACTGGGTGCGTTCCAAAGTGTTTCCTTAACCCTCGACTGGCTGTGTGTGTGTGTGTGGGGACGGGGACAGATCATCTTGTTCGTCACCCCATACTCCATCGTTAACCCACGATGGACCAACAGCTGCAGCAGCAGATACAGCAGATGCTGGAGGCCAATCAGCTTCTGCAACAGCAAGTAGCACAGCTAACTGCCCAACTTGCTTTGGGAAATGCTCCTGCAGCTCCACCTCCTCCCCCTCCCCGTCCGAGATGCCCAGTGAACGTGCCAGATAGGTTTTCTGGGCAGCAGGAGATGTTTCCGGCCTTCTTGGGACAATGCCAACTGTTTATGGCAATGAGGCCGGAGGATTTTCCGGATGACCGGGCTCGGGTGGCATTTGTTATCAGCTCCCTCTCGGGCACTGCCGCCCGATGGGCCACGCCCCTGTTGTTGCAAGATAGCCCCTTGCTCCTGGACTTTCAGGGCTTTTTACAACACCTGCGCACCATGTTTGAGGACCCCCTCCGGGTGCAGACGGTAGCGAGGCGCATCAAGGACCTCCGCCAAGGCAAGCGCCCCCTGCAGGACTATATTGCAGAGTTCCGACTGCTAGGCCAGGATTCGGCTTGGAATGAGGTGGCGCTGATGGATGCCTTCCAGGACGGCCTTTCCGACGAGATGCAGGACGAGCTGGTTCGTGTGGAGGCGCCACCGACCCTCGACACGCTGGTGACCCAATGCCTGCGTATCGACGCCCGCTTGCAACGGCGACGGCCCCGTCGGGCTCTTCCGGAACCATCGACAGCGTCGGCACCCCCCGCGTTTCGCACCGACAGCGCTCCGGACCGCACAGCGTTTTGTGGCGACGGCTGAGGAGCCTATGGAGCTCGGAGCAGCCAGACCTCAACTGACGGCCCAGGAGCGGATGCGGAGACGTCAAGGGGGGGGTTGTGCCTCTATTGCGGCGAGGCGGGACATTTTGCTGCCTCGTGTCCCCGGAAGCGGAGTGGACCGCTCAGGCCTGTTCCGGAGTCTCGGCGTGACCTGCCGGGAAACGGGCCAGGCCTGGCCTAGGGGAAACTCTGGGTCAGGCACGTGACCATGCCCCGCCGGAGTCGGCGGCTGTGGACTGTGAGCCCCCTCGGCACCTGATTTTGAACACCCGGGTGTTGTTGGCTAACCGGTCGGAGGGGCTCCAAGCGCACGCGCTGGTGGACTCAGGGGCCACCACGAACTTTATGGACCAGGCCTTTGTGGCCCATTACAAAGTCCCCTTGGTTCCAGTGGACCCTCCGTTGAGGGTTGAAACTATAGATGGGCGGGAACTCGTGGCGGGGCCCATCAAAACCGCTACCCAGCCCTTGCGCCTCGCCATTGGAAACCACGAGGAGGCGATCCAGTTTTACGTAACGGCGGATCTGCACTTTCCCTTGGTCCTGGGGATGGCCTGGCTTCGGGCGCACGACCCTCAGGTGGCGTGGTCGAGAAACGCCATCTCGTTCCCGAGCCTGCAGTGTGTCGACCACCTTCGCCACACCTGCGCCGGCCAGGACGTCTCTGCCCCAAACGTCTCCTTGCCTCCGGAGCTGACGCCCTTCGCCGACGTGTTCAGCGAGAAGGAGGCGGACCGCTTGCCCCCGCACCGACCCTACGACTGTGCGGTGGACCTAATGCCCAACGCGCCCCTGCCATCGGGACGCCTGTACTCCATGTCGGAGCCCGAGCTGGCCGCCTTGCGGGACTTCCTGGAAAAGAACCTGGCCCGTGGGTTCATCCGGCCTTCGACCTCCCCGCTCTCGGCCCCGGTCCTCTTCGTTAAAAAGAAGACGGGGGACTTGCGCCTGTGTTGCGACTACCGGCGCTTGAATGCCATCACAGTGCGAAATCGCTACCCCCTGCCGCTGATCCCGGAGCTGATGGAGAGGTTGCGGGAGGCCTCGATCTTCACTAAGCTCGATCTCCGAGGGACTTACAACCTGGTGCGCGTGAGAGAGGGGGACGAGTGGAAGACGGCGTTCGGCACGCGGTACGGACACT
The DNA here is from genome assembly GCF_029215685.1 of Pituophis catenifer annectens. Lineage (NCBI taxonomy): Eukaryota > Metazoa > Chordata > Lepidosauria > Squamata > Colubridae > Pituophis > Pituophis catenifer. The sequence goes on from NW_027256885.1 coordinate 43,451,348, forward strand.
TCGAGTATACCGTCATGCCGTTCGGGTTGACCAACGCCCCCGCGGTCTTCCAGCACTTGATGAACGATGTGTTCCGGGACATGCTGGATCGGTTCGTGGTGATCTACTTGGATGACATTTTGATCTATTCCCGGACCCCGGAAAGTCACCTCCAGCATGTCCGCCAGGTCCTGCAGCGCCTGCGGGAGCACCAGCTCTATGCGAAGTTGGAGAAATGCTACTTCTTCCAGACTTCCATAGAGTTCCTTGGGCACATCATCACCCCCGAGGGCATCGCGATGGACCCGCACAAGGTGGAGGCCTTGCGCAGTTGGGAATCCCCGCGTCGGGTGAAGGACGTCCAGCGTCTGTTGGGATTCGCCAACTACTATCGGACCTTCATCCCGGGCTTCACCACCCTGACCTTGCCGTTGACCCAGCTCCTTCGGAAGAAGGTCCCGTTCCAGTGGGGGCCCCCGCAGCAGCAGGCCTTCGAGGTCCTCAAGCAGGCCTTCCTCACGGAGCCAGTCCTGAGGCACCCCAATCCACACCGTCCGTTCGTGGTGGAGACGGACGCGTCCAACGTGGCGATTGGGGCGGTGCTGCTACAGGCTCCGGTGGATGGCGGCACTCTTTTTCCCTGCGCATACTACTCCCGGAAACTCAACCCTTCCGAGCGCAACTACACCATCTGGGAAAAGGAGTTGCTGGCCATCAAGGCCGCGTTCGAGGCTTGGCAACATCACCTCGAGGGGGCCCGACACCAGGTGGAGGTGCGGACGGACCATCGGAACCTGGAGCACCTCACCACGGCACGGAAGTTGAACCAGCGGCAGATCCGGTGGTCGTTGTTTTTTGCCCGGTTCAACTTCCACGTCACCTACATTCCGAGCAACCTCAACCAGAGGGCGGACGCGCTATCCCGTAAGCCGGAATACTTTTGCCCCAAGGACTCCCTTCCCCCCCGGACGGTGCTGCCAGCGGACTCCTTGGCCGTGGTCCAGGAACCGGTGGACCTGCGGGCTCAGGTGCTGGAAGCGCAGCGACGGGACGACTGGTCGCAGCAGCGGAGAGCGGACGTCGGACCCGCGTCCCCATGGACTGTGGAGGAGGGCTTGCTCAGACATCGGGGTCGGCTGTACGTGCCCACGAGTCCGCTCCGAGCCCTCGTCATGAACCAGTGTCATGACAACCCTGCGGCGGGGCACTTCGGCTTCTTTAAGACTTTGAACCTGGTGACACGGACTTTTTGGTGGCCTCGGGTACGGCACGACGTGCACGCCTACGTGACGTCCTGTGTGACGTGCCGACAGGCCAAAGCCGCGTCCGGCCCCCCTCCTGGACTCCTCCAGCCGCTGCCGACACCGGAGAGACCGTGGGGAGCCATCTCCATGGACTTCCTGACAGACCTGCCCCTGTCCGCTACGTACACGACCGTCCTCGTGGTGGTGGATGCGCTCACGAAGATGGCACATTTCATCCCGTGCCGCGGCCTGCCCTCGGCCCGCACCACGGCTCGCCTGTTCCTGCAACATATCTTCCGCCTCCACGGCCTGCCGGACCGGGTGGTTTCGGACCGCGGGGCCCAGTTCACGGCCCGCTTCTGGAAAAGCCTGATGGCCGCGCTGGAGGTGCAGGTGTGCCTGTCGTCGTCGCACCATCTGGAGACTGACGGGGGCACGGAGAAGGTCATCGGCATACTGGAGCAGTACCTCCGCTGTTTTGTCAACCAGCAGCAGGACAACTGGGCCGAGTACCTTCCCCTGGCGGAGTTCGCCTTTAATAACTCCCAACACACCTCCACCCAGATGACCCCGTTCCATGCCAACGTCGGATACCATCCACGGCTTTTCCCGTTGACCATCATGGACTCCCCTGTTCCCGAGACCCGGGACTTCCTCTCAGAGCTGCAGGCGGTGCAGCAACTGGTGCGGCGGCAGCTGATCCGGGCGAAAGAGGATTATAAACGGTTCGCCGATCGCGCCCGCCGGGCGACGCCACCGCTGGAAGTAGGAGATCGGGTGTGGTTGTCCACGAAACACCTCCCCACGGACCGGCCGGTACGGAAACTGGCCCAACGCTTTATCGGTCCCTTCCCTATCGAGGCGGTCATCAATCCGGTGGCCTACCGGTTGACTCTACCCCGCTCCATGCGGCTCCACCCTGTTTTTCATCGGTCCCTCCTGGTCCCTGAGGCCCCCGCGAGCCATCTCCGCCGCCCGCCGACGCCTGCCCCCCCCAGCCGCAGCCGACGAGGACGACGCCTCGACGTACGAGGTGGACAGTATCCGGGACTCCCGTTGGCTGAAGGGGCGCTTCCAATACCTCATCGCCTGGAAGGGGTACGGGCCCGAGGATTTCACCTGGGTGGACGCGTCTGCCGTTCAGGCCCCTGACCTGGTGCGGGCTTTCCACGAACAGTTCCCGTCCCGACCCCTTCCCGACCGTCAGACCCGGGGGAAGGGCCCTGCGGTGGGGGATAGTGTTGTGGCCCCGCCCTCTGAGCCTGTCCCATCGGAGGAAGAAAGCTCCGAGCATGAGGAAGAGGAGTCAGCCAGGCCTCCCTCTCCAGGCCCCTCCCCTCTGGCATTGTCTCAAGTGCCGGCCGAGGGAGAGGAGACAGCTGATTCGAGTCAAAGTGATAATGACACATCATTCCTGGACGCACGCCTCCGAAGGCGTGATAAACGTTTGCAGCAGCTTGGGAGGCATGCTAGGGATTAGAACTGAGTCACTGGACCACACCCCAGAGACCACACCCCAGAGACTATATAATAGAGAGTGGTGGTCAAGGATCTTTTGTGACGAACAAAGCAAAACCTTGGACAGTCACTAAAGCCTCGTCCGGAACTGCTGGGAGGAATATTATTTCTGTTTGGACTTTCTTGAACGTTTGTATCTTATCTGTCTGTTTGTGAAAATAAAGTAACTTGGCAGACGGTGTGTCTATCGCTGCCAAGTCGGAGATAAGAACTGGGTGCGTTCCAAAGTGTTTCCTTAACCCTCGACTGGCTGTGTTTGTGTGTGTGGGGACGGGGACAGATCAGGTCCACTGGAACCAAGGGGTCTTTGTAATGGGCCACAAAGGCCTGGTCCATAAAGTTCGTGGTGGCCCCTTAGTCCACCAGCGCGTGCGCTTGGAGCCCCTCCGACCGGTTAGCCAACAACACCCGGGTGTTCAAAATCAGGTGCCGAGGGGGCTCACAGTCCACAGCCGCCGACTCCGGCGGGGCATGGTCACGTGCCTGACCCAGAGTTTCCCCTAGGCCAGGCCTGGCCCGTTTCCCGGCAGGTCACGCCGAGACTCCGGAACAGGCCTGAGCGGTCCACTCCGCTTCCGGGGACACGAGGCGGCAAAATGTCCCGCCTCGCCGCAATAGAGGCACAACCCCCCCTTGACGTCTCCGCATCCGCTCCTGGGCCGTCAGTTGAGGTCTGGCTGCTCCGAGCTCCATAGGCTCCTCAGCCGTCGCCACAAAACGCTGTGCGGTCCGGAGCGCTGTCGGTGCGAAACGCGGGGGGTGCCGACGCTGTCGATGGTTCCGGAAGAGCCCGACGGGGCCGTCGCCGTTGCAAGCGGGCGTCGATACGCAGGCATTGGGTCACCAGCGTGTCGAGGGTCGGTGGCGCCTCCACACGAACCAGCTCGTCCTGCATCTCGTCGGAAAGGCCGTCCTGGAAGGCATCCATCAGCGCCACCTCATTCCAAGCCGAATCCTGGCCTAGCAGTCGGAACTCTGCAATATAGTCCTGCAGGGGGCGCTTGCCTTGGCGGAGGTCCTTGATGCGCCTCGCTGCCGTCTGCACCCGGAGGGGGTCCTCAAACATGGTGCGCAGGTGTTGTAAAAAGCCCTGAAAGTCCAGGAGCAAGGGGCTATCTTGCAACAACAGGGGCGTGGCCCATCGGGCGGCAGTGCCCGAGAGGGAGCTGATAACAAATGCCACCCGAGCCCGGTCATCCGGAAAATCCTCCGGCCTCATTGCCATAAACAGTTGGCATTGTCCCAAGAAGGCCGGAAACATCTCCTGCTGCCCAGAAAACCTATCTGGCACGTTCACTGGGCATCTCGGACGGGGAGGGGGAGGAGGTGGAGCTGCAGGAGCATTTCCCAAAGCAAGTTGGGCAGTTAGCTGTGCTACTTGCTGTTGCAGAAGCTGATTGGCCTCCAGCATCTGCTGTATCTGCTGCTGCAGCTGTTGGTCCATCGTGGGTTAACGATGGAGTATGGGGTGACGAACAAGATGATCTGTCCCCGTCCCCACACACACACACACAGCCAGTCGAGGGTTAAGGAAACACTTTGGAACGCACCCAGTTCTTATCTCCGACTTGGCAGCGATAGACACACCGTCTGCCAAGTTACTTTATTTTCACAAACAGACAGATAAGATACGAACGTTCAAGAAAGTCCAAACAGAAATAATATTCCTCCCAGCAGTTCCGGACGAGGCTTTAGTGACTGTCCAAGGTTTTGCTTTGTTCGTCACAAAAGATCCTTGACCACCACTCTCTATTATATAGTCTCTGGGGTGTGGTCTCTGGGGTGTGGTCCAGTGACTCAGTTCTAATCCCTAGCACGCCTCCCAAGCTGCTGCAAACGTTTATCACGCCTTCGGAGGCGTGCGTCCAGGAATGATGTGTCATTATCACTTTGACTCGAATCAGCTGTCTCCTCTCCCTCGGCCGGCACTTGAGACAATGCCAGAGGGGAGGGGCCTGGAGAGGGAGGCCTGGCTGACTCCTCTTCCTCATGCTCGGAGCTTTCTTCCTCCGATGGGACAGGCTCAGAGGGCGGGGCCACAACAGGTGGCCAATGAGACATTGGGGTTGAAGAACGGAAAGGGAGGGGTTTGGAAGGAGGTGCCAATCTTGGCTGCATCAGAGTTCAGGCATGTTGTTTTTTCTATTCTTAAATAAAAGAGATTCATTAGAGACTTTGCGTTTGAGAATGAAGTTTATTTAAGATAGCAACGAAACCTGACAACTTCACCCCGAAACCACGGATGATCTCACCCAGCGGCTTCACATAAATGTTGAACAGAAGGGGCGAGAGGACCGACCCTTGTGGCACCCCACATGCAAGGGGCCTTGGGGTCGACCTCTGCCCCCCTGTCAACACGGACTGCGACCGGTCAGAGAGAAAGGAGGAGAACCACCGTAGGACAGTGCCCCCCACCCCTAATTCCTCTAGCCGGTGCAGCATGATACCATGGTCGATGGTATCAAAAGCCGCTGAGAGGTCTAATAGGACTAGGACAGAGGAACAACCCCTGTCCCGAGCCCTCCAGAGATCATCAACCAACGCGACCAATGCCGTTTCCGTGCTGTACCCAGGCCTGAAGCCCGACTGGAACGGATCCAGATACGACGATTCATCCAGGTACTGGGGGAGCTGTTGCACTACCACACTCTCAACAACCTTCACAACAAAGCAAAGGTTGGAGACTGGACGATAATTTGCCAACACTGCCGGGTCCAGGGAAGGCTTCTTGAGGAGAGGCCTCACCACCGCCTCTTTCAAGGCGGCAGGGAAGACACCCTCACTCAAAGAAGCATTTATAATCCCCTGGAGCCAGCCTTGTGTAACCTCCCGAGAGGCCAGCACCAACCAGGAGGGACACGGGTCCAGTAAACATGTGGCTGCGCTCAGTCTGCCCAGTATCCTGTCCACGTCTTTGGGCGTCACAGAATCAAACTCTTCCCAGATAATACTCACAAGACCTGCCTCTATCCTCCCCCCTGAATCTACCCAGTCAGAGTCCAGGTGTTCCTGAATCTGAGCGATTTTGTCATACAGATACTGTACAAAATCCTCGGCTCTACCCTCCAAGGGGTCCTCCTGCGCTTCCTGGTGGAGCAGGGAGCGGGTCACCCTAAACAGGGCGGCCTGGCGATTATCTGATGACGCAATAAGAGCGGCAAAATAGTTATACTTCGCCGCTTTTATCGCCACCAGGTAGGTCTTAATATGAGACCTTACCAGTGTTCGGTCAGATTCAGAATGGCTGGCCCTCCAACCACTCTCCAGGCATCTTTTCTGGCACTTCATCTCCCTCAGCTCCTCGGTGAACCAAGGAGCCAGGCGAGATCGACGCCGGGTCAGAGGCCGCAAAGGCACGACCCGATCCAAAGCTCCAGCGGCCGCCCTATCCCAGGCGGCCACCAGCTCCTCAGTTGATCCGTGTGCCAGAGCCTCAGGAAATGGCCCAAGCTCCGTCTGGAACCTATCAGGATCCATCAGGCGCCTGGGGTGGTACCACCTCAATGGTTCCGCCTCCCTGCGGCGGGGTGTGGTGGTTCGAAGGTCAAAGCGAAGGAGGCAGTAATCTGACCATGACAAGGGCTCGATCACTATATCCCCTATCTCAAGATCACTCAACCACTGACCAGAGACAAAAACCAGGTCTAGCATGTTTCCCCCTGTGTGAGTAGGGCCATGAACTAACTGGGTCAGGTCCATGGCCGTCATGGAAGCCATGAACTCCCGAGCCACCTCAGACGCCTCACCGATGGATGGCAGTTTAAAATCCCCCATGACCATAAGCCTGGGGGTGTCAACCGCCACCGCGGCTATAACGTTGAGCAGCTCGGGCAGGGCTGCCGTCATGTGGCAGGGAGCCAGGTACGTAACCAGCATGCCCATCTGCAGCCCATGACCCCACTTCACAAGGAGGGACTCACATCCAGCCGTCTGAGGAACAGTGGCCTCCCTCGGACCAAGACCTTCTCTAATGACAACCGCCACCCCCCCTGCCCCTCCCCTGTGTCCTCAGCTGATGGAATGCGCGGAAACCGGGTGGGCACATCTCAACGAGGGAGACCCCCCTCCTGGCCCAACCAGGTCTCCGTAATACCTGCCAGGTCCGCTCCCCCCTCCTGAACAAGATCACAAATGAGGGGGGCTTTATTTACCACGGACTGGGCGTTGCACAGCATCAGCTGAAGGCCCAGGGCCTGAGGGTCTGTGCAACCTGGGGAACGAGAGGAGCATTGGAGGCTGGAGCGCGCCACCACTTGGAGCCAGCGGGCGCGTGCTCCCACAACCTGATGTGGCCCCCTGCTCCCGCCATATCTGCCCCTCCCACCCACAGTACTGATGTAATGTCCATCCACAACACAAGCTCTAACCCCCTCCTTGACCCCGGTTCCCGCACCTCTTGTGCAGTGCTCTTCAGCCGGCTCTGGCCTCCTCCCCGACAGGTTCTCCCCCAAACCCACCAAGCCCACCCCCTCCCAGAAACCTTTAAAACCTTATCTAAAATTTCCCCCAAAAAACCCACAACCCCCTCCTCGCTGCATGCCACCTCTCGGGATTCCAAAATCCATCATCAAAGTAGGCCCTCGATAGTGAGGAGGGCCAAACCTGTGAGAGGGGGGAGTCTCGCAGCGCAAGCAGGTCAGCAGCCGTAAACATCGCACAAAACAGAGGTGGAGAGTCAACTGGTCAGGGCTTCACCAGATCGTCCAATAATACTGGGTCAAAGTAGATCTTCATATCAGGAGCTGGTTCACTGCCCTCTTACGGCAGTGAAAGGGGCCAGTGGCATCCCCCCACGTCTGGAGGATAATTATCCCAGTCACCCTCTCACAGTGACTGGGCCAGATGACACCGACAATAAAGTCACAATAGTCCATCCTTTCATCTGGCGGATGACAAACAGCCCCCTCAGCACCTGCACACCGTTTTGCCCAGTTCTCCTCCAGTTTGGGGTCGCACAAGAAGCCAGCAGTTTGTAAAGTTATTAAAGACAATGGTGATAATTCCACAGGCACAAGTTCTTCCCTGGGGCGAGAGTAGGGATAGCAGACAAAGAACCCAGTCCAAGTCCAAGGGTGGGTGGCCATCAAAGGCCAACACCCACCCATACCTGGGGAAAGAAGGGGGGGAGGAGAAGCCACCCGAGGCGACCAATAGAGCCCTGGTCAGCCTCCCGCCTCTCCTGCCCCAAATCTCCCCAAATCCCCAGTCTCAGCACTGATGACAAAAACCCCGGATAATAGGGGTCATGGCTCAAAAAAGAGCAGATGGTAATCCTGAGGGCAAGGCTGTCCGTATTCCCCCAGCCACCTACTGCAAGCTCTTTCCTCAGCCGGATGATCCGTGGCAGCCATTGCCTTCTGCCGCCACCGCCGCCGCCGCCGGCTCGCAACCGGCACCCTGGGCTCACCATGGCACCTCCAGGACCCCCGAAAAACGTCCGGAGACCGTCCCAGAGATCCCTGAGGGGCGAGAGGGATGAAGGGCACCTCCAAGCCGCTGCCGCTGCACAGAAACACCGAACGCCGCCGAACGCTCCGACCTCCACTCCTCCCAGCGCTGACAAGCCGGAAACAGCTGTTTCAGCAGGCCGTCGCCCCATCTCCCGCAGCAGCTTCAAACAGTGAGTCCCGCCCTGCCCTGATATTCCGGAGGGCAAAAAAGCCCTCAGCAGGCAGGGCGGGCATTCCCCTCATCGGGACTGGAGCCGGAGATAGTTAAAACGGCTCCCGAAGACCCCTGACACCAGCAACCTCTCCATCTCCTCAGTGGAGCTCAGCTGACCGCCGCCATCTTGGGACACGCCGGAAGTTTATGAAGGAATAAAGAGGATAAATGTTTAATTTAGAATCTTATTAGGAAGCAATGTTGAAAAAGAAAGGTGTTTGAGGGATGAAAATGAAACTTATCAGTGTTTGTTAACGCTTGTAATATTGTTAAAGTTATTGGATTACATACCAAGAAAAAGGCTTTTATATTCAGGAAGAAATAATTTAACCCAATTGATTTTGAGAATTTACCAAAGGGAGGTTGATGAATTTGTAAAAGAGGAGTTAAAGAGTGTGAGGGAGTTTTAAACTTTATAGTAGGTTAGTATATTTTAGCTTTTGCTTGTTAAATGTTATACCCTGTTTTTGCTCTGGGAAGTCGGGGGGGGTGGGGGGGTGGGGAGGGGGGGATAAAATTGTTGAATATATAAAGGTACAAATATAAAAGTAAATGTGGGGAAAATGTTATAACAAATGAAATGATAATATCAAGATATGATAAATATTGGAGGAGTAAGAGGAAAAAAGATGTATTCACATGATACACTGATTGATTGATTATATATTGTATGTATGCTTGTTTATAAAATAAAAACTTTTCAATAAAAAAAAAGAAAGAAAGAAGTCTCCGAGGCTAGAAGTTCCTCAAAGTTCCATTTTATTAGAGATGTCATATTGGCACATCTGGGAAAACCCGAATCTGAAAGCTTCCAGGTTTTCCCCACCCAAAAGAAAGTCCAAGTCCCTGCCCAGCACCCACATGTCCATCACATGGTGCAATCAATGCACCGTCCCAACTGGAGATGCCTCCCAGTCACACCACTCCAGGTGCAGGGCAGGATGTCCTTGACTCTCAGAGAAAAGAATGTTATTATGGCTAGATATCTCCCCAACTCCATACAATCCCCCCTCCCAGATTCCCACAGCACTAAATGTGGCAGCCAGGGCTGACAATGTTGTAATTTGAGGGCTATTAAACTTTTATTAATGTGCTGCCTGAATAATAAAATACTCAAATATTTCCCCATTTATAATTTGCATTATTATTTGACTGTTTTCATTTATTCAGTGTTCCATTTCTCATCAGAAAATGTGCCATTTCTTTCTTTTTTTTTATTGAAAAAGTTTTTCAAATACAAGTTTTCCCCCTTTTTTCTCCCTCCCTCCTCCCTAACCCCCCCTCATCACCCCTCCCCCTGTGACTTCTTCAAAGTAAAACCCAAGTTCATAACAGATTATATAATACTTTACCATCCCCTTACTCCATCCCCCAAATACTGACCCTTTCTTTCTAATAATATTATTATATCCCCCTTCTACTATACATTTCAAAATAACATTCTACTATAACATTGTATAATAACTTCTGGTTTAGCATAGTAATATTATTATAACTCCCAATTTAGCAATAATCTGCCCTTTTTCTCCTCCCCCATACATATATCTCTTAAATCAAACCTTTTATGTATATTAATATAACATTTCAAAGCAGCCTTCCACTATAAAGCTATATAATAAATCCTAATTTAACATTTATTCAACTCATAGTCTATCCATTTCCTCCACTCTCATAAGTATACCTCTTAAATATCCCTTTTCTTAAACTAAACAATCAATAAACTAGCCTATCTCCACCCACTTTCCTACAAAATTACCATACATAACAATTCTTAATATCTTTATTCTTCTGCCCACCCTACTAAAAAAATATTCCCTTATATAAATAAAATCAATGACTTTAAACTTGTAATCCATATAATGTTTTCTATAATGTCTTTCAACTGGATTGTTAACTCCATCACCCATATTAGGGTAACATCACATCCTAATTCCAACAGAATGTTCGGAATCCTCAGTTATCATCTGCCCCCATCAATAATAAATATCTTCATGTGTATAAAAAAAGAAAACAACCACCCGAGTGACATTATAATTGTATTCCATATAGTATCTGTAGTAGTGGCTTTCTTCAAGATTAATTAATTCCAACCATGTTGCCGTAATTCGAGGATCAGACTCAATAATAGATTCAGACTTCTTATATTCAAACAGAAGATAGTTTATTTACAGAAGGCATTCTTTATTCACAGAGTGATTGCAGAAAGAAGCAAGGAGATAAGATGTGCATCACTTTTTATACCAAGGAGGCGGGATTAGAAGCAGGGAGTGGTTACTGAGGAATACATTAGGAAGAGGAGAATAAGTTAACCCTTGACATTCCATGGATACATATATCTTTCATTTAAGAATGAGGCATTTACACATGACAAATCCCCCTCTAAATGCCGATTTGACACATAACAATAATTACATTCAGAATTAGAATAATATTGAACATATAATTTTGAGGTTAAATATTTATGTTGTTTGGATTGTAAAGGTTTAGTTAAAATATCAGCTATTTGTTCAGTAGTATCACAATGAATAGCTTTGATGAATCCATTTTGAGATAATTGTCTTACAAGTTTATATTTGATGTCTATATGCCTGGATCTTTGACCAATAGCATCTGCTCTTGATATTTCTATTGCAGCTTTGTTATCTTCATATATAGTGAAGGGCTGTGATGGACACTTCCAGACATCAGTTAATAAATCATTGAACCATATGAGATTATTAGAAGCTTTTGACAGACAGATATACTCTGCCTCTGTCGTTGAAGTAGCTACTAAATCCTGTTTTCTAGTATACCAGTAGACTGGACAGTTGTTAAGGAAGAATACATAACCGGAAGTGCTCTTCCTACTCTTAGTGTCGCCTGCCCAGTCAGCGTCTGCATAACAAGTGAGGATAGGTTCTTTAACACTGTTTGGTTCTAGTAATAGACAGAAATCTAAGCTGTGTTTTAAATATCTCAACACCCTCTTAATTGCTTCCCAATGATAAATTAAGGGTTTACTGACATATCTGGATAACAAATTAAGGGGTAAAGCAATATCAGGTCTGGTCCAATTAGCAATATACAAAAGGGAACCAATAACTGACCTATAAAGCGTATTGTCTTTAAACTCAGGAGATGATTCATTCATATTCTTTATGAAATCAATTTGCATTGGGGTGTCACAAGGTTTTGCATTATTCATATTGCATTTATTCAAAAGTTCAATTATTTTATCTTTTTGAGATAATCTAAATCCTTTCTTGGTTTTACTAATGTGTACTCCTAGGTATTTGTTTATTTCCCCCAATGATTTTAATGAAAAATGTTCTCCTAGTTTTGTTACAAAAGTATCTCTCTTGTCTTTATGTTTACCAATATACAAAATGTCATCCACATAAATTAACACAAATTCTAATGATTCACCTTCCCTTCTAACAAAACAGCAATTGTCTGCCGTAGTGGCATTGAAGTTCATGGTCTTGAGTACGTTGACCAAACATTCATACCAACGTTTGCCGGATTGCTTTAATCCATACAAACTTTTGTTCAGTAACCATGTTTCATTTCTATTTGTGTTTTTACTATGTGGGGCTCTTACATATATTTCTTTATCAAGTTTCGCATGTAGATATGCAGTTTGTATATCATATTGAAAAACTTCAAGATTAAGAGCTGAGGCTATCACTAAAGCTGTCTTAACACTTTCAGTTCTTACAGTGGGAGAATATGTGTCGGTATAATCCTCAGGATATTTTTGAGCAAAACCCTGTGCTACCAATCTTGCTTTATATAATGTGTTACCCCCTTCTAGATTTTTAATCTTAAATATCCACCTAGTGCCTATAATCGTCCATTTCTTTGGCCATGGCTAGTTCCCACTTGTTTCTTTCTTCCAAAGGGAGTTTTAATACATCTTCATATGTATTAGGTGTTGGTGTTTCATTATGTATGTGCATTATGTAATCTTTGAATCGTTCAGGTACCTGATTTCTGTTACATCTGATTGTCTTTTCTGGTCTATCATTGTTATCATGTAAATATCTTGCTTCCTTTTGTGTTAATGAATCTATTTTGATTTTAGGACAATTTCCAATCCACGTTTTGGTGTTGTCCTTTTGTGTGTTACAGGTTTGCCCTTCCTGTCTTGTTCTACCTTGTGTTTTAACATTAGGCCTTGTCATTGGAAGTATTTCATTGAGATGTATTTTAGACCAATTGGCCTGTTCGTGGAAAACAGCGGTCCTAGAAATTATGAATTTGTTGTTATTGTCAATAAATCTATATCCTTTTGTACCTGTTTCATAACCCATGAATCTAAGCCTTCTGGACACATTATCCCCCTTACACCTTAATTGTTTCGGTATATGTACATCTGCTGTAACTCCAAACACATGCATGTGGGCTATCTTGGGTTTTTTACTATACATCAGTTCGTATGGTGTTTTGTTTATGACTCTAGACCAAAGTCGGTTGAGTGTGTAATGGGAATATAATAGGGCTTCTGACCAGAAATGCTTACCTAACCCAGCATCCTCTAATGTACACCTAATTATAGTTTGTAGTGTCGAGTTTCGTCGTTCTACCACTCCATTTTGAAAAGCAGAGAAAGGACTAGAGGTGAAATGCAACATTCCTTTTGATTTTAGCCATTGAGAGAATTCTTTTGACATGAATTCAGACCCTCTGTCTGTCATTATTTGCTTGATTTGTGTGTGATGCTGTGTTTCCACACGTTTATAAAATTCCTTAAATTTTTGAAATGTTTCATCTTTATGTTTTAAGGTGTAGACAAAGCCATAACGACTGAAGTCGTCTACAATAGTGAGGAAATATCGTTTTTTATATGTAATTGATGGAGTTAATGGGCCAACTAGATCCATATGTACTAAATTAAAAATATGATTTGATGATCTTGTTGCCTTTTTGGGTCTGGGTTTGGTTCTCAGTTTTGAAGACTTGCATACTGAACATTCCAAGTAATTTTTGCAGTCTTTTATTTTAACACCTTCAGCATGTTCAATCATTTTTTGTATTACAGGAAAACTGGCATGTCCTAATTTTCTATGTAATATGTGTGCACATTCATCATGAATTGGTTTTCCAATTATGGGTTTTTTGTTATTGTGTGTATTGTCATCAGATGTAGTTTCATCATTATATTCTGATTCATGTTCTTCATTGTCACTATCTATATCATTATCTGTTTCTGTGTTAGTGTTAGTTTCTATGTTTGAATTAATGTTGTGCAGCCATTTTTCTTCTGTAATCAGATATGGTAAATCTCCTTTGATAATTATATTACCTATGTTTATTTTGTTTTTCTCTAGAGTCACTTTTCCTTTTGAGAATACTATGTTTATGTTAGAGTCCCTGCTTAGCTTTATTGCACTGAGAATGTTGTGAGGTATTTTGGGTATTAATAGTACCCCCTCTATTTTCCCTAGACCGGGTAATTCTACATTTCCTCTTCCAATAACTTGGACTTCCTCTTGGTTTGCTACTTTAATTACAAATTTATCTTCGACGAAGGAAGATAATATTTTCTTATCGTGTGTTGTGTGATTTGTTGCTCCGGAATCAATGAGCCAAGCATTGTCTTTTGAGTCTTGATTTTTGATTATAGTGTGTTTATCTAATCCGTATAATGATCCCGACTTCCTGTCCCTTGAGTTGTCTCTGCCCCCTCTATGTTCTCTAAAGTTTGGAGAATTACTGTGTCTATATCTGTCAATGGATGATTGTCTATCGTGATATCTGTTTCTTGTGTCATGTCTTTGTCTTTCTCTAGGGGGTTTTGGACAATCTCTCCTATAATGTTCCTTAGATCCACAGTTATAACATACTATTGTGTCCTGATGTCTGTCTTGGAATACTACTCTTTTGATCTGTCTATGTTCTTTGTGTGTACTGTAGCGGCTTCTTCTCAAGTTATCTTCAGCAATTAATCTATTTGATAAACTCTCTATAGATAGATAGCCTAAGTTAATTGTATCTAGATGTCATATGAAGTTGTCCCATGATGGGTCTAATGAATTAATAATAACACTTTTCATTGTCTGGTCAGATATTATTTCTCCCCTTAAATGAAGTTCTGCTCTAGTTGTGTTCAATAATAGTAAATGTTCACTTATGGTAGTCCCAGGTTTTATCCTGGCTGAGAAAAAGTTTTTAGACATTCTAGTTGTAGTTGCCACACTTTCACTATGAAACAATTTAAACATACAATGGATTATTTCAGAGACGGTTAGATTATGCTTAATACTATGATAAATAGCAGGTGATATACTAGAGATTAGTAAATAAAATGCTCTGTGATGTAGGCAGTCCAATTTCAGTGTCCATGGTTTTTTAGGAGGGTTAGTTATAAAAAATAATAAATTTTCTTTTAAGAAAACAACCTGGAGTTGCTGACTCCACTCCTGTAAGTTAACACCGTCTATTCTCAATTTTGGAAAATCATTAGGTAAATTTCCAATGTTATTTGCTGCATTACTTACAACTGGAGGCTGTCCATGGTCCTGTATATGTTGATAATTGCAGAATGGTGTAGGGATACTCGCGATTAGTCTGAATGGTTCCCTCTGATCTTTATTATCTCTATGTTTGTCTGGGCGTATTTGCGCATGCGCGTAGATCATTTCGTTCCTGAAGCTGTCGGGAGAGGTTCTCGCTGCTGCAGCTCCCTCGCAGTGCTCTTCCTCTGATGACTCACTCTCCGGCTCGACTTTAGGCATCCAGGTGTGGATCGGGGCTTGCTTCTTTTCATCATGGCTGTCTCGGTTGAGTTTTCTGGCTCCCGGAAGGGTCTGCGGTGTGGGCGAGTACTTGCAAGGTTCTCTGGGTTCGGGCGTTAGCGCTCTCGTTGATCGATTTGGAGTGGACGGAAGCAGGAACGCTTGTTCGTTTGCTTCTGTATCTTTGTCTTTAGATTGTGCAGTTTGCCCTTTCTTTGTTATTTGATTTACAGTCTTTGGTACTTTCGTTGATTTCTTTGAGAATTTTAGATTCGGGCTGAAGGCTGCAAAGAGTGTTTTCATTGCTGTTTCGATTTGTAGTTCGGTTGATGTTTCTTCGGTGTCTGTATCAGATTCTTCTGATGAATAGAATTTTTCTTTTTTATTTCTTATGATGTGTAGAGCTTTTCGCGCCAGCCATTTTGAACTCTGCTTTTTGATTGGTTCTGTGTCAGCCATTTTGGCGGGCTGACAAAACCAAGATGGCTGCCATTCAAAATTTTGCGCGGGACCATTAGTCTTTCTTTTAGTTATATTTTCATTTATAGGTAATTCGCTTACCATTTTGTGATCTTTAGGTTCTGGTGTGTTGATGTGGTTTTCTCTCGCTGCTCCGCTATCTTTTATGATGTCTTGGAGGTTCGTGATGAGATTTTTGTCGTCTTTTTGGCTTTTCAGCTGTCTTAGTATTTCTAATCTGAGTGTGTTGTTTTCTGTTTCGCTCGCTTCTTGGTCGTCGGGTTCATCGATTACCTCTTCGTCGTCTGTAGTGAAGTTTTCAGGTTCTTTTGTCATTTTTATTGTAGATTCATCGATCATTTCTTGATCTGTTTCCATTTCTTTGTTGTGTGCCCTGGTGTTGGGTCTTTCTCTTTTGTTTCTGGAGTTTTCTTTCTTTGGCATGTCTGTTTTCTTATTGAGTCAGCCAACCATCCTCTGCTACCAGATTGTTGCCGTAATTCGAGGATCAGACTCAATAATAGATTCAGACTTCTTATATTCAAACAGAAGATAGTTTATTTACAGAAGGCATTCTTTATTCACAGAGTGATTGCAGAAAGAAGCAAGGAGATAAGATGTGCATCACTTTTTATACCAAGGAGGCGGGATTAGAAGCAGGGAGTGGTTAATGAGGAATACATTAGGAAGAGGAGAATAAGTTAACCCTTGACATTCCATGGATACATATATCTTTCATTTAAGAATGAGGCATTTATACATGACAAACCATCATAATGGGGTAACAACCAGATCTTCTGCGTGCCCCAACGTAGCTCTTTTGCCATATAACTCAGCATAAACGTAATACATTTATCAAAGAATCCAAAATAGATAATTCCAATCCAACAGTTTAAGGCCCTTTTCACATCCCAAAAATACGGCACTGCAGAGGTCTGTCACTCTCCTCAAGATAATATAAACCAATACTTCGCCTCAACTGTCTTTTCATATATTCAATCATCTTTTAGATAACTGGCAACGCTGTTGCCTAGTTTAAAAATTTTTGTTTTTGTGAGACCTATTTCTTTTTTTCTTGACTTTTTGTGGGTTTGATCTCCATCCTGATTTCCTTTCTATGAGTTGTATATCAGCTGTTCGGTTTTCGTACTGATCTATAACTTGATCTTGTTGGTTTTGCTTTTGTGGCTTAGATCGCCATTCAGGTTTCTTTTCTATAAGTTGTGTATCAACTGGTTGATTTCCATGCTTGTCTGTGACTTGATAAGTCATCACATTAGAATCCAACGCCTCTTCTCTCGTATTTATAAGTAATCCAACTGAGACATCTAAAGGATCCAAAAGCGATTCATCTACAAAGACCTCTGTAGCTCGATGTTTTTCCATTATTTCCAACTCCTTCTGTTTATCCTGTGTTGTGCATGAAGATGTTGAACCCATTTTTAGAATCTTATAATAAAATTCTTCCGCTTTTTCAACAGTATTTAATTGGTATCTTTCTCCTTGATATCTCAATATTACACCAACTGGAACATCCCACCTAAATAAAATATTTTGTTTTTTAAGCTCAGTCACCAGGAATCCAAATTTCTTTCTGTCTACTAACATCTTGGGCGGTAGCTCTTTATATATCCATATCTTTCTTCCATACAGTTGTAAAGTAGAATTAAAAGATTTTTGCACAATATCATTTCTTATTTCTTTATCTGTAAAATAAATCACCACATCTCTAGGCAGTTGCCTTTGCTTTGCAATCCAAGAGTCCACTCTGTAGACTCTATCAATCTTGGAAAATACCTCCTCAGGATGAACCTTTAAAATCCCAGCCAGAATTTCAGCAGATATTTTTCTTAAATCATCTCTATTATTTTCCTGTAATCCTCTCATTCTGATCGCAAATTCTGTGAACCTGTGTTGCATCATTAAAACTTCTTTTTCAATCCGTTGTTTTATATTTTCTACATTGCAAGTCTTATGATCAACTTCCATTTTAAATTTTACTTCTGAGCTATTGTCTTGAATATTTATCAAATCATTTTCAATTCTTTGTATTTTATTGTCCAAATTATAAATCTTGTCATCAACTTCCTCCATTTTAGACTCTAATAACTTAATATTATCATCCATCTTTATAAATAGTTCTGAAAAGGCATGAGTCACTGTTATAATCTTTTGTTTCAAATTGTCATACTTTGATTGTATCAATTCTTTAATTTCCTGCTTGAATTTTTCAAGATTCTGGTTCACAATCTCATCCCTTCTTACCATCTCCTCCAAGAGAAATTCAATTAAGTTAAAATCATTTTTCTGAGTCTGTAGGTTTGAAACTTGTTCACGTAGTTTGTAAATGGGGGAATCCCCCCCCCGCTGCTTGTTTGTCTGGCTTTGTTAGGTTAAACGCCATCCTTCCACACAGACAAACTCTATTTTAAGAAAAGAAAGCTTCTTTCCAAACAAGATCAATATCAGATCTCCAGGAAGAAAGAAACATAAAAGTAAAACTTTTTCTTCTCAATTGTAGCCAGCAGTATTTATTCCGCTACTTTGTGGCTTGTTAAACTATTGAAACGGAAGGACTCTCTCTTTCAGCTTTCCCTTCTCAAGCCTCGGCAGTCGCCATTTTAAATTTCTTTTTTCCTTTCTTCAATATCATTTATAAAGTCAATGAAAATACTTGCGATTTAGGGTCCCAGGTCCAGATCTCATCCTCTTTGATTAAACAATCTGTTAGTTTTCATTAAAAAGCTTGTTCTTGTCGCCTGGCTCTGCAAAAAGGCAGAGGTCTCCCGAAGCCCGGAGCAGCGGCGAGGGAAATAGGGAGCCTCATCTGCTTCGTCCCCAAGAGTAAAAAAAACTCTGGGGGCTTCGCAGAGAGCTCTACCTGCCCTCACCTGCTCTGTCTCACATTTCCTTATGGAAATGGAGTTTTTCGAGCCGCCTTTCAGCTGTAAAGGCGGCTCTTTACAGGCGACGGGGCTGGTGGTCCCGAGGGACCGTCTGGCAGCAACAGAGAGCAAACTGGAAGTCTGAAAATGTGCCATTTCTTTCTTGAAATGTGATGCTAATGTAGGAAGTTAGCACCCACCCCTCTCCTAGAAGAAATAAATATTCTAGGAAATATTAAAAAGGCAGAATATTATACCTCCCTGGATGAGAAAAGGAGAAACATGCTCTTGGAAAGCAGCCCCCACCTTTGTTAATAGCCCCAGAAAGACTGGTGCCAACCTATCTACACGACAAAAGACTGGGCCGTCTTATCTATGAAAGACCTTCAGGTCCAGGATTAGCCCTCACTCAACATCCCAACCAGGACAAAGCCATTAAGCCTTAATAGAAATTGCCCGAAGCCCCTTCATTACATCACCCAGCAAGATTCAACCAAGCCTGGAACTCAAGACAACCTACAAAGTTACCCCTAAATGGTCCCATGGGAGTCTGACAACCAATCAGAATACATTTGTTTCACAGGAACAGGAAGCAAGTTCAAAGCCCAAGAGATAGTATAAAAATCTCTCTCTCTCTCTCTCTCTCTCTCTCTCTCTCTCTCTCTCTCTCTCTCTCTCTCTCTCTCCCTCCCTCCCTCCCTCCCTCTCTCTCTCTCTTTCTCTCCCCCACCCCCCATGGAACTGAACCCAGATGGACATTTCTTCCAACACTAAGTTAAAATAGTTTTATACTTAAAATAATAATCTTCAGATGGCCATGACTGCAGAGAAAATGTGTTAAGTAACTGAAAATTGCTAGTTGTACTTTGTAATATGTTACTTTTGCATAACATTTTGCATAGAACAGCACCATACTAACCAGGTGCTCCACTACCAAAGCAACAACCCAACCTCCCACAAAAGAAGCTGTCTAAGGACTTTTAAAAAAATGAGCCCAAACATACTGCAGCAACCCAGAACAGCAGAAAAAGGAAATGGAGCATCTATGCAACACATTCCAACAAAATGGATACCCATGCAACTTTATAAAAAAAGTCCTTGATCACTCAAACCAATACAGGACAACCAACACAAACCCTTTAAAAAATTACACTACGATACATCAAGAATATCTCAGAAACCATCAACATACTACTACAACCACATGGAATCAGTGTAACACGAGCCAACTAAAGCCCTTCCAAACTTCCTAAGCAAACCAAAAGACCCAGCAACCCCAGAAGAAAAAACAGGAGTCATCTACAACATACAATGGAAGAACTACAATAACCACTATGTAGGACAAACAGGCAGAAGACTGGCAGAACACATCCATAAACACCAACTGGCAGTCACAAGACATGATGAAAATTCTTTAATTTCACAATGTATAGACAGATTCAACTATAGTTTCAATTGGGAAAATGTGACAATCCTAGACCAGGCCAAATCCAAAAATGCCAGGGAATTTCTAGAAGCCTGGCACTCTGACAAATCAGACACATGCACATTAACAACATCTATAGACTATGCAAAAGAGACAACCAGCCCAAAAGAGAACAAAAAGACTCCAGCACCTCTCCACCAGTAAGCAGCAACCCGATCAGCATAGAGGTTAACTTCAGACCAACAATCAAGTAAGCAATACTCCAATCAAGAAACTGCCAAAGAGCCATCAGTAAACAGCCCAAACAAAGAATCTCTACCCCCCCCCCACCCCATACACACACAGACAGACAGGCAAGACACCAGAATATAAACTGACAGCAAACAGCACTGCTTACTAACACTGATGATGTTACTTAGTTAGGGTAATGAAATGTCTACAAGAAAACAAGCAAGCTCAGAGAGCACCAAGGACCCCTTGTTGTCCCCAAAACTGGGCTCTTGCTTGGTGTTGAAGCCGATATGTCACCAGACACAAGGTGTGATACAGAATTATACTTTTATTTTGGTACCAAGATATAAGGACCCCAGTTCGAAAGCTAACCAAGGGCCCAGATTAGAATTTTACAGCAATTTTTATAGTCAAGGGGTGGTCACATTCAACCCTTTGCCCTTCCCCTAATAATGCATGCATAACAGATAATATTGATTGATTATTTGGATTTCAGCCCCCTATACCTTTTATGCTAAATAGCTAAATGTCGCATCACCTGTTTTTCACCCCAGGTCACGGGTATCCTGCAAAGTGTGCCAGTTATGTGGTTTTTGGGGTTTTTCTTATAAGCGAGCTATTCTTGTGTCTAATATCCTGGCTAGTGGTTTTCTAACAGGTAAGATGCTATTGCAGAGCAGCTCGAGGCAGCACCCCCACCCTCACCCCTGACCCCCCTCCTTACACAAAGAAAAGTAAAAGCAGTTTTAAGTCTTTGTCTGAGGCAACACCCTCACCCCCCACGACCCCCGCCTCCTTCTGCAGTGAGAGAAGATAGGAAAGAGCAAAGCTGCTTAAAAGCCCTGGTGGCGCAGCAGACTAAAGCACTGTTATTAACATCAGCTGCCTGCAATTACTGCAAGTTCAAATCTCACCAGGCTCAAGGTTGACTCAGCCTTCCATCCTTTCTAAGGTAGGTAAAATGAGGACCCGGATTGTGGGGGCAATAAGCTGACTTTGTATAAATATACAAAAGTATGAAGGCTATTGCTTAACACATTGTAAGCTGCCCTGAGTCTCTGGAGAAGGGCGGCATATAAATCAAATTAAAAAAAAATTGTTTGTTCTAAGGCAAAGAAATGAAGACAAGAGAAAATGTTTTATCAGAATTCATATTCCTCACTCTCATGTCCATTCCATCCACACCTGGGTCCTATTTCCACATGTGACCCTTCCTCTGATCCCCAGGGCCTCATCTGTACATGCATTCCATCATCTGATCCTTCACCCTCATTTCAACCCTGAGCTACAAATATTCACCTTTATTGAAACTTCCTCTTATTTCCCTAAGCAGTGACTAGTACTACAGTATTATTTTAGGGGGCCTATAGGAGTTCTCTCACAGCCACTTACTTTCAATTTAATGGAAGCATTGGAAGCCAGACTATTTGTATGATTATTCTGTAAAGGGAGCCCCCTCCCCAGAATAAAATATTACCCCCGGAATAGAATATTCCCCTGTTAGAAGAAATATCCTTCTGGGTTCAGCTCCAAGTGGGGAAAAAGACACTGGAAACATGGAGACTGCTTGGAAAGATGGTTTAATGGTGGACAGGATCACATGGTTTGAGTTCCTGAACAGAAAGTGAGTCCCCGGGTTTTATGCCCTCTCTGGCTTTGAACTTCCTGGGGCCCAGAAAGAGTATCCTGATTGGTTGTCAGACTCCCAGGAGGTGGGGGTCTTAGCTAGCCTTGCTGGCTGATGTAATCTTCCCAGGTGCCATGTGGTGAGTTTCTGTTGCTAGATGGGTCCTATTGTGTTGCAGATGATGGTCCATTGACAAAGATTGAGTTTCTGCCTCTAGCCTATTGTCAAAGGGTGGGGGGCAAGAAGGTGGGAGCTGCTTTGTCTTTTAAAACATGCTTCTCCATTTCTCATCCAGGGAAACATAATATTCTGCCTTTTTAGTATATCCTAAAATATTTCATTTTTCTAGGAGAGGGGTGGGTGCTAACTTCCTACACCCCCAAGGACAATCCCCCAAAAGGGAGAAGAAGAAAAAATCCCAATGTCAGGTATGCTTCCTTCAAAATCCAGGAAAGAAAGACCCAAACTCCATAATTTTATAGAGATTTGTACTTTTACTGAATTTGAAATGATAGCAACCCAGGTAAAGCTGGAAGTGAGCAAAACGCGCGAAATAGCAACTAGATAGCATTCCCCCCCTTGTGTTCATCATCAATCATCCAATCCACAGGTCTTCCAAAGGTCAGGTGGAATCACGTCTGGCAACGTCATCCATCAGGAATGTGTGACGGTTGGTCTAACGGCTCCTTTGGAGAATCGGTTTCGTTTCCTCCTGCGCTCTTCCCCCCCTCGCCCCCCTGACTAGTTTCCCCCCCCTGTTTCTTATGGCAGCTGAAGCAGTGAAAGCGGAGGCTGACATCTCTTAAGAATAGACAGAAAACCACTCCTGTCTTTCCTCCACTAAAATGGCCCTCAGGCAAAGCTTAAGGAAACCAAGTTTCATTCAAAGATAAAATGTTGATGGGCTGTCTGCTAAAATAAAGCAAAGCACACACTTGAAAGTAAATCGACTTCCGGCAGTGACGTGGGATCGAGGCAGCACTGGAAAAATCGCTCCGTTCCCAGTGCTGATTTTCTGGCATTTTGGTGCACCTTAGGGGTGAGGATCGGTCCTGGTGGGACCGGCAAGAAGGAGGGGAATCTTCGGAGGAGGTGTGGAGAGGTGTAGTCTCCCACCACACCAAGAAGGACCCTTAATCCAGGCACAGAAGAAGCCAGCCAGCATGGCTGACCCAGAGGCTTGACGTCCCGGTTTAGAGCAATAGGAAGCGGAGAGTGAGTACGGTGCAAGATTCAGCGGTGAGAGCAAAGTATAAAAGTTTCCAGTTTTTGGACTATTGGAGAGGAAGTGTCCAGAGGGGCGGCAGAGAGGAAAGAAAGACTCCGAGTGTGAACAGGCGGCAAATAGTGAGGAGAGCAAAACAGGAAGAGGGTGAATTGCAGACCAGCAGAAGAACACCAGGGGAGTGGAAAAGGAGACGATCAGAAGGAAAGTGAGTGTTCCAGGAAGCTGGGAAAGAGAAGTGAACCTGAATATGAGGTTCTGTTTTTACCCATATATTTGCTGCTCTAATGGAAGAAGAAGTGTGGATTGGCAAAAAGTAAAGGGCGCATGAGAGTGACAGTGCAGATTGGAGATCACCATTTTGAAGACAAGGACCAGCTGATTGTCACTTTTGAGTGAAGGACTAAAATTTCAAAGGAAAGATTATATCTGAACTTTTAAAACTCACAAGAACTGAAAGTACTATGTACATTTACACAAAATTTATATACTGATATACGTATTTATAAAGTAACAAATAGAATTTAAATTTTTATATTTATAATTAATTAATAGCAATTTAGTATTAATTATTGGTAAATTTATTGTCTTTTTATCCTTTCTCTTTTTTTTTCCTATTTTTTCTGGCTCTCTTTTCTTTACCTTTTCCTCTTAACTTGTTTATTTATTATTTAAAACAAAGACTTAAAATTAATATTAGAGCTTCTTAATTGATTAAATTAGTAATTGTATAATTATCTATTTGTTGGTTTAAACTAAAAGTGGAATAATCTTAGTAATTAGATTATTAATTAAGGTATTAATGAATTTCTCTTTTTAATAGAATTCTATTAATTAAATTAGAAATTATATTATATAGATAAGCTTTCAGGGATATAACGCATTATGAATTGTAGTGGACTAGTTTATAATCTGGTAGTAAGGGATAACGAAAGGAAGGAAGGAAAGGAAATTGAATAGCAAAGTGGATGGTGATTTGGGAAAAGATAGATAGGATTTTAGGGGAACAGTATAGAATACTAAAGGAAATGACCAGCACCACCACAACCATTGTGAAGACGGGAAAGAAAACTACTTCAACATTGACTGGACCATCAGCTTCTCCTGCAGTGCAGAGAACAATAGAAGGAATGTTCCCATCAGAAAAACAACCCCCTACTTTGAGTATGCAAATCATGCAGGCTACCTTCTCAAAAATTCAAGAGACTATGATAAAAATGCAGGAATGTATGACAAATAAACATGAAGAAGCAAGGAGGGATATGGATGAGATCAAGAGGGAAGTCAAAAGCGATATCCAAAAATTAGATGAAAAGATGGGTTCAATACAAGAAATGAAGAAATCATACAAAAAAATGATCAACGAATAACAGTCATAGAGAAAAGAACAGAAGAGACAGAAGAAAAATTGGACTCATTGGACCAGAAAATGATGGGACTAAATAAAGAACTGGAAAATACAGTGGCCCACCTGGAGATGGAGAGAGCTGCATTTTAGTTCCGATTTCAGAACGTTGTCGAAGATAGAGAGGAGGACCTGACATTTGTGATGGCGGAAGTGATTGCAGAGGCCCTTCAGCGAGATAAGGACGAAATAATAAACGAGCTGGATGAGGTCTATAGGGTCCACACGAACTACGCCAGACAATATAAACTTCCAAGGGAGGTCCATGTAAGATTTGTGTGAAGAAAAGTAAGAGACATTGTGTATAAAATAACGAAAAATGAACCCATGTTCTATAGAGGCAAGGAAATAACCACATTAAAGCAGGTCCCTAAGAGAATAAGAGAATTGAGAAAGGAATACTGGTTCCTAGCCACATTATTAAATAAGCGGCACATACCATTTAGATGGATAACACCGGAGGGAATGTTGGTGTCGTGGCAAGGAAAAAAAATTAAAGTGGACTCACAGAGCAAAGCACAGAACCTTCATGATGAAGTGATGGGTATAGAAGGAGCAAATGCAGGAGTAGCAGGGAGGAGCCGCAATGGAGGACTAAAGGGGCCCAAAGACAGGAAGAACAGGTAAAGGTATTAGAGGAGGAGGGAGACAAAGAGGAAGAAAGGGAACTTCAAGAGGAAGAAGGAGTGAGAACAAGAGCTAAGAGATGGGACAGGAAGTAATAGAATATTGCACAGTAGAACCACAAAGAAATGGAACAGAATTTAAAAATTTTATCATTAAATGTAAATGGTCTTAACTCTCCGGCTAAACGACATCAAATTTTTAGAAAAGCGGTAAATCAAAAAATGGATATTGTGTGCATCTAAGAGGTGCACATAAGGAAACAGGATGAAAAATACTTACAATGTAAAAAATTAGGAGAATCATTTGTAGCATTAGCGGAAGAAAAGAAAAGAGGAATAGTGTACATTAGAGAAGGAATAGAGGGTAATTTGAGATACGCAGATTCAGCAGGAAGAATATTGATGATAGAAGTAAAATTAGAATATAAAAATGTTTTATTGGTGGTCATCTATGCGCCGGATAATGGACAGTTAGAATTTTATAAAAAAGTACATGAAAAGATATTAGAAGAAAAAATAGAGAATATATGTTTAATTGGCGATTTCAACGCAATTGTAGATGTAAAAAAGGATAATAGCAGTGATCAGAATAATAAAAAAAAGAGAAATGTACTTCCTAGAACTTTTATGGACCTAGTAAAAGAATTAAATTTAATAGACAGTTGGAGATTCTATAACCCTGAGGTAAAGAAATTTACATATTATTCCAATCCTCACAAGTCCTGGTCCAGAATAGACATGGTATGGATAACTAAGACACTTATTCAAGAGATAGAAACAGTAGAAATAATGTCAAACAATTGGGCTAATCACAACCCGGTAATGTTGATATGGAAAGGACATCAAAGGAAAAAGAGGAGATGGATGTTAAGCCCACAGATACTGAAGGAAAAGGAATATATAGAGCAAATGAAAAAGGAATTAGAGTTGTTTTTTAGAGACAATACAAAATATCATACCTCCCTTCAGAATCTGTGGGATACAATGAAAGCTTATGTGAGAGGATTAACAATAGCCTACAGTGCAAAAAGAAAAAAGGAAAGGGAAAAAGAATATAAGAACGTGCAGGAAGAGATCAAAAATTGGGAAGAAAAATTACAAGATAAACCTGGGGATGAGCAAATTAGAGGTAAATGGATAGCAGCTAAACATAAATTGAATATATTGGAACAGGAAAATTATGCAAAGGCACTGAAATTTATAAAACAGAATTATTTTGAACACGCGAATAAGGCAGGGAGGTGGCTTGCTTACAGATTAAGAAAAGGGAGAAAAGAACAATTCAGCAACTACAGGATAAAAGGGGTAAAATGCAATATAGTTTAGAAAAGAAAAAGGAGATAGCATGTCAATTTTTTCAAGAACTCTATGAGCAAGATAAAGTGACAGAGGAGGAAATAAATCAATATCTAAATGGGGAGGGAATGTTGGCTTTAACAGAGGAAGAAAGGGAGATATTAAATAGGGATATCACTATAGAAGAGTTAAGAGAGGTGATTAAGAAACAAAAAAATAATAAAACCCCAGGGACAGATGGACTACCAAGTGAATTCTATAAAGGACTAGGAGAAGTATTGGATTGGAAATTATTAGTAACTTGTTATAGGGCATTAATAGAGGCAAAGCTACCAGATTCGTGGAGAGAAGCATACATTTTGTTGATATCGAAGGAAGGAGCAGATATAGCACAGATAAAAAATTATAGGCCAATCTCTTTATTAAACACTGATTACAAAATTTTTATGAATATAATAGCAAACAGGATGAAAAAAAAATACTAAATTGTAGAATACACCCAGACCAAAATGGGTTTTTACCAACAAGACAAATAAAAAATAATATAAGAACTGTAATTAATGTATTGGAATATTATGAGGTGCATCCAGAGAGGCAGGTAGCCCTGGTCTTTCTGGATGCCCAAAAGGCTTTTGATCAGGTCAATTGGCAATTTATGCTTCAACAAATAAAAAACATGAAATTTGGGGAGAGATTTGAAAAAATAATAGCCTTCATATACACAAAACAAAAAGCAAGTATAATAGTAAATGGAGATTTCGCAAATTTTTTTGACATAAAAAAGGAGTACGGCAGGGATGTCCACTTTCACCCTTGCTCTTCATCCTGACATTGGAAAATCTATTGATAAGAATCAGATCAAATAAAAAGATAAAAGGATTGAATGTAAAACGAGAGGAATACAAGGCCCAAGCATTTGTGGATGACCTTGTATTCTTCATAGAAGAACCATTAAAAACAGGACCAATATTGATAAGAGAGATAGAGGAATTTGGGAAGGTAGCTGGCTTAAAAATTAATAAAGATAAGACCAAAATGTTAACGAAAAATGTAACAGGAAAACAAACAGAAGAATTAATTAAAGAATTAGGATTACAAGCAGTAAAAAAGGTTAAGTATTTAGGCATATATTTGACAGCTAGATGCTCAACGATAAAGGAGAATAATTATGTAACTTTAGTTCAACAAATAAAAGAGGATTTAGAAAAATGGGGGAAACTGAAATTATCATTATTAGGAAGAATAGCAGCTATAAAGATGAACGTTCTGCCGAGGCTGCTTTATTTATTTCAGACAATTCCAGTAAAATTGGACAATTTTTTTTTGTAAATTTGAACAAGATAACTACAAAATTTGTGTGGGAAGGAAAAAAGCCAAGAATTAAATTAAGTACTTTACAGGATGATAGAGGCAGGGGTGGATTTGGACTCCCAGCATGGGAGACATATTATAGAGCAACAAGTTTGTTGGATGCTTATCCTACGGTTGGGTAGGTAATATATAGAAAACTATGTTCTGTAACTTTAACTGCTACAAGATGACTAATTGGCTGTGCTAAGCAGACATAAAAGAAGGCAGGAAGTTCATTCACTTCTGCTCCTGCTATTAGAAGGTTGAACTGCTGAAAGGAACTGTGTCTGTGTTACTGAAGAGAACTGGAATTGTAAGCAAGCTATGTTTTTGTGTTGAACCGTGAAAGTGTTATCTTTGTTTTGGGAAGCCAAGTTTTGGTTTTTTTTGTTTTTTTTTTTACTACAAGTAAAGACTGTTTATTTTTCTTTAAACGTTCAGAGTCTGTGAGTATCTGTGTGTTTTGCTAAGCAACGTATCTATTCGCTGTCTGGTCCGTTGCACCACTCTGCAGAGGGCAGTTTTACCCTCAACAAAGTTTGACATGGATCAGGGAATGGGTGAATCTGAAAAACCAAAGACTGTTAACCTTGGAGGGACACAATTTGTTGATGGGGTGGCACGCCTTCTTGTGGAACACCAGGAACAAAACACATAGGTATTTTTGCAATCATATATTAAGAGATTCATTAATTTATACATGGCAAGAAATTAAAAGTAAACACTATATGAAAGTTCCTGGATGGTTATCCACAATGGAGGCGATGATACGCCACAACACCTTAGGAATTCGAAAAATTGTAAGATACTATGAAATTTTGGATTCTCAAGGAACATTAAAAACACGAGAGGAACTCAGAAATCAAGGGATACAGATAGATTGGTGGCCCTATCTTCAGATAAAAACAAGATATAAAAAAGATCAAGAGGAAGGAGGAATTGAATTAAAACCAAATCAGTTGGATAAACTTTTAGAAGCCACGGAGGAAAAATTGATTTCAAAAATTTACAAATATCTATTGGAATTTGATCTAGCAGAGGAATTAGTAAAGGGACAAATGATAGCATGGGCAAGAAATATTGGGCATAACTTAGAATTGGAGGACTGGGAAAAAGTGTGGGAAAATAACTATAGTATAACAAAGTCAGTGGTTTATAAAGAGAATCAATACAAAATGTGGTATAGATGGTATCTGGCCTCTCCGAGATTAGCAAAAATGTATTCAAATTTAAGTCCAACATGTTGGAAGTGCAAACAGGCACAGGGTACTTTCTTCCACGTCTGGTGGCTTTGCCCAAAAATTAGGAAGTATTGGGAAAAAGTAAGAATTTGGCTAATAGAAATAATATCGGAAAAAATAGAACTTAAACCAGAGATTTTTCTACTAGGGATGATTAAAGAAAACTATAGGAAAGAAATAAAGTATTTAATATTACACATAGTCACGGCAGCCAGATTGGCACTTGCTCAATATTGGAAAACTGATCAACTGCCAACAGACCAATTGATAATCTAAAAAACCTATAATTGCGCGGAAATGGACAAACTAACATTTGAAATGAAGGACAAGGTAGACTCAAAATGTTATATAGCGTGGAATAGGTGGTATGATTGGATAACTCGTAGAAATGAGAGTAAATGAAAAAATTTGTACGATAATAATAATTAACAAATCTGCACCGTTAATAAGATAATGGATGTGTGACCAAAGTCACTTTTTCTTTTTATGTATTGTTGTTAGTATTAATATATATGTATCTTGTATATACATAGTATAGTATTTTAATTTTATATGTTTAATAAAGTTTTGTTTTTAAAATTAAAAAAAAAAGAAAGTAAATCAGGAAGCCTGTAATTGTGGAGTCTGTCTGGCAAGAATAAAGAATGCTTATTCACAGGAAATATGCACGTGTAAAGCTTGTAACAATTCTGGGTAGTTAGAAAGCTGATAAAAGTAACTGTCAGCTAGCCTGATGCTTGTTGCCATGAAATGGGGTGGGGGGGGAGAATTTTACATTGCAGCTTTGCAACTGCAGTTAACGTCAAGGCCATGTTATCAGTTGGCTCTGGTATGCAGTGGCCTCCGGTTTCCTAGCTACAAGGCGGCTGGGCTGTATATTGTATCTTTATCTGTGCTGTTCCTGCTCTGGTGCCTCAGAGCTTGCTTGAAACCGTTTTGCATTCAGTTTGTTCCTAGTACTTTTCTCTAAATCTATGGAGCCAAGGATTTCTCTTTCCTGGGAATTGAACAGAGGCAGTTTTGACAGTAACAAAGAGTTAGGCATCTTGCAGACCTCAGCTAGAAGTGAGGAATAGACATGGCCTGGAGCAAATAGAATGTGTATTAGATAACTCCTGGAGCATTCATTAGCCAAGGTTTAGGAATAGGGACAGCTAGAGATCAATAGAACAAATTGTTAGATCATTACTAAAATGTTTATTAGATGATATTTCTTATTATCCCACCTTGTCTCGTCTTCTGCTTTAGTGAAAATGTATAAAACTTTCTTAATCCTTGGTTCTTGGTTCTTGGCATTTTGGCCAGGGCCCCTTTTCCTTGGAGTACTCCAATAAAAAGCAATCAAAACCTGCACCTCGTGTCTGGCATCCTTCATTGGCCTTGGCACCAGGTTCAGACCTGAATTGGGGACAACAATCTGTGGGTTTGTTCCAGGATTCCATGCCTGGATTCAATTGGAAGACACCAACGACTACCAGAGGTGGGCCCCTGGATGGGTAAGACTTAGTGGCTGAAAGGTCTCTGATTGCTCTGAAATAAAACTCCCTGTCAGTGACCAAGACTGTGTGTTTCTGCACTGCCAGCTGCACTCAGGACTCATGAGTCTTTTTTTTTTTTTGAATTTTTTTTTATTTTTAAACAAAACTTAAAACATAAAACAATTGTCATCCGTTACAATTACAGAAAGTGTATTGATCGGTTACGAATCTTTTGTGCTTAATCCTCTATCCCACATTTTCTTATTTAACAGTTTGTTACATTATTATTCTCATTTACTAATTATTTAACAATAAATTGTCCTCTATAAGGGGGGGGGGAAACCCTTTATATGTTTTATTATCTTATCCATTTCATATTTCGTATTTCATTTCCATTCTTTTTTTTTTATTGCAAAAGTTTTACAATTACATTTTCACCCCTTTTTTCCCCCCCAACCCACCCCAAACTCCCCAACCTAACCCTCCCTAACCCCCCTTAACCCTCCCCTCCCCCCCAGACTTCCACAAAATATACTCCTGTCAAAAACCCCCTTTATATAAAACTTGAACCCCTCCATCCCCCATATAAATTTTCATCTTCCCAAAATTCAAATATTTCTATCTTTATATAATACTGTCAGTGAAAAGCTATACAATACTTCCTAGTTTGATATTTGTTCTGCACATAATCTATCCACTTTTTCCATTCCCATTCATAAGTCTCTTGTGAGCGATCTTTTAAATATGCTGATATCTTCGCCATCTCTGCAAAGCTGGCCATCTTCAAAGTCCATTCCTCAGTATTGGGCAAAGCTTCATTTTTCCAGTATTTACCTATCAATAATCTCGCTGCTGTTATCATATACAATATCAACTTTGTTTCATCCAATGTGAAACCCTTAACTATACCCAATAAAAACAGTTGTGGAGAAAATTGAATTTTTTTCTTCAAAACATTCTGCATGACCCACCAAATTTTTATCCAAAAAGCCTTAACTTTCTTACAAGTCCACCAGACATGATAATATGTAGCATCTAAACAATCACATCTCCAACATTTTGGCTGAACATTAGGGTACATACACGACAATTTCTTAGGATCTAAATGCCATCTGTAAAACATTTTATAAAAATTCTCCCTCAAATTCTGCGACTGTGTAAATTTAACATTCTGAACCCAAATTTTTTCCCATGTTTCCAACATCACTGGTTCTGCAAAATTTTGTGCCCACTTAATCATACAATCTTTAACCAATTCAGTTTCTGAATCCCTTTCTAACAAAACATTGTAAAGCCTTTTAATATGCATTGGACCTTTCTCTTTTATATGTCTAACCAGTTCTTCCTCATGCAACATAATACTGATTTTTTGGTCCTCTTTCCATCTCACTTGAAGTTGATTATACTGTAACCAAGTTAAATTAATCCCTTCGTCCAACAGTGTCTCTAATGTCTTCAGTTGCCATCTGCCCACATCTGTAAAAAGAACCTCTTTATATAAAAACCCCCCGAGTGACATTATATTTGTATTCCACATGATATGACCAAGATCCAGCCATAACGGTATTTTGTAATCCCATTTGAGTCGGTGCTTCTTCCAAACTCTCAACAAAGAATCTCTAAGTATATGGCTTTTAAATACTTTATCCACTTTGTTTTCATAAAATAAGTAAGCATGCCATCCAAATTCAAGATCAAAACTTTCTATATTCAATATTCCAGTCTTTTTCCTTCCAAACCAATCGCTTGCTTGAGTCAAGGCTGCTGCTTCATAATATAACTGTAGGTTTGGAAGTTTAAGACCTCCCCTTTCTGGAACATCTTGCATGATTTTCAATTTCACTCTCGTTTTTTTCTCGTTCCAGACAAACTTATTCACTCCAGTTTGCCATTCTTTCAGTTGTTTATCACTTTTAAGCACCGGAATCATTTGAAACAAAAAAAGAAATCTTGGCAAAATGTTCATCTTAACTGCTGCTATTCTTCCAAGTAGAGACAGCTGCAGTTTTTTCCAAGTCTCCATATCTTTCTGTACATCTCGCCACAACACCTCATAATTATTTTGAAACAATTTCATATTTGATTCTGCAACCTGAACTCCTAGATATTTAACCTTTGGTACAATCTCAAAACCTGCCCTCCTTTCAAGTTCGTGTTTTCGATCTTGTGTCATATTTTTAACTATCATCTTAGTTTTTTTCTGGTTCAGTCTAAATCCTGATACCGTGCCATAGTCTTTTATAATGTCTTTCATCTGGATTATTGATTCCATCGGCTGTGTTAGGGTAACAACCAGATCATCTGCAAATGCCCTTATTCTGTAATCCTCTTGCCTTATCACTATACCTTTCAAGATATTCGAGTCCCGTATTTATTCAACAAGACTTCTAGTGTTAAAATAAATAACAATGGGGATAACGGACAACCTTGTCTTGTTCCTTTTTCAATATTAAAGTCTGTTGTCAAACTTCCATTAATAATAATCTGTGCCTTTTGCTCTTGGTAAATTGCTGAAACCGCCTGTATAAATTGATCCCCAAAGTCCATCTTTTTTAAAGTCTTTAATAGAAAATTCCAGTCCACTCTATCAAAGGCCTTCTCCGCATCCAAGAAAACCAGCACTGCAGAGATCTGTTTATTCTTCTCAAGATATTCCAATAAATCTATAACTTGCCTTACATTGTCCTTCATATATCTGCCCTCTATAAATCCCGCTTGATCATCGTGAATCACCTCTTGAATTACTGGCATCAACCTGTTGGCTAGTACTTTTGCATAAATTTTATAATCATTATTCAGAAGAGATATTGGTCTATAATTCTCCGGTTTTTTAGGACCTACTTGCTCTTTTAGTATCAAAGAAATGTAAGCTGTTTTCCATGATGGGGGTATTTTACCCCCTTGTTGTATGTTACAAAATAAGTCTCTGAGTTGTTCCACCATTTCTGCTTGCAAAGTTTTATAATACACTGCAGTCAAGCCATCCGTTCCAGGAGCTTTAGCTGTTTTCAATTGTTTAATTGCTGCAATTATCTCCTCAACTGTTATAGGATGATTCATTCTTTCCTTTTGTTGGTTGGTAATCTTTGTGACTCTTTTATTTTCTAAATATTTTTCTATAAATCCATTCTGTATATCATCTTTAGCATATAATTTGGTATAATAATCTACAAAAGCTTTTTTAATTAATTTTTGTTGAAAAATTTCTTTCCCTCCAATATCAATACTAACAATAGTCCGTATGCTCTGCTTCTTCCTTAATGTGTAGGCCAACCATCTGCCTGGTTTATTGGCATTACAAAATGTATTATGCTTCGCATATTGTAAATTTGTTGCAGCTTGTTCCGCCATAAGCATTTGAAATTGATCTTTCAGAAGTTTTATAGCACCACGTATTCTTTCATCTGTTGGATTTTTAATAAGTAACTGTTCTTTATTCTTTATTTCTACTTCCAGTTCAGATCTTTTCTTTTGTCGATTCAGTTTATGTTTAGAATTCATGTGAATGAGTACCCCTCTCATATACGCTTTACTCACATCCCACACAATTTCAATTGGGGTACCCTTATTCAAATTTATTTCAAAAAATTCTTTAATCTGCTTTTTAAGTTCTATTATATTTTTTTCATATCTAAACAGATTTTCATTTAATCTCCATGATCTTCTCTCAGTCTTTCCAGTCTCAATTTCTATCCATACTTTCTTGTCTAACCATTGATAAAATAAATCCCATATCAAATAATATTGTTTATCTTCTTGTTCCCTAATTTCAAATGTCAATTTACTCATTTCAGCACACTCCAAAATTTTCTTGATAACGTCATCACCCCAGGCCACCCCAACGATGCCCTTGAAGTGATGTCCCAGTGCCTGGAGGCCGTGCGGGCCTGGATGGGGAGAAACAGGCTCCGACTCAACCCCTCCAAGACCGAGTGGCTGTGGCTTCCGGCGTCCCGATATAGCCAGCTGACGCCATCGCTGGCTATTGGGGGCGAATTACTCGCCCCCACGGAGAGGGCTTGTAACTTGGGCGTCCTCCTGGACGCACGGCTGTCTTTAGAAGATCATTTGACGGCCGTGGCCAGGGGGGCTTTTTATCAGGTTCGCCTGATACGCCAGTTACGCCCCTTTCTAGATCGGGACTCCCTACGCACAGTCACTCAGGCACTTGTCACTTCCCGCCTGGACTACTGCAACACTCTGTACATGGGGCTCCCCCTGGGGTGCACCCGGAAGCTCCAGCTGGTCCAGAACGTGGCCGCGTGGGGGATTATGGGGGCGACAAGGCGCTCCCATGTGACACCTCTCCTGCGCGAGCTGCACTGGCTCCCGGTGGTCTTCCGGGTGCGCTTCAAGGTGTTGGTGACCACCTTTAAAGCGCTCCATGGCTTAGGGCCGGGGTATTTACGAGACCGCTTTCTGCCACCAATAGCCTCCCACCGGCCAGTACGCTCGCACAGAGTGGGCCTCCTCAGGGTGCCGTCCGCCAGACAATGTCGGCTGGCGACCCCCAAGGGGAGAGCCTTCTCTGTGGCGGCACCCACCTTCTGGAACAACCTCCCCCCAGAGATATGTACAATAACAGACCTCCGGATTTTTCGTCGGGCCCTGAAAACCTATTTATTTCAAGTAGCTGGGCTGGCTTGAGTTAAATTTTAAATTGATTTTAAATTGGGTTGTTTTAATTTACGGCCAAAATATTTAATTATTTTAAATTGCTCTTAAATTTTGTATGTTCTGTTTTTTACTCTGGCTGTTCACCGCCCTGAGTCCTATTGGAGAAGGGCGGTATAGAAATGGAAATAAATAAATGAATAAATAAATAAATAAATAAATAAATAATCCGTGGGTATCTTCTCACCTTTCCAGTTTCTAGCAAGTACAATTCTAGCTGCAGTTAAAACATTCACAATTAAATATCTGATTTCTCTATTGTATATTTCTGGTAAAATCCCCAATAAAAATATCTCTGGTTTAAAGTCAATATGTTTCTTTGTCATTTTTTCCAACCATTTGTGGATTTTAGTCCAATATCTTTTAGCTTCTGCACATGTCCACCACATATGGTAATATGAGCCCGGAGTCTGATGACACTTCCAACATTTCTCCGATTTATTCTTGTACATTCTGGCTATTCTTGATGGGGGTAAATGCCACCTGTAAAACATCTTATACAAGTTTTTTTTTTAATTTGATTTATATGCCGCCCTTCTCCGGAGACTCAGGGCGGCTTACAATGCGTTAAGCAATAGCCTTCATTCTTTTGTATATTTTATACAAAGTCAGCTTATTGCCCCCACAAACTGGGTCCTCATTTCACCTACCTTAGAAAGGATGGAAGGCTGAGTCAACCTTGAGCCTTGGAGAGATTCGAACCAGCAGAAATTGCAGGCAGTTGTGTTAATAACAGGGTGCACTAAACCACTGTACTATCAAGGCTCTTTTAAGTTTTCCTTATATAAGTTTTCCTTATATGCTGTTGACATTGTCATTTTATAATTTTGTGACCATAATTTTTCCCATTTCTCTAAGTCAATCCCATGACCCACATTTTCCCCCCATGCAATCATTGTTTCTTTAACTTGTTCTTCTGTCAATTTTACTTCTAATAAATGACTGTACAGTTTTTTAATTACATGGTCATCAGAACCTGTTAAGATTTTATCTAAGTTTGTCAAGTTACTATAAAAACCCTCCTTTTTAGAATCTTCATCATATCTAGACTGTATTTGCATATATGAAAACCAATCCATTTCAAGCTCTTGTTCTTCTAATTCTTGCTTCGACTTAAGTTCACCCCTTTCATTTAATAATTCACCATATCTAACAATTTGTTCCTTCCTAAATGTTATTGCGTGTGAAACTGCTTCAATAGGTGATAACCAGACTGGAATTTTTAAGTAGTAACATTGTTTGATTTTCTCCCAGTTTAATAACAAAGACTCTCGTATCATATGTCTTCTGAAATAACCCTGTACTTTTGTACTTTTATACCACATAAAAGCGTGCCAACCCAACAGCAAATCAGGTCCTTCTAAGGTCAACAATCTAATATTCCTTAGTGTTATCCATTCTTTAATCCACATCAAGTTACAAGCTTGATAATACAATTCCCAATCCAGCAAACCAAAACCTCCTCTTGATCTAACATCTTGCATCAATTTTAATTTTATCCTTGCCTTTTGGCCCTTCCATATATATTTTAACACCATTTTATTTAAATCTTCAAAATATTTTTTCCCCAACTTAATTGGAATTGTCTGAAACAAGTATAAAAGTCTGGGCAGTATATTCATTTTAATAGTTGATATTCTCCCTATCAATGATAGCTGCAAATTCTTCCATTTTGTTAGGTCTGTCACTATCTGTTGTTTAAGCTTATCATAATTATTCTCCTTAAGAGTACCACATCTTGCTGTCAAATGTATTCCCAAAGACTCATGAGTCTTTTTGAGAGTCAGTGAGTGCTCTGAAAAGCAAGGGGTGATGCAGAGATCCGCGTGTCTCACTGATGTACAGAGTGGATTGATTGAATGCAACGAGCCACTGTCTAAATGAATGTCCAGCCTCGGTAAAATCCTTGGTGACTTCTTAATTGAACTCAAAGGCTGAAGCCCTGAAGAAACTGAGGAGCAGGAACAACCACTGGTGGAAGAAAAGAAAGAGGCAAAATTTGGAGAAAAGGTAAGGACTGGACAGATGTCCCAGGGGATAAGGGATATCCACCTAAGAGCCAGCCCTAAGTAAAAGGCAAACAAAGGCAAAGACCAGACAGGAGACGTCCCAGGGGATAAGAGGAATCCACCTGAGATTCAGCTTTGAAATGGGAAACCATGGCAGCAAAAAGGCATCCAGGTGAGGGGCAACAGAGTTGCCAAAAGGGAAGCTGCCCAAAAATATGCCAGTGGGTTGTATTTTGGCTAATTTTGAAATATTAGGGGGAGTAGTTATAGGGACTAAGGCAGTCTTTTCTCATTATTGTGTATCAGTATGGCCATACTTAAAATTAGATAAGCCAGGAGATTTCTGGCCACCCCAAGGAACAATCTGTAAGGTTCGGCGATACGCTTAAGTCAACAATGACCCAAAAGAAGAACTTAAGCGGAGGCTTGAGAAAGAATCAGCCTTTATTTTGATCAAAGCAAAAAGCTGGGTAGACCATTCCATGAACATACAAACAAGGTATGGGGGGATTCTTGGGGAAGGTATGGGGTTCTTTTATACCTTCAGAGACACCAGCTTAGTACCCAATTCTGGCCCCTTGGCCCATGCCTTCCTTGTAGCCCTAAATTGGCTGTGCAGCAAGGAACAGGGGGGCTGAATGCTTAGCAACAGAGGGGCTGGGTGCTTAACAACACAGGTATTTGCCTGATGTAACCGTGTCAAGCCATGACATAACCCGCACCAGGCTCTGAATTGTATATAAAAACAAGATAAACCTGTATCGTGTGATTTTAAGGGAACTAAAACAAGATAACAGAAGTGAGATCACTGGTAGTGAAGAGGTAATGCAACCTAGGCAATGTATACGTAGTCTAAAAGTATAAAAGCAACACCTCTGTACACCCTTCGGGGTTCAGACAATTTGCTGTGTTAACTGCTGTTTGAACCTTATGCATAATAAAACTTTCCTGCATTGAAGTGCTTGGTCTTGTCCCGTGATTTTCCTACAACAAATGGCGACTCCGCCGGGACTATAGACTGAGGCAATATTTTGCTGAGGGCCGTTCAACCCTTCAGGCCCTCGGGGCAGCCGCTCCTGAACATCCTCCAGGGCCCACTGTGAGGCTGACGGTGCTGTGGGCGAGTCCAAGAGGGACTCTTGGGAACTTAAGGGAACTAAAATAGAGCATGAGTTCCTCTATATTCCTGAGTGCCCGCTCCCATTACTGGGTAGGGATCTGCTTAGTAAATTAGGAGCAACCATTTCTTTTGATGCAGGTAGACAGAGAGTGACAGTCAGACATTCTCCGGGGGAGATGTGGAGATTGATGGTAGTTAGGCAAATTGAGGAAGAGATTATGTATGTTCATGGAATGGTCTACCCAGCTTTTTGCTTTGATCAAAATAAAGGCTGATTCTTTCTCAAGCCTCCGCTTAAGTTCATACATACGTTTAACCCTAGACTGTGGACCCCCTAGGTATTGGGGATGGGAACGTGTTCTCTCCCCTACTCAATTGAAACCCGGGTGGCAGGGAATCTGTATATTGAAACGGGAACCCTTTGAGTTTGGAGCAACAAGAACAAGGCAGGGAAAAGGGAAAATGAGAAAAACCAGGGGGCTCGACGTACGGTTGGGAAGAGGACCATGTGTGCCTTGTCTCAGTGAGGATGGCACAGCTATCCGGCTAAGATCAGGGATACCTAATTCTTGTGAATGGTTTGATCTAACAACATGTGTTTTTGGCTCCGACCACCCGATGGTTGTTTACCGATGCAACGGGACGGAAGGGGTATTATGCTATGACCCGAGACGGAGAGGCATGACATTAGAGGAAGTATTTAGAAATCGAGGTAAGCGAGCAACCACCACCACTCTAATACCTGCATTATACACCCAATCAGCTTCGCTTAGTACAGCTAGAGTGAATCCAGTAAAAGCATCACCCATTGTGAGACCACAAGTCACATTAAAACCCATAGATAAGGAACAATGTAGCCCTTGTATAAAGACTACAATCCAAGGCACCTTAATTTCTAAAACTTTAGTATATCATACTTACAAACCTGATGGATGTACACCATATACACCACCTACCTGTCAGGTCAAAACCACAGTGTATCATATGTGTGTGTTAAAAGGTAAAGTGCAATGTTATAATCCTGTAGAGGCTAAAGTAATAACCACCTATGAAATGTCAATATATACCACCGAATGTGGAAGGGAAGAATTGCTAAACAAGACAGAATTCCGGTCCTTGGGCAAGCAAGTTGAGTTATCCTTTGATGCTTGCATGGCCATCAATCGTAACTGTGATGTGTGGAAATCAACATGTGGGACATTAGAATGGGAAAGAAGTTATATGTTGGACAAAAAGTATATGTGCCGAAAGCAGGGAGAATGCATTGATCAGGACACATATAGTTATTGTCCATATTGGTCTTGTGCAGTAATGTGGACAGGAGGACAGCCAGGGGGCTCCCAAAAATGCAAGCTGGAAAATGGGGTAGCTAGTAGTAACTGTAAACAGAATCAATGTAATCCTATAAAGATTACATGTACCCCAACAAAATTATGGAAGGAGGACTATGGATTAGGAATCTATGCAAAGGGAAAGGATCCTCTTGTAACCCTTCGATGGTATGTCACTAAAACCACTAGAAAAGTACAAGATACGAAAGGATTGTTTTGGTCATTCTACTTAGAAATGGAAAAACTCAACATCCCCGAGATCCCCAAACATGTAACTAATACTTTTGTTAAATTAGCTGAAGATATAGCACACACCTTAAATGTATCTAATTGTTTTGTTTGTGGAGGAACCAATATGGGAGAAAAGTGGCCATGGGAGGCTCAGGAGTTAAACTATTCAAAGGTATTAGAAATGGATCAGAAAGGTAATTTGTCATACACTAAGGGGAAGGATGGAGATTGGACACTTACCACTAACTTGGTAGGTAATGTATGCTTTAAACGTAAGATTATAAAAAGATGCAAAGAAGTTGGAAATTTAATATGCATCGGAAAGTGGGAAAGCAAGGTATGGTGGTCGGGTAATAATGCCACAGAGGGTGTTGATGAGCAAGCCCTATTTAACATTGAAGGCTTGGCATTTCTGAATGATCCGGATAATCAGACCCTCGGATGGCTGGCGCCCGATGGACTATATTGGATTTGTGGTAAGATGGCATATGGATATCTACCTAAAAAATTGGTGCGGAGCATGTGTGTTAGGAATAATCAGACCTGGGTTCTTTCTCTTACCTTTGAAAACTAGACAGGTACTGGGTGTCCCTGTGTATGATGAAGTGGGAAATCTGAATAGACAAAAGAGGCATGTGGATACATCCCTCATAGGGAAAGTTAAAGTTGGTGGCAATCAACCTACATGGGGAGAGGAGGAATGGCCTGCGGAGCGAATCATACAAGTTTATGGGCCAGCAACTTGGGCAGAGGATGGTTTGTATGGCTATCAAACACCTATATATATCCTGAACAGGTTGATTCGTTTACAGGCTGTAGTTGAAATAATCACCAACGAGACAGTGAAAGGCCTAACCCAATTAGCTAGGGAAAGTGTGAAATCGAGAACCTATATTATGCAAAATAGACTGGCTTTAGATTATTTGCTTGCTAAGGAGGGTGGAGTGTGTGGAAAATTTAATCTAACCAATTGTTGTATTGAGATAGATGAAAGTGGTAAGGTCATAAAAGAAATCACAGATAAGATGGTTAAGATAGCTCATGTACCCGTACAAACTTGGAAAGGATTAAATCTGAGAGATATGTTTTCCGGGTGGTGGCCAAAATTACCTGGATTGCAAGCAATTGTAGGTTTAATTGGGCTAATAGCTGCAGGTTGTGTTATACTCCCATGTATTTTACCCATTTTTGTTAAGACTATTTCTAACAGTCTGTCCTTATTGGTGGAGAGAAGGGCAACGGCTCAGGTAATGGCCATGTGGGCTTATCAAGAGCTCCAACCTAGTCAACCTGGAGAACCTGAGTACGTGACTCTTCTGGATATGTCAGATGAGTCACGAAGGGGGGAATGAAGAGGTTAAGTTTCAGGTACAGAAATATTCTTTGGTCAAATCCCAAAGCCTCAATAAATAGGCCTGAAACTTTGGTCAAGGTTAAATATTTTCTTTATGCCAGTAAGGAGTTGCTGAGATGACAGAGAGTATTTTTATCTGAAAAGAGCAGACTGACCCAGACAGATGCATCCTGTTGCTGACTTCTGCATTTAACCCCAAATGTCATATATAACGTGTGCTATGTATAATTATACCCCAATATATTCATGTGATTTCCTCTTTCTTGTTATCTATTACTAAATGTCTGGACTAGACATCTTTCGTTTCCTCTAAGACCAAATATGTCTTAATGCAACCTAGGCAATGTATACGTAGTCTAAAAGTATAAAAGCAACACCTCTGTACACCCTTCGGGGTTCAGACAATTTGCTGTGTTAACTGCTGTTTGAACCTTATGCATAATAAAACTTTCCTGCATTGAAGTGCTTGGTCTTGTCCCGTGATTTTCCTACAACAGTAGAAGCAAATGGCAGAGGCAATTTCAATTCTTAGGAAAGCAATTCTTACAGAAGCAAAACAGCAAGTCAAACCAATTCTACTGACTCTACTATTATGTCCCACTAATTCTACCTATTCTATTATTATTATGTCCCTTCATTCCTCCCTTTTCTTTTAGGACAGGATGCATCCTGTCAGTGGTAGATTAGGGGAGTATAATGGGGATGGTCTTGAGGACCATGATATTTGCCAGGTTATCAGGAGGGGAGCAGTTACAGAGGAGGCTATAAATGTCATCCCAATGCTGGTTGATTTAACTGTGCACTGGATTAAAGGGATGAAACGGGGGAGGAGAAGGAGACCTCCAAAGGTTAACAACACTAGAAACCCAATCCTTGATGAGTCAAAGAAGATACTGCCAAACCAGTTGAAGTCAACTGCCCCAGTCCAAGTGTGCACTGGGACATGGACAACTTTCCATACTTTGGTAGTTATCCCCTGTATAACTTTTCCCTGGTGATAAATTTTGCAAACAAAATTTGTGAGATTAAATTTTCCACACACACCTACTTTTGCTAACAAATAGTGTAAAGCAAGTCTATTCTGGGATATTGCTGTTTAGCTATGAAATTTAGAGCAATAGCAGTTGCATTAGTTATTATTGCAAGCATTGCCTGTAACCTTATAATTCTATTCAGCATATAAATGGGAGTTCAGTAACTATACATTCCATCTTCGGCCCAGGTGGTTGGTCTGTATACCTGAATTATTCTTTCTTGAGGCTAGTTATCATCTTTCTGTGGCCTACTTCCTCATAAACAGGTACACCCAGTCTTTCACCTTGTTGTATGGGCAGTAGAAAAAAAAAGGAAGAAAAATAGGTTTCACAGTTCCTAATACACATGCTTCATACCATCGGCTAGGCAATTGCACATAGGCAAACTTTCCACATATCCAATATAAGCCATCTGGAGCATGCCAATTAAGAGTTACCACATCCGTCCATAACCCACTCTGTCTAGTTATATTTTCAAATGGGTTACTAGGTTGTGTCAGGTTAATTCTAGACTGAAAGGTGACAGTAAACGAAGAAAACACCCTTGCTTGTAATATGTTTCACACTTATCATTGCATTATATTCTCCTCCTGTTAGTTCTACACATAAGAAAATTATTCCCAAATATTGAACCATTGCATTAAATCAATCCATTCTATATCTTCAGGGATTATGATATCACCATCTCCTATGACTACTGTGTTCAAGTCAGGTTGATCTGATTAAATGTCCCAATATATAGAGTTTATATGGGAGCAATCCATTGCACATTTCCACAATCACAGTGTCCCACTATTCCCCACAGGCATGTGTCAGTTCACAATCACAACAATAATAACAACATTCAGTGATACAGTTACAATCACAGAACCAACACAATCTGTAGAGTACGAAGTTGCACAGCTTCTTTTGGGATCTTCAGATGGAATAAGAGAGGCCACCACTCAGGCCAGAAAGACCAAAAAGTTGCTACTCCTGCAACGAGAAAAATCACAGACAAAACCCATTCATACCACAATGACTAGATCAGTTTTTTGGAAATGTTTATTTTCAGCGGGTCTTCTCCAGGAATCACTTTCCACTCTTTACGTTCTTCCACTGGTCCTTTTACATGTGTGTAGTGGTCCACCCTTGGTCTTTAGTTCGGACTGTTGTTTCAGTGGTCAGCAGGATTTGGTAGGGCCTGTCCCAAGCTTGGCTAGGTTTTTCCTCATGTCAGCTTTTATCAGGACCCAAGCATCAGGATGGAACTTATGGACAGCATATTAGAGTGGAGGCATTTGAGCTAGCAGTCCTTTGTTCCTGAGGTAAGATGAAGAAGAAGACGACAGGCCAAGTATACAGTTCTTTACAAACGTATCTTTAGTTTCATATTGTGGAATTTCCTGCATTCTGTCCAAGTGTGGAAATCCAAACAGCACGGAAACGGCATTGGTCGCATTGGTTGATGATCTCTGGAGGGCTCGGGACAGGGGTTGTTCCTCTGTCCTGGTCCTATTAGACCTCTCAGCGGCTTTTGATACCATCGACCATGGTATCATGCTGCGCCGGTTGGAGGGGTTAGGAATGGGGGGCACCGTGTTGCGGTGGTTCTCCTCCTTCCTCTCTGACTGCATGCAGTGTATGTTGGCAGGGGGGCAGAGGTCGACCTCGAGGCGCCTTGTCTGTGGGGTGCCGCAAGGGTCGGTCCTCTCGCCCCTCCTGTTCAACATTTATGTGAAGCCGCTGGGTGAGATCATCCGTGGTTTCGGGGTGAAGTTCCATCAGTACGCTGATGACACTCAGCTGTACATCTCCACCCCGGACCACCCCAACGATGCCCTTGACGTGATGTCCCGGTGCCTGGAGGCCATGCGGATCTGGATGGGGAGAAACAAGCTCAGACTCAACCCCTCCAAGACCGAGTGGCTGTGGTTTCCGGCGTCCCAGTATAGCCAGCTGGTTCCATCGCTGACTATTGGGGGCGAGATCTTGGCCCCCTCAGAGAGGGCTCGCAACTTGGGTGTCCTCCTGGATGCACGGATGTCTTTAGAAGAGCATATGACGGCCATGGCCGGGGGGCTTTTTATCAGGTTTGCCTGATTCACCAGTTGCGTCCCTTTCTGGACTGGGACGCCTTGCGCACGGTCACTCATGCCCTCGTCACTTCCCGTCTGGACTACTGTAATGCTCTCTACATGGGGCTCCCCTTGAAGAGCACTTGGAGGCTCCAACTGGTCCAGAATGTGGCCGCGCGGGTGATTATGGGAGTGACACGGCGCAGCCATGTAACACCTCTCCTGCGTGAGCTGCACTGGCTCCCGGTGGTCTTCCAGGTGCGATTCAAGGTGCTGGTTACCATCTTTAAAGCGCTCCATGGCTTAGGACCTGGGTAGTTACGAGATCGCCTTCTGCCACCGATAG
Source organism: Pituophis catenifer annectens (assembly GCF_029215685.1). Taxonomy (NCBI): domain Eukaryota; kingdom Metazoa; phylum Chordata; class Lepidosauria; order Squamata; family Colubridae; genus Pituophis; species Pituophis catenifer. Next base: position 43,495,874 of record NW_027256885.1, read on the forward strand.
CCTCCCACCGGCCAATACGCTCCCACAGAGAGGGACTCCTCAGGGTGCTGTTGGTCAAACAATGTCGACTGGCGACCCCCAGGGGGAGAGCCTTCTTTGTGGGGGCACCTGCCCTCTGGAATGAATTGCCCCTGGAGATACGTATGATCCCTGACCTACATACCTTTCGCCGTGCCCTTAAGACTTTACTGTTTCAACAGGTTGGGCTGGCTTAAATAATGAATTTTAATGGATGTTTTAGTTTTTTAATATAAGGGCCAAATTATTTAATATGTTTAAACTGTTTTTAAACTTTATGGATATATGTGTTTTATTGTAGCTGTGCACCGCCCTGAGTCCCTCGGGAGAAGGGCAGTATAAAAATTTAAATAATAAATAAATAAATAAATAAATAAATAAATAAATAAATAAACAACAAAACCTTGCAACTTACTGTTTCTTTATATGAAAGGGATTCTCTCTGGGGGGGGGTGTCAACACGCAGGCATTCACAGGTCTCAGGATCACTTTGCCTTATCACTCCTTATGAGCCTCGGGGCATCTCACACCCACACTCACATTTGTACTGCAATCAGACTTTTTTTTTTAACAAAGTTTATTTTCATTTTTAAAAATACAATACTTTACATATATACATACAAGGTTATTGCAACTAACGTACACAAATATGCGCCTATACCACTAATACAATCCATTTCATTTCCCTCTCTTTTCTTTCACCCAATTATACGATGAATTCCAACATTTGTAATAATCAGAATCTTTTTGGTTCCTAAGTAATTTCGTTAACCAGTCTGCCTCTGCGCATTCTGTAATTTTCCAAATCAATTTATTTTCTGTGGGTATTAATTCGTTTTTCCATTCTTGCGCATATAGTATCCTAGCTGCAGTAGTGATGTGGAGGATCAAGTACCATTTTTCCTTAGTTATTTTGTCTGGTTTTATTCCTAATAAAAAAATCAGACTTTTTGTGTAAACCAATTTCACATACAAAAATTTCATTGCATACTTTCTTCATGCAAACCAATCATTATAATTATTTCAGGGAGCTTTCTCACAAGCCAATGAGCTCCATTTTCTAAATAACTTTTTGTGTACTATCTCATCCTTCCTGAAGGTTTGAAAATGATTACACACAGACACAGGCACACACATACTGTTAAGGATATTGTTGTGTTAACAACCAGCAGAGCATAGAGCACATGGAAACGGTGCTGAGAGCAACAATGAATAAAATACATATAAACTGGTTTATCAAAGTTTTTACTTTGTAGTGAAAAAACAATCTCATAGTCTTTAATCAATCCAAGTCTTAGCCAGTCATAATCAGTCCAGAGATACAAAATTCTTCTTACCAGTTCGTAGTAAAAGGATCAAACAGGAACAATATAAATAGTTCTTAAAAACAGAATAAATAAACCATGATCACATTAGACCATGTAAGAGATCAAGTAGAAAATTACAAAACAGCAGTAGGTAATAAATAGTAGCAAGTTCACGCTGATAACAAGTAACGATGGTGGCATGTCCACAATGACTACATTCAAGCTCTCCTTAAATACAGTTACTACAGAGCTTATCCAATCAGGATACAATGAGTCAGCATTACAATGACTCAGCAGTACTTCTTAAAGTCATAGAATACATATTCATCATGTTAGCTTATATATTGCCTGGACAACCTGTTAGGCATGCACCATATCCTAACACATACCATTAAACAACATTTCCAGACCTGTGGAGGTTTTGTCCCTTCAAATTTTCATTTATTTTTCTTTTTTAAAGACATTTTTAAAAGCAACTTTTACCACCACAACAGTTTTTTAAAAATTTTATTTATACTCTTTTTTCCCCCACAACATGTTTTTAACGTGTTCCAGTGGGCTAACACACAGCTGAATGGAGAACATGGCCCTATTCTTTTTACTAGGTTATTTGTTCCAAACAGGCTACCAGTATGGTTGCCCATTTTTTCCCAGGGGATTTCTTTCCATCAGCTCGAAGCCTGACTAAACCTTGTCTTTCTCCTTAGGGGATTTCCCAGACCTTTCCATCAGTTTGAAGCCTAACCAAACCCTCCCTTTTTCCTTAAGGGATTTCCCGGACCTCCCCTGCCAGTCTGAAGTTTGACCAAGCCCTCCCCTGAATCTCAAAATTCTCATTCCAACAGTCACATTCCTTTCAAAGTGTAGGCAAACCTCTAATAGGTATTTCCCACATTTCAGTCACTCACACACACAAGGCAACACTTCCCTCCCCTTCCAAAAAAAAAAAAATCTACTCACCTAGAAAAGCTCAGTTCCACAACCCCCCAGTGCAAGCCTCTTTAAGGCATTCAGGTTTGGCTAGAATTGGAATCTTCCAGCAAATGACCAGGTCGAGGTCACTGGGTCAAATTTTCCGGGAGCGCTCTTGACTTCGCTACTGGTCCCAGCTGGTTTCTTCCATCTGCCATAGTGAAGGCCACTGAACTACAAAGAAGTTCAGCTTGTGAGTAGCTGAATGCAGCTACCTCAAAGGAACGATGCCTTCAAGTCCCTGTTCAGGCGCCAAAAAATGTAAGGTTCGGCGATACACTTAAGTCAACAATGACCTAAAATAAGAACTTAAGCGGAGGCTTGAGAAAGAATCAGCATTTATTTTGATCAAAGCAAAAGGCTGAAATTCAATATCTGGAACTCTTTGTGAAATTGGCAAACAGCCCATCTCTGCTACAAGATTGCCATTGTGAAGGAACTTTTGTATGCGCAGCACAGGATCCTAAATTAAAGAAACCCAGTGCTCCTCCAGTTATACTGGAGGACTCTGAGACTGGTCTGCCACCACCTACTTACTCATGGAATGGGACGCCCCAGACAAGGAGATCCCAGAGAAGGGGGGAGGCTGGGGAACAACATAATCAAACAGTGAGTGACTCTTGTAACATCCAAGCTCGATCAAAACTGAAACTGGAGATGGAGGTTCCACTTAGAGAAAATATAGTGGTAGGAGGAGGAAATAGATTCCATCAAGTGCTAGTTTACATACCATTTTCTACTTCAGACCTTTATAACGGGAAGCAACAAAATCCCAGTTATAGGGAAGACCCAGAGAAAATGCACTATCTGTTCTTATCTATTATAAGGACACATAACCCCACTTTGTGAGAGGTCTCACAAAGATTGATGGTTCATTGAGGGCGCGTCCAAGAAAAGGCAGCATGCAAGGATGCAATCAAGTTAAATCTTTATTTAGAAATATAGTAGAGAAAATGAGTTCCCTGGCATGGAGGCATCCATGCCTGGATTGAGCCCATGGGTCAGTCCCAAAAGGGAGCTAGAACAAGAGCCAAAAAGCAGCCCCTGTGCAGGGGTTCTTATAGGGGCCCTTGGCCCCTCCCTTACCAAGGTGTGTGAGGGGGCTGGAGGGCCATTAACTCTCCCCAATGGGGCTCCAGGGGCCGGTGCCCCTTGATCCACCAGTGGGATTAAAGGTGCCTCTTTGCTCCCATCTGGTGGCCTTTTAAGAAACTGCCATGGCTGGCACAAAACACCTAACACACTTGGGCAGACATTCAAACATTGATGGATGTCCTTTTAACACCAGAGGAATGGAGACTGGTGAGTGGGGCAATGGAGTAGCAGTTAAAATAAGAGCATGAGAATGACAACCACTGGGAATGCCCCCTCACAGAGCCAGAATGGGATCTGGATGATGATGGGGACAATATGAGGCTACGGAATTATCAATCCTTAGTCTTGTATGGAATCCAAAATGGAGTTCCCAAAATTAAGAATCTTGCAAAAGTATATGAAATAAGACAAAAGAAAGATGAGAGTCCTGGGGATTTTCTTGAAAGAATATACCAGGCTTTCAGGCAATACACTGATTTAGATCCTGAAGCCTCAGACAATCAGAAAATGATAAACATGATTTTTATAGGGCCGTCAGCAGAAGATATTAGAAGAAAGTTACAGAAAGTAGAAGGAGGTCCGGGGAAAGGCATTTCAGAATTGGTTGAGATAGCTTATAAAGTTTTTACTAACAGAGGGCAAGAAGAAAATACGAAAGAAATTCTGAAGGCTTGCCAAAATGCTATCTTCCTAGCAGATGCCCTTAGGCAGGAAAAGGGGGGAGGAAGAGGACAATCTGGAAGAGGACGGCGAGGAGGGGGAGTTCAGGTAGCTCAAGGCAGTAGAGAGCGTGGAAGAGGAAGGGTCCCCTTGGGACCCAACCAGTGTGCTGTATGCAGAAAGGAAGGACATTGTAAGAGTGAATGCCCGATGGCTATAGCTATGCGAGCAGAAGAAGAGTGAAGAGGCCAGGGGCAAAGAGCTATTGCTCCCCCAACCCCCGAACCCCTGGTGGAAGTCCAAATTGGGGTGTCTAAACATGTCAGCGTTATAAAGAGTTAATAGCTGTAAGCTGATGAGAAGTTGTAAGTGTTACACATAAATGCCTAATATTGCTTCCCAGTGGCAGAGTAAAGGTTAACCCCATCCATCCCCTAGACCTTCCCCTGATCACTCCTTACCTTGGTCCCGCCTCCCAGGTATATAAGGTATGGTCCAGGGATCCAGATCCACTTCCAGACGTTTACCTGTAACAGAAACATCTGATTAATAAAGAAACTTTGATTCAACTGCATTTCGTGTTGGAGTCATTGGGTAAGATCCTTGGAAACACGTAACAAATTGGCAGCAGAGGATGGTTAACCCACAACTCACAGAAATGGCAGAATCAGGAATCCAGTCTGAAGCAGAAAACAGGATGTTCACCAGAGCCTATACAAAACAGATGGAGGAGCTGCAGGCCCTCAAAGGCACCACAGCGAGAATCGACCCGAACGAGCGTGAGCAGGAACATGATCCAAACTTAATGCTCTGGGACGAGGAACTGAGGGAGGAAACCTGCAGCAGCGAGAGAACAGAGCCACCGGGCAGAGACGACTTCCGATCAACCATTCTGAAGATGCTGGAAGCGCCCGCCAGCAAAAAGGAGCTCATCGCGAAACTCCAAGGCCTTCTGGAAAGCCATGGAGCAGCGATGAGCACCCAGGAACCAGAAAATGAAGTCGCCAGTCCGGCAAGGGAAAGGCATTCCCAAGCTGAAGCTCCGGACATGGAGGATTTCATTTCCGCACCATGCTCCTGGTGGCCATCTTGGAATGGCCGACAACCAATGGGGAGTCGAGATTCAAAAGAAATAGCGCGAACCTGCGGGAACCCTAACACAAGTGGGGAAGAACCCAAAAACCACACAGAAACAACAATGCAGGCCTGCAAGGGCCCACCTACTGGGCCCGAAGTGGAAAAAGTGATTGAGACTCTTGCGGCAGCACTCGGCTCCGCATTCAAGCCTCCCGCGCCTGCAAAGAAACACCCCAAGGCACACCAAAGCCAAAGGGACAACAGGGTGGCCACCGGAACCCATGCAGAGATCCAGCTGACACTCAATGAGGCAATGCGCCCAGAAAGTGACCACCGGAACCCGATCACCTGCAGGAATGATCAACCACAGGATTCGCACTCGCCACCCGCTGCACCAACTACCCAAGACCCAGGAATACGAAGCCAAAGTAGCTACTCACCAGCCGTGCGACCCCCGCCAGGCTTCTCTACTTATCCGGAGACCATCCAGCATCGACCCGGATCCACCGCCACCGCCGCCGCCGCTGCACCGCCGAATCCAGGGGATCCTCGACTTACATCCGCCGCCGTGCCACCGAGCTCCAGAGGTCCTCGACCTACGACTGCTTCGCCTCCTCACCTCTTCCCATTCTTCACCGGAAATCCAGGGGCCCAGCCATGGCATCCGTCATCCAGGGAGGGCTATGGGCCCACCGGGGGGAGTCCAGCCTCCCACCGGCAGGCCTAGGCCTAGGCCTGAGAGCAGCAGCAGAGAGCTCCTCACCCGATGACCTCCGGCGCGAAATGAGCTTCACGCATGCCCAGTCGCCGCCTGTAGGAAGAGAGAGGAACATAGAGATAAATCCAAAGAACATAGAGATAAATCCATACAGACTAGCAACTAGCATTCCCCCGGCATATTGCGAGTTCCCTCACCTACAAAACCATGGACAGCTCCAGACTGTGAGTAATTTACCATACAGCTCAATGACTTTGCCAGCTGATTTTCACAAGCTAAAACTAGATGGGACTAATTTCTTAGAGTGGAATCATCAGCTCCAAATTATCTTTCTAAGGGAAAATATGTTATTTTTACTTAATGATCCACCCAGAAAACCCTGGACCTTTGATATAGATTGCCTGCACCACAGGGCTTATTACTTGTTAATGGCAAGCCTATCACCCAGCATCTACCCCAGCCTTGGCCACTACTTGACTGTGGCTGAGATATTACAAAAAATATTTAACTTATTCTATAGCAAGAGTGCAGCCACAACCACCAAGATATCTAGAGAGTTCTACTCAGCCAGGCACAAGGCTGGAACTCCCATGGGTGAGCACATCCTAAAACTAAATGCTACCAGGGCAGAACTTATACAAAGGGGGGAAACTATCTCAGAAGATAGTATGAAGAGTATAATTATAAATTCCCTGGACTCTAGTTGGGAAAACTTTATAATGCAACTAGATAGCCTCAACATAGAGCATCTCTCTCTGGAAACACTTACCAACAGGCTGATAGCAGAGGATAGCCTAAGAAGGGACCACTCCACGAGCCGCAGGGAGAGTAGACCAATAAAAAGGGTGGAGTTTCAAACCAGGGATCACAACACCCCAGAATGCTTTATCTGTGGCTCCAGAAATCATTATAAAAGAGACTGCCCCAGAAACCAAAGGGACAGAGACTACAATCACCACAGGGAAAGGCAAGGCCGGAAGTCAGGGTACCCAGATAGGCACTTACCAGACAGCAGGTTCAGGCGCAGGGACTCCCTCAATCCCAGAGACAGGAGGGGACATAGAGACAGCTCTAGGGACAGCCAACCAGGGTCACTGTATGGCCTTGGGGATCATCAACCCACACGCACGCAGCCAAGGAAAGGGAACACGTGGCTCATCGATTCAGGAGCCACCAACCACACCACCAACAACAGGAACATACTAACATCATTCACACCAAAGAAGTACCACATTAAGGTAGCCAATCAGGACAAGGTACTGGTAACGGGAGAAGGGGACACACACATAAATGGGATAGGGAGAATAGAGGGGGTACTGCTCATACCTGAGATACCCCACAATATACTGGCCACACTCAAGCTCAGCAAAGACTTGGGCATTGAGACGACTTTTAAGGGAGGAAAGGCATACATGACAAAAGGCAATAAGGACATAGGCAAAATCATCATCGAAGGGGGGCTCACATACTTACAACCCCAAAATTATCCAAACACAAACGCACAACTAGAAGATAGGGAAGGCAAAACAGGTACACCCGGGGAGACAAAAGAGAATAAGGCCGAGCACACCACTGAGGACAAACACATTTCTGACACAGCACACAAGGGGAGGCCATCTATTGGCAAACCCATCCATGATGAATGCACCCATCTACTTCATAGGAAGTTGGGCCACGCCAGTTTCACAGTTGTACAAAAAATGACTGAATGTTCAAACGGTTTGCAAGTAAAGAACTGTAACAATTACCTAGAGTGTTACGTGTGCAAATGTTCTAAACTAAAAACAAAACCTAAACCAAAAAAGGCCTCTCGCACCACCAATTCGACCTTTCAGTTAGTCCACATGGATTTGGTAGGCCCCATGAAACCCTCGATTGAGTACAAAAAGAGGTTTTTTCTAACCATAGTTGATGACTTCAGTCGTTACGGGTTCGTGTACACACTCAATCACAAAAATGAGGTGTTTCAAAAGTTCAAAGAATTTTACAGGAGGGTAGAAACACAACACAACATCAAAATAAAACAAATTATGACAGATAGAGGGCCAGAGTTCCTATCAAGGGACTTCTCCAATTGGATAAAGAAACATGGAATATTACATTTTTCTTCTTCGCCTTTTTCCGCATTCCAGAACGGAGTGTCAAAACGCAGGAACGGTGTATTACAAACAATGGTAAGATGCGTATTAGAAGACGCAGGGCTGGGGCAACACTTCTGGGCAGAGGCACTCACATACTCAAACTACACCCTGAACAGGCTGTGGTCCAGTGTGGTAAACAAAATTCCTTATGAGGTTATGTACAACAGGAAACCCCAAATAGCCCACCTACACATATTTGGGGTCACAGCGGATGTACATATACTGAAACAATTAAGGCAAAAGGGGGACAAGGTATCTAGGAGACTAAGATTTATGGGATACGAGTCCAGAACGAAAGGGTACAGGTTTATTGACAAGGACAATAAATTTATCGTATACAGAACAGCAGTGTTTCATGAAAACACAAACTGGTCAAAAATACATCTCAACGAAGTGTTGTCCAGGCAGGAAGTCACAGACAATGTAAGGGTCACGAGTAGACTAGACACAGCTGAAACCGAGACACATGAGAAACACAAACCCAAACACCAAGGGGTAGCCACCAAGGGATGGAAATAAAGGTAGATGCACTCACAGAAAGGGAAGCCAGGTACATGCATGACACAGAAACACAACCCAACAGGCCCGTTAGACATAACAGGAACAAAATGCCAAAAAGGTTTGAAGATTACGTACTATCAATACACACAAACACCACGACACCTAGCTCTTACGAAGACATACTTAGGTTGCCACAGGAAGAAAGGATTAGATGGGAAGAGGCCATGGAGAAAGAGATGGCCAGCCTGAGAGAGCTAAATGTGTATACGCCATCCAAGGTACCAGACAACAAAGTACCCATTGGGACAAAGTGGGTTTTTAAAATCAAGGAGCTTGAGGACAATAAGACGCTGTACAAGGCTAGGTTAGTAGTGCAGGGGTTTGCGCAGAAATACCCGGAGGACTACACCGATACATATTCACCCACGGTCAGGGCCGAAAGTGTCAAGAGCGCCCTGGTGATAGCAACAATTCTAGAACTAGAAGTTTACCAATTCGACGTGCAGACAGCTTACCTTCATGTGAAACTAGACAAAGAGATCTTTGTCAGGGCACCCCCGGGAAGAAACACACAGGAGGGGGATACCTGGTTGTTAAACAAGAGTCTGTATGGGTTGAAGCAATCCGGCAAAAGGTGGTATGAGTGCCTAGCAAAAATTCTCATGGACATGGGATTCACAGCCACCTCCGCTGACCTATGCTTCTTCACCAAAAGGGAGGGCACATCCATTGAATACATGCTTGTTTATGTGGACGATATTTTATACTGTGGCCAACATAAACAGAAATGTGATGATTTCGCTGATAAATTGGGGAAGCATTTCGCACTAAAAACTCTGGGAAAGGTAAACAAGTACTTGGGTGTCCAGATTGACAGAACACAGAAAGGATTCAGAATCTCCCAAAAGGAGAAGCTATTGGAACTGCTACACAAGTGCAACATGAAGGATGCCAAGCCATGCGAAACACCCATGCAAATTGACTTCCTAAAACACATGAATGAAGAAGGTGAGACATTTAAGGACAATACACTCTATAGATCTGTCGTTGGATCCCTTCTATATATAGCCAACTGGACTAGGCCAGATATCCTCCTAGCGGTCAACCTCTTGTCTAGGCACGTCAGTGATCCAAAAACGTACCACTGGGAAGGTGTAAAACGCGTGCTCAGATACCTAAAGCACAGCATAGATGCCTACCTAAGCCTAGAGCCAGTGAGCTCCAAAGAGCCCATATTAACCTGCTATGCTGATGCTGACTGGGCAGGCGACACAAAGAGTAGGAAAAGCACATCTGGCTATGTATTCCTCATCAACGGCTGCCCAGTGCACTGGTACACCAGGAAACAAAACCTGGTGGCCACATCTACAGCAGAAGCAGAATGCATTTGCCTCTCCAAAGCAGCCAACAACCTGATGTGGTTCGATGACCTGCTCTTCAACATCTGGACTGAGCCAGCCTACCCGATAATAATACATGAGGACAACAAGGCAGCCATAGACATATCCATGGCAGACGCCGTGGGCCAGAGATCAAGGCATATAGACATTAAACACAAGCACGTCAGACAGTTAACGAACATTGGCTTTATCAAGGCCATACACTGCGAGACTGTTGAGCAAATCGCTGACATCCTGACCAAACCTTTGCAGAATAAACAGCACGTCTACCTAACTTCAAGACTAGGTGTACACACACAACATACACACACAGCTCCAACAGTTAGGCATTTAGAGGGGGATTTGTTACACATAAATGCCTAACGTTGCTTCCCAGTGGCAGAGTAAGGGTTAACCCCATCCATCCCCTAGACCTTCCCCTGATCACTCCTTACCTTGGTCCCGCCTCCCAGGTATATAAGGTATGGTCCAGGGATCCAGATCCACTTCCAGACGTTTACCTGTAACAGAAACATCTGATTAATAAAGAAACTTTGATTCAACTGCATTTCCTGTTGGAGTCATTGGGTAAGATCCTTGGAAACACGTAACAGTAAGCAGAGGCAACAGGAAGCTGATGCAATGGAATGAGGCAGCAAAGTTACTGTCACTTTAAGAAGCTGGGTCAGAAGCTGCCTCTATAAAGGAAGCCATTAGAGGGTGTTCCTTCTCCTCATGCCTTCTCCTCATGCATTCTCCTCATGTTTACTCTCATTGTGTATATCATTGCTCTCTGTGTGTAGCTGTAGGATAAAGGTATTTAACCACATATAAGTCTGTAAATATTTAACTGTAGATAAAACCACTGTTATTTATATAAAAGGCTCTGTGTGCTGTGTACTGTGTTTTGCTCCTGGGTTTATCTCATAATACTAGTTAGGCTGCCTAAACTCTGACAGGTTATGGGCCCAGTCCAGAGAGAAGGCCAGAGTGAATAGTAACTAGAGAGTAACTAGAGAGAAGAGAATCCCAGTGTGAGCTTGCACCAGGGTAAGTGGTTTAAATCGTGGTTAGCAGGCAGCATGGCCTCTGTCGGTGTAATGGGAGGAGGTTTCCTGGTGTCTCATCTGAATGAGACAAATTACCTCTCCTGGAATGTGAAGATGGAGATGTACCTGCGGAGGGAGGAGTTGTGGACGATTGTTACTAATCCACCAGCAGTCCTGGATGATGGGGTTCAGAGAAAAAACGAAAAGGCATTAGCCAGCATAATCCTTGCCATGGAAGATAGTCAGCTAATACATGTGAGGGGTCTCCAGTCTGTGAAAGAGTGCTGGGAGGCTTTGCGCAGCATGTATGTGAGAGAGACTGTGGGCAGTAAAGTCTTGCTGACTAGAAGGCTGTATAAGGCACAGCTGAAGCCGGGAAAGTGTGCGTCCACACATTTGCAGAACATGAGACAGACATTCCTCGAGTTGGAGGAAAGGGGAATGACATATACAGAGGTACACAAGGTGTATGTAGTGCTTAATTCCTTGAACGGTTCATGAGACATTCTTGTGAATAGCCTTGAGTCCATGCAAGAACAGGACTTAATGATGGCATACTTGACAGGTCGATTGTTGGAGGAAGAGCAGAAATGTCTGGAGAGGAGACCAGGAAAGGGAGGAGAGAGCGTTCAGCACACACCAGCATCTACAAAGGTTCAGGATGCCAGCAGAGCAGCTGAAAGAGTTAACTTTGTGAAGAGATGCTACATGTGTGGTTCTACTGAACATCTCCAGAGACCCTGTCCTGAGAGGAGGAACAGAGGAGCAGCGAGACAAGGGAGCAAAATTAATCAGCGAACGTGGAGCAGTTCTCCAGCGTCGTTTTCCCTGGCAGCGTCAACGACTGAACACAACAGGAATATGTGGTTGTTGGACAGTGGGGCAAGCCAACATATTGTTAATAATCCACATGTGTTTTCTGGTTTGAAACCAGCAAGGAAAACGTGGGTTAATCTGGCTGATGGACAGAAAGCTGCTGTAAAGGGGGAAGGTAATGTGTATGTACCAGAAATAGATGCTACATTGTACAACGTGTTATGTGTACCTGTTTTAGAGCATAATTTATTAAGTATATCCATGTTAGACAGGCAGGGGTATGAAATTGCTTAACGCATTGTAAGCCACCCTGAGTCTCCGGAGAAGGGCGGCATATAAATTAAAGCAATAATAATAATAAATAATATTTGCTGGGGGACTATATACAATTAAGAAGAATGGACAGGTATGTGCACAAGGTGTTAAAAATGATGGTTTGTATGTTCTGGGAATGCAAGAACATAATTGTGCATGTGTACTTAAAAATGTTTCTACATGGACTTCCAGGGTGATGTCATGTTGTTGCGGTTCAGGAAAACGGAGCCCCATTTTCTTGGAGCAAATTTTCGCACCTGGAAGCCGGTAGAGGCGAGACCCAACCTTGGAGGGGTCAGCTCTATAGAGGGGATACCCCTGGGGTAACAGGGAGAAGCGCGATCTCCCATTACAGAAAGAGGAACCCCTTGAATTTCAGCGTGAAAGAGATCGGCTGTAATGGTCGGATCCGGAGACGTGGCGGCTTACTTGAATGGTAAAGGAAGCAAGGAGTGAAAAGCAGCGAGAAGTATCAGTGGCTAGAGACAGGACAGAGTGAGTTACTGGGCTGCTTCCCCAATCGGTTGGAATCCACAAACGGACTGACAAGTGAGGCTCCAAAGAGGGGAAAAGCGGCACTTTGGTGGTGGAGCAGAAGTCTGGGAAGAAGGTTGACAAGAGGAAAGAGGGTGATCGGAAGAGTTGAAAGAAAAAGAAAGAACATTGTAATTGGTGAGAAAGAAAGATTGTGTTTCAACCTGTGGTGATTGGGAGTGAATGACTGGAGATTGTGGACACTAAAACTGAGAAGACAAGGTTTGGAGAGTGAAGTGAAGTGACAGTGACAGTGCATATTAGCAGGAGTGGACATATTGGACCTAGGAACTAGAAAGTAATAAACAGAAGAGCTGTGGACAGTGTAACGAAGCAGGAGAGTGAAAGAATTGTTTAAAACCAGCAGAAGACTTTGGATTGGGAAGACCAGTGGCCAATCCCCCGCCCCGGCTGTCTGAGCTTCCCGCGGGCCAGTCGAGAGCTTTTCGCTCTCTGGGGCATCCTGGATGGGACAGGGTCGGTGTTTGTGGATGCCGCAGGAAAGAAAGAAGCAGCGGCGGCGGCAGTGGCAATGGTGGCCCGGAGTGCAGCGGCTTACTGCATCAGCTGATAGGCGGTGGCCGGGGTGTTGGCGGCGATGCGGCAGCGGCGGCGACGAAATGGCTCTCGTTGGAGCCCTGGGTGTCTCCGGGAGTCTCTGGAGTCTCTGGAGCCTCCATGGTGTGATGGGAGCGCTGAAGTCGACGGCGGCGACGGCAGCGGCAGATGCTGTGGTGACCGCTGGATGGCGGCGGCGGCGAGGCTGGTAGCGGCCTGGGTGGCCTCTAATGTCTGCCACAGGGGGATGTTTTTGCGGCTTACCATCGTGGAACTCCCTGGACTGCTGCGGGACGTTGCCTCATTTTGGAGGGGCGGCTCCCGCAGCGACCCGGAGGTCTATATTGAGACTGGCAGGCTGGGGGTGTGAATCATGTGATTCCTGGAAGAAGATCTGGGGGTAGTTTGGAGGGACTGGCGGATGACTGTGGGGTGGTTATCCCGGTTGCCTTGTGTTGCCTCCCCCCCGCCTGGTTTTAGGACTCATGTTGGTCACTCGCCATCTGACTGGTTTTCCCACTGCAGAAACATCTCCCGTGTATTCCAGCTTATATTCCATCTTATCTTCCCATAATATCACCACTGGCCAGATTCCATGGACCGGGCTCTACATTCCATCAGCTTCTTTCAGTCGGTCGGAGAGTTGGCAGTTAGGATGCGGGTATTGTAGGAACTGGTTCATCGCTCTATTGCACCACCGGAGGAGACGGTTCATCAGACTCCAAAATGGCCATTTTCACTCTGGCCAGCCACCGTGAGAGGGTGGTTTTGGATGTTATTCCCCGGTGTTCGTAAATATCATTAGACTCCTCCACTGTCATGAGAGGACAGTGGCATTTACTCTACCTGCACCTGAACCTGCATTTTCTTCTTCTCCGGGATTTTCAGACTTTTAGACCGATTATGGATTACTATCATTGACCCTATGGCCATATCATCACTCCTGGTCATCAAATGTATTCAGTGGCCGAGCTCCTTGTGCTGCGAGACTCCTCCCTCTCGCAGGCCTGGCCCCCCATGTTATCGAGGGCCTACCTTGATGACGGGTTTTGGAACCCCGAGAGGTGGCATGCAGCGAAGAGGGGGTTGAGGGTTTTTTTATGCAAATTTTTAGTGAAATTTTTAAGGGTTTCCAGCGGGGAGGGTCGGTTTAGAACTAGGGCTGTGGGTGTGGGGGATAACCCACTGAGGAGGGGGCCTGGTCCAACTGAGGGGCGCGGCATGGGGGGGTGGGACTCGGGGTCAAGAAGGGGTTAGAGCTTGTTCCGATGATGGACTTTCCATCAGTACTGTGGGTGGGAGGGGCAGATATGGTGGCATTATGCAATGCCAGGTCCGTGGTAAATAAAGCCCCCCTCATTTGTGATCTTGTTCAGGAGGGGGGAGCAGACCTGGCAGGTATTACGGAGACCTGGTTGGGCCAGGAAGGGGGGGTCCCCCTTGTTGAAATGTGCCCACCCGGTTTTCACGCATTTATGGATATATGTGTTTTATCTTTTGGCTGTTCACCGCCCTGAGTCCCTCGGGAGTAGGGTGGTATATAAATCTAATAAAAAATAAAAAATAATAATAAATAATAAATATTATTTATATTGATTATTTTACAGTAAATATTAAAGTGCATATTTAGATCTTTTTATTATCTTTATTGCTATTATTCAACACCTAATTGATTGATTTAGTATAAATAGATAAATGGACTAATCTATTAAATTTATAAAATTTACAGATTAAATTTATGGTATTGAATTTGATTGATAAAAGTTAGTTTTAAATAGTGTTAATTAATTTATACTTTTATTTCTTTTTTTCTCTTCTTGTTTTTGAGGTATTATATTTTAGTCTATTTATGTATTGTTAAATAAATTTAGACTGAAATTGTTGGTGGGATAGAACGGTAGGATTAATTATACAATTAATTATATTATCTGATGATTTGATTATCTTACTTAACTGACTGTAAAATTTAATTGATAGTACACTAGGTGAGTAAGGTTATATAAGCAAGAAATACTTAAGAATTGTTATTGGAAAGGTAGCCTCTGGAGGAGAAAGGAATTAGATATTTTATGGTATTGTGGAAGAAATTTTTTGGGAAACTGGATATGACAAGTACAGTGACAACTACAAAAACTGGAAAGAAAATTACGCAAATGACTGCCTCTCCAGCAGGTCAGAAATTGATAAGAGATATGTTGGGAGGCGAGAAGACAGGGTCGGCAATGAATTTATTAAGTATGCAGACAACTCTAAATATGATTCAGGAGGTGATGCTGAAAACCCAAGAATCAATTGGAAAAAACCATGAGGAACTAAAGAATGACATGGGTGAAGTAAAAGAGGATATTAGGAAACTAGATGATAGAATGGGAGAAATACAAGAGACAATTGCCAAGAACAAGCGAAGAATAAAAACTGTGGAAGTAAGAACGGAACAGACAGAGAAAAAACTAGAGGAGACAGAAAAAAACCTGATGGCAACGAACTGAGAGCTCGAAGAGGCGATAACATATCTGGAAATGGACAAATCTGCATTCTACCTAAGATTCCAAAATATACTAGAAAATAAAGAAGACCTCCTGAACCTTATGATTGAGTTGTTGGCTGATAACCTGAGGATGGATAGGCTTGATTTGCAAAATGGTATTGATGAATAGTACAGAGTGCATACAAACTATGCACAGCAACATAAGTTGCCACGTGAGGTACATGTACAATTCACAAAAAAAACAATTAGGGACAAAATTTATAGGAGAACACGGGATTCATTGCTGATATATAAAGGGAAAGAGATACTGACACTCAAACAAATGCCTAGGAGAGTAAGGGAGCAAAGGCAAAACTACCACTTCCGAGGCATCTCGGAAGATCAAGAGGAACAGGCAAGTTCCTCGAAGGTCAGAGGAAACTTTCTCCAACTCGGAAGTGGACCCCAATATCATTTAACTTAGATCCCCAAGTTACCCCTGTAAGGATTAAACCTAGGAGGGTTCCTTTTGCTCTGCGGCCCAAGATTGATGAGCAACTAGATAAACTCATTGCCCAAGGGGTTTTGGAGCCAACGGACCATGCTAAGTGGAATACACCAATAGTAACCCCCACAAAGCCGGATGGGTCAGTGCGCCTGTGTGGGGACTACAAGAGTACCCTGAATAAAGCATTTCAACAGAGCGCATACCCAGTACCCATCGTGCAACACCTTTTACACTCCCTGGTGCAAGGAAAAATATTCGTGAAGCTCGATCTGGCCCAAGCATACCAACAGCAACCTGTAGATGATAGTGTTGTGACTCCGACCCCTGAGCCCGTCTTATTGGAGGGAGAAGACTTTGAAAGTGAAGGAGAGGAGTTGGCAAGGCCTCCCTCTCCAGGACCCTCCTCTCTGTCATTGCCTCAGGTGTCCTCCGAAGGCCAAGAGATAGGCCAGGAGCCAGGCACTTCCAAGCAGCCGCAGTTAGACAGTGACAGAGATGAGTCTTGGCTGGATCCCCGACAGCATCGGAAAGATAAGCATGCGCAGCAGAGAAAGAGGCGTGCCAGAGATTAAGCTGAGTCACTGGACCACACCCCACAGGGGATAAAAGGGGGTGTGGTGGCCATTCAGGCCTTGTGACGGACAAAACTGAAAAGCTAGCAAGTCATACTGCATTTCTGGAACTTCGTTATATGCCCTCCTTGGATTTATTATGGACTGGACTTGACAATTCTTTGGCTTTGTGGACTTATTTTGGTGTATCGGACGGAGGAGAAAAACCTCCCTTTGTGAGTAAAGTCTTTGGCAGGCAGCTACTGGGTTGCTGCCAATTCTGTTATCTCAAAGGAATTCCTGACTGCTGGTTTTATTAACTCCTGGCTGACTGTTTGTGTGCGTGTGTGAGACAGGGACAGAACAGATGCCACAGCTGAAGCTCAAACAATAGTCACGCACAGGGGAGTGTTCAAATGCAAACGGTTGCAGTTTGGGGTAAGTGTAGCCCCGGGATTGTTCCAAAGTCTCATGGAATGCCTTCTACAGGGAATCGAAGGAGTCATTCTCTATTTTGACGATGTGCTGATATCAGCCATCAATCAGAAACAACTGCAGCAGCGTTTAAGGGCAGTACTAACCAGATTCCAAGATGTGGGGTTGAAGGTAAAAAGGGACAAGTGCCAACTAGCAGAAAAGCAAGTGGAATTTCTGGGATACCTAATCGATGGCTTAGGAATACGTCCCACCCTGGGCAAACTAAAAACAACCAGAGAGGCACCAACCCCCACCAATAAAACAGAACTGCAGGCGTTTCTGGGGTTATTGAACTTTTACAATATTTTCCTACCACAGAAAGCCACGATTGCTGAGCCATTACACCGGCTACTGGATAAGAGAACGGATTGGACGTGAGGGAAGAAGGAGACGAATGCGTTTGAATATATAAAAAGACTATTAACTTCGGACAGCATATTAGTGCAGTATAGCAGAACGTTGCCATTAAGACTGACTTGCGACGCATCTCCGTTTGGCATTGGAGCCGTGTTAAGCCATTGCATGCTGAATGATAGAGAAGTGCCCATCGCCTTCTACTCGCGAACACTGTCCAAACCAGAAAAAAACTACAGCCAGTTCGATAAAGAAGCGTTGGCCGCCGTGGCTGGCATCAAAAGATTTCATGAGTACTTATATGGAAGAAGATTCGAGTTAATCACGGACTGCAAGCCGCTCCTAGGAATCATCGCGGGAGACAGACCTACACTCCCCCATTCTATCCCCGAGAATGCTGAGGTGGACGGAATTCCTCGCCGCCTACAACTACCAGCTAAAGTACAGACTGGGAAAGACCATCGACCACGCTGACACACTCAGCAGATGCCCATTACCGGAACCAGTGGAAGACCCAGCACCAGCCACAACTACATTGCTAATAGAGACCATGGAGAACACACAAATCTCGGCTGCAGATATTGCTAGAGCAACCACAAGAGACGGAACCTTGGTGCAGGTTTTGAATTGGGTATGGAAAGGATGGCCTGAGACGGGCATAGACACTGAATTCCAACCATTCAACACGAGACAAATGGAACTATCAGGATTGAGAGGGTGTTTGTTGTGGGGGGATAGGGTAATAATTCCGAAAGTATTAAGGAATGACATATTAGAATTGTTACACGAGGGACACCCGGGAATAGTGAGAATGAAGGCGCTTGCCAGAAGCTACGTTTGATGGCCGGGGATGGATAAAGAAATAGAGACATGGGTAGCGACTTGCACACCATGCCAGGAATCTCGCCCAGCACCACACACAGCACCCACACATGACTGGGAAAACCCCAGGACCCCTTGATCCTGCATACACATAGATTTTGTGGGGCCCTGTCAGGGGAACACATTTCTCATCATCGTTGATGCCTACTCTAAATGGCTAGAGGTAAATTTAATACCATCAATGACGACAGAAGCAGTCATTCGAGTCCTCCGGAGACTGTTTGCAACACATGGGTTACCCGATTTGGTAGTCTCCGATAACAGGCCCCAGTTCATGGCTAATCAATTCGAAATGTTCTTAGCCAGTCAAGGGATCCGACATGCACTATCCATGCCAGGAAAACCGTCCACTAATGGATTGGTGGAACGGATGGTGAGGACAACAAAGGAAACCTTAGCAAGACTGGGCCCAGGGGATATACAGGCTAAAATAGATAAACTGCTAAGCATACAGCACATAACACCCAGCACCACCACACACAGAAGTCCTGCGGAACTGTTAATGGGAAGGAAGCTAAGGTCTAGTTTAGACAGACTACACCCCCACTACAGCACAGAAAAGCCAGTAGATTCCACCAGTAAGGTTAGACAATTCCAAGCAGGGGATAAAGTGTACGCAAAGAATTTTAGTGGGGACCCTTTATGGATCCCAGCAGAAGTCACTCAAATTACAGGCCCTCTGTCCTACAGGGTAGAAACTGAGGACGGCCATAGCTGGAAAAGACACATAGATCAGCTCAGAGGCCGATAAGTCAGAAAGGAACACGAGTCACAAGAAGAAACTCAGGGTCAAGAAAAGAAACTTCACATAGAAACCACAGAAATAGACCAGGCCCTACACAGAACACAACCAGACGAACAACAGAGACAACACTCAAACCCGACTAAAGACAGCGGGCACTTATCTGGGGTCCACGAGAGAGTTCCCGAAGGCAGCGACAGTCCACTGTTCCAGCTGGGGGAGGAAGGAATAAATATCCAACAAGATAGGCCCACGCCATCGGCGGAGTTCGAGAGAGTTCCAGGAGCGCCTCCAAGAGAGACACAGAACTCAACCTCTCGCTGTAAGATCACTGTAACAACTGAACTGTGCAGGTCAAGTCGCGCCCAGAAAAGGCCCACCTACTTACGGGACTACGTAGCTTGAGGGAATCCAGGATTGGTCGGTGCTGATCTAGAGGGGAGGGGTGTTGAGTATTGAATGACCATTCAAAAGGACCAATCAGAAGCGAGTAGCGGGAGTGGGAAATTTAGAGGCACGTCAGTGGCTGAAGCCATGGACAGCTCCCTTTAAAAGAGGCTGCTGCGGCTTGCATTGCATTGCTGTACCGGAGCTGAATAAACTGATGTAGCTGCTATATGTGTCCTGTGTCTTGTCTGCACCCACTAGTCAACAGGAATAATACCAACCCGGAAAAATAAAATGGTGCAGGAAATCAGAGAAATGATGGAAATGATGTACTCTTCATGGAAAACAGAAATAAGGGAAATAATCATAATGTTACATGGAGAACTGAAACCTGAGGATCCAAAAATTGTAATAGAGCATACTCAAGCTGACAAGGAAATAACGCTGGAGAAGCAAGACACAGAGACTGAAAATAAGAAGATAAAGATAACGAGATTGACTATGGAAAATTAAATGATTATGTGGATAGTAACAATAAAAAGGAGGCTTTTAGAGATTACATTGGGATTAACAATGGAAAAAACAGAAAGGGTGGAAAGAGACAAAGAAGGAAAGAAGGGTGGAATAGAAAGAATATAAACAATTTAAATGATTACACTGGGATTAACAGTGGAAAGACAAGAAAGAGAGAAAAAGGGTGGAAAACAGCAGGAAATACAGGGCAAAATAGGAGAGTTCAAGATTTTAAAGCACAAAATAAAAAAGGAGAAAGAAAAAGGCAAAAATAAAAACAGAAAGGGAGAAAAGGAGAAAGAAATGAAAGAGGAATATGCTATACATATTTAGAATTGAAATATGAATTGAAGTAAGAAATAATGGAAAATCACATGAATGTATAAATGAATTGAATAACAATTGGAACATTTTTATTTGCATTTCTGGAATTTAGATAATGATAAGTTTTTAGAAATATGAATACGTTTAAATAAATTAGAGGACAACAGCTAGATTATTTTCAAATCTAACTAGGGAAATTGTAATAATTGAAATACTTTTAATGGTATATTGTGGTGAAAGCAGAAATGATTAAGTTGTGGTTTTGAGGAATATATGGGGAAAGCTATTTGGTTTATTATTATCATGTAAAAAGAAAAGATGGCTACATAATTAACTGACTTTTTAAGAAGTTGGAGTGTATGGAAATTGTAAAAATTGGAGTATTCATGTCTATATTCCTGGAATTTAGCTATATAACTAATTGACTTTTATTAAAATTGTCGAAGCGTGAATCAGCCTCGTTCCCCCCCTGGGGAAACTGTAATTAATTAGAGGTGAATGAATCTTGTTTTCCATGGAGTATACTCTCAAAGAAAGAAAACCCGAATTATATATTCTAAGAAACATTTTATTATAAAAGTATAAAACTAGCTAACTACATCATTACCGGCAGTCTTATCACACAGACGGACAAAGGAAAAATCAGGAAGTTAGAAAAGAAAGAATGTAGACATGCGCAGTAGCTCAATGTCTCACAAGACCAGCCTTATCTCTATTACTACAGATAAGGTTCTTGGCCAGGCTACCGTAAATCTTGGGAGAATGGGAGCTCAGCTGGCAAACACTTAACGCAGTGACAACCCCTTCTTTTGCCAGTTGAGCGGACATCAGGTACTGCCATCAGTTAAGGCACATCTTCTTATGCAGATACTCGTGCTGAGCTGCTGGAAGTGGTTTGTTGAGCATGTCTGCAATCTGATCATGTGTAGGCACATACTGCAATTTTACAAAACCTTGTTTCACTAATTGTTTTATATTTTTGTAATGGATGTCAATGTGTCTAGACCTAGAACCCGTGAAACGTGATTCAGAAATATAAACCACAGATTCATTGTCTTCCATCACGGTGATTGGTCGGATCGGGTGTGTCCAGATATCTGTGACCAAAGCATCAAACCACGTTAGAGAATTACATGCATCTGAAACACAAGCATATTCAGCCTCAGTAGATGAACAAGAAACAAAATTCTGTTTTTGCACATGCCAGTAAACAGGACATCCATTCAAGAACATCATATAACCTGAAGTACTTTTACGTGATTTCTTATCACTCGCCCAATCAGAATCTGCATAACAACATAATTCTGCATGATCAGTATGTGTTGGTTCTAACAATAACCTCATATGTTTAGTGTGTTTTAGGTATTTCAATAATTTCTTAACACATGTCCAATGAAACAGTTTTGCCTTACCTACATGTCGAGAAAAGAGATTAACACTAAGTGCAATGTCGGGTCTGGTCCAACTACTAATATACAACAGTGACCCAATAACTGAATGATAAAGTGTTTGATCCTCGAACTCAGGACTTGGTTCATGTGTCAAGTTGTGAAAATCTGTTTGCATGGGTATGCATGTTGTATTAGCATCTTTCATGTTGCAATGATGCAAAATTTGCTCAATTTTATCCTCTTGTGAAAGACTAAACCCCTTCTGTGTCTTTTCAATCTGAACACCTAAATAAGTGCTAATATGACCTAATGATTTCAATGTGAAGTATCTCTGCAAAGCTTTGGCAAAAATTTCACTCATTTGCTTATTTGGACCAATATAAACAATATCATCAACACAAATAAGAACTATTTCATATGCATTGTTAGATCTTTTTGTGAACACGCATTCATCAGTTTCGGACTTAATAAAGCCCATTGAATTTAGTTTGTCAGTAAGAGATAAGTACCACATTAAACCAGACTGTTTCAGACCATAAAGACTTTTGTTTAGAAACCAGGTATCCCCTTCTTGCTGTCGGAACCCTGGAGGACCTTTTACGTAGATCTCCTCATCTAGGTCAGCATGTAGATAAGCCATGTCAACATCGAACTGGAAAACTTCTAAACCAAGAATAGTTGCGGTGGCTAAAGCAATTTTTACACTCTCAGTCTGGACTGTCGTTGAGTAAGTATTTGTGTAGTCCTCAGGATAACGTTGAGCGAAACCCTGAGCTACAAGTCTGGCCTTGTACAATGACTCACCATTTGGCTTCTTTTTGATTCTGTAGACCCATTGAGTGCCAATGACCTTTTTGTTTGCTGGAGGTTTTGCAGGTGTAAGCACCTTAAGTTTCTTTAGACTATCCATTTCAGCCTGCATTGCCTCATACCACTTCTCTTGCTCTGAGTTAGGAAGATGCTTGATTTGTGTGAACTTATCAGGAGGAAGTGTAACAGTACAAATCAAAGGCAAGGGTGCTTTTCTCAGTTGCCACGAATATCGCTTTGGAGGGATCCCCTTTGTGGCCCTCTTGGAACGCCTCGGAACAACTGTCCATTCTTCTTCCGTTTCGTCCTCGTCTTCACCATCGTCGCTAGTGTCAGCATCGGCAGCTTGTGAAGACGGAACATCAGGTTGAGAAGAACTAGTGGCTGGAACATTTGCTTGTGAATCTTGGTCATCAGAGTGTGTGGCATCAGCAACATCATCTCTAGGAAAATAAACTCCAGGATCATTGGAGTGAATCCTGGACCAGTCAGCATCTTCCTCAAAATTGGCGGATTGGGAAATCACAATCACATGTTTGGAGTCAATAAATTTGCTCCATTTTGAATTATCATCAATACCCGTAAATCTCATCCTTTTTTGCAACTGGACCTCCTTTCCTTCTTTGAGCTAAGGGAATGTTCACCATAGCGTATGAACCAAAAATATGGAGGTTTTTGAGATCGGGCTTGTACCCATGCAACATGAAGAAAGGAGTCTGATTTATTACACTAATCCAAGTACGGTTGACAATGTAATTTGCATATTTAATAGCTTCACCCCAGTATGGGATACTGAGGTTGGCGTCTTCTAGGAGACAACGCATCATGGTTTGCAAGGACCCCTTGTCGTCTCTCTACCACCTCATTATGAGCTGATGTATAAGGGGCCAAGGTCTGATGAAGAATTCCATTCTTACACATCCAGTCCTGGAACCGCTGAGACATGAATTCAGCACCACAAACACTTTGAATTCTGGCGATGCTTACTCCGTGTTGGGTATAAACAAGAGTGACAAAGTCTTTAAAGATCTGAAAGGTCTCAGATTTTTCTTTCATAGGATATCCATATCCATATCTAGAGTAATTATCAACAATTGTTAGAAAATATTTTTTACCACCAAGTGTTGGTTTGAAAGGACCTACTATGTCGGTGTGTACCAAATCAAAAATGCATGTTGACAGGCGTGTAGCGCGTTTTGGAATGGCTGCTACTTTGAATTTGGCTTTCTTGCAGACAGCACAATCCAAAAACACCTTATACCCCTTTAGATCCAAACCTTTCGCAAACTCCGGCATCTTCCTAAGAACACGGAAACTGGCATGCCCCAATCTTCTATGCCACTTATGGATACACCTGTAATGCAAAGGTTTACCAGTTAGTGAATTTTCAACATTAACAGTTTTGTCAGGAACCTCAGGCTTGCTCTGAGCAACCTGTTTCCTAATTTTCTTTTTGTTGGCTTTAGGAGCCTTTGGAGTAGCAACAGGATCTCTCACTGTAACATCTCTCTCTGGGCCTGTGCTCTCCCCTTTTAGAGTTTGTATACTTGCCTGTGCTTGCGGTTTAGACTTTGGCTTTATGTAATAAACACCACCAATTAACATGGTTTCAGCAACATCTCCATTTTAACTATATAACTTGCTTTTTCAAGGTGGTGAACCTGGAACTTTAATACTCTACACAAGTGACTCTGACTAAGCAAACTACTATTTGCAGTTGGTATGTAATAAACATCAGGAATGAATGCATCAAGCTCTTCAACATAAACAGTTCCTTTTCCTACGACCTGACAAGGATGATTGGAAAAAGAATAAAGTTCACGTAGTTCAGGTTCAGGCTCGTGTATCTCTGTGAAAAGTTCCTTTCTGTAGGTAACATGCAATGCTGCACCGCTATCCAAAGTCCACAGAAGTCGTCTGTCGTATTCTGGATGAGGTTGTGGATCGTTGGTTAAAGCCAATGTGGCGAGTGGAGCTTGCGGATCACGCCTTGGACCACGATGACCTTGTCTTCCACCTCTGCCTCTGCCTCCTCTGGAGTCTGTTCCTCTGGGCTGGTACGTGACGGGAGCCTTGGAAATCGTTGGGGACAATCCCAGGTGGCATGTCCCACACGATTACAGATGTAGCATCTTGGCATCCTTGGAACGTAGTCTCTTCCTCGGAAGGGGTGCCTCGCTGGAACTCTTGATGCAAGTGGTCCTCTCAAATGTGGTGTGGCAAGCATAAATGCCTCTTCTTTGGTTAAAATTCTGCATACATAATCCACTGTGCATTGAGGAATGGGCAGTTGATTAATCTTTGTAATGGCATCTTTCCATTCATAATTCAATGAGTTAATAATAATGCTGATCATTTGAAAATTATCAATATTATAGCCTCTTTCGCCCAATTCCTTTCTCATTCCTTTCATTTTAGTTAAATGTTCTCCAATATATTCACCAGGTTTTAATCTCGAACCATGAAACTCAGACAAGAGCAAACATGTAGATTCAATTGAAACAGGCCGGTAGCATGTTTCCAATTGAGCCCAAATTTGTTGGGCAGTTGCATCAGGTGGAAAAGTAACCTGCAGTTCAGTATCCACGGACATCAATAATGTTGTGCATGCTTTAGTATCTAAGTCTCTTATTGCAGGAGTCCATGGCTGGTCAGGAGGATTAAACACCATGCAATGGGTACCTTCTCTATGGAGTAAAAGTCCAACCTCACTGACCCATGCTTTATAATTTAGTCCTGAACGCTTTAATTTTGAATCACCAGCCAGTGGAACAATAGAAGTTGCCTGTTGAGGAACATGCATTTGAGGTGCTGGCTGTGCAGGTAAAAACACTTGTGGTTGAACCTGTGGTTGCTGTACTTGAATCTGTGGCTGCTGTATTCTGGCTGCCACTTGTGCATGAGCTGCCATATTAATATGGCCTGCTGGAGACACTGGCACTTGTCTTTGCTGCATTAAGCATTGCTGTGTTCCATCTAAATTAGGAATCTGGACAAAAACGTCATCAGTACCACCAGGGGGTGCTGATGATTGAGCCTGTGGAGGCTCGGTTGAAGCCTAAAGAACTGATTGATTTAGAGACATCGTTGAAATAGTTTGATGTAATTTTCCTAACTGCTGTTGCATCTTGGAGTGCATTTCAGCTTTATTTTGTAAATTACTTTTGCCAGCAGGTGGTGCTGCAACATTAGTTTCGGGCATTGCAAAGTCATGTGTAATCAGAGAAGGTCCAGCATCACGAGTTAAATGTGACGAGGACACTGCTTTCTGTTCTGATTTGCCTGACGCAAAACCCTCCTGGAGGAGTGGCTTTGGCTTCAAAGGAGAAGACAAGATGGAGGACTTAGGAATTTGAAAAAGACGAGAGTCCCTCTTATCTGGCTTAAGTATAGAAACAAACACTTTTGCCTTGTGCAGCTCATGTTCCAGAAACTCTATTTGATCACAATAACTTTTCACAGCCTTCTCATGCAGAGTTTCTTCAGGGCTAGGAGGAGAATAATGAATTTCACCTCTCTCTGTGGGTAAAGAAAACCCAGACGCTTGTGGAATTTTAGGTTTGGCACCAAGCCTTTCAAATTCCTGGGCTTCTATAGGAACTAATTGGGGGCATATGGAATCAGAAGGGGGCGTCACTGACCTCAGCAGCACGTAGTCTTCATTAACAGCTCCCCCAACAGCACCTTCGTCAATTCTGGTTGCTGAAGCAAACGGTGTTTGAAAAGTTGAAAGCCTCTTTAAAATTCTTTTAGCCACTTCATCAGAGAGATCAGAGAGATCTAAGTCTTCAGCAGACAGTGTTCTGTATTTTGTTTTGATTTTCTTTCTTGGCATATTTGCAATAAATAATTAGCGTTCCTCAGTCGCCGAAAACTAATTGCCTAATAGCCTATTTGCTTATCAGTTGAGTAACAGCCAAGGAAAACAAAATAAATCAAACCATCCTCTGCTACCATTGTTGAAGTGTGAATCAGCCTCGTTCCCCCCCTGGGGAAACTGTAATTAATTAGAGGTGAATGAATCTTGTTTTCCATGGAGTATACTCTCAAAGAAAGAAAACCTGAAGTATATATTCTAAGAAACATTTTATTATAAAAGTATAAAACTAGCTAACTACATCGTTACCGGCAGTCTTATCACACAGACGGACAAAGGAAAAATCAGGAAGTTAGAAAAGAAAGAATGTAGACATGCGCAGTAGTTCAATGTCTCACAAGACCAGCCTTATCTCTATTACTACAGATAAGGTTCTTGGCCAGGCTATCATAAATCTTAGAATGGGAGCTCAGCTGGCAAACACTTAATGCAGTGACAAAGATGTTGGATTGTATTATTTAAGAAAATGTATGCTACAAAACAATTGGGTTTATTATTCTTATAAGAAATGAATGATTGTAACACCACATAATTAATTAATTTGTACTAAGGTGATAGATATTGAAATAGATGACAATGGAAAACATCAGTAATTATAATAAAGGGATATAAGGAAATACTAGAAATTATATTAGGTGAGATTTTAAATTTGAGGGGTACAACATAGAATGGAAGGGAAATATTGAAACTTGGCTTAGATTAGAGGTTAGGATGAAGGGTAATATCGGTTTAAAAAAAATAGAGAGAATAAATATTATGGCAAAAAGTAAGTATAGAAATTGTAATTTAATTGAAATGACTAAAATTGTCTAAATTTGTGAACCGGCCAAATACTCTGGTTCAGAAAAAATACATTGTATGTTTGTATGTGTGTTTGTGTAAAAAAAAAAACAAACAAACTTGTGAAATATAAAATAATGTTCCTCTGGCTTATCCCAGAAGGTTTGCTACTGACATGACAAGATGAAAAAATTAGGCTGGATACGCCAGATAAGGCTCAGGAATTCTACAATCAATGTATAGCAACAGATGAGGAGAGGGAGAGTGGGGAGGAGATAGAAGAGAAGAGTCAGGAAGAAGGAAAGGAATTGGAAACTGAATCACAGGAGAGGGCTGAAAGAGAACAACAGGAAAGAACAGGGACGAGGTCGAAGACACAAAGAGAAACGAGACTAAGGAAAGGAACTAGGGCCGCCAATAGAAGATAAAATGGAAGAAGAAATCAAATTAATTTTGATTAACATAAATGGTTTAAGCTCTCAGGCCAAAAGGAGGCAGGTTCTATCCAGACTTCAAAAATATAAAACGGACATTGCATGTTTGCAAGAAGTCCACATTAAAAGAGAACAAAGACACCTGTTAGAAGCCCCCAAACTAGGAAAATTTTATTCAGCTCTTGCATCACAAAAAAAGAGAGTAGTAGTAGTTTATATTAAAGATTGGTTACAACCGAGAAAAATTTTTGCTGATGAGGAAGGAAGAATTTTATTAATTGAAATAAGGATAAGTCAAAAAAAGATTTTATTGGCAGCTATTTACACACTGAATACCAAACAAGGGGAATTTTATTATAATTTATATAAAAAATTAATAGAATTGGAGGGTGAAAATGTGTGTTTATTGGGAGATTTTAATGCGGTCGTAGACTCAATACAAGATTATTTATCGGGGGGGGAATAAGAAGAGGAGGATACTACCGACTACTTTTTTTGACATGATGCAAGAGTTGAATATAAAATATATCTGGAGAGAACGAAATCCACATAAAAAACAATATACTTTTTATTCTAACCCACATGATTCATGGTCTAGGATAGATATGATTTGGATGGATTCGGAACTAAGCAAAAATATAGAGGAGATAGAAATAGTATCAAATTCATGGGCAGATCATAGCCCACTGATATTAAAATGGAAAGGGAGAGTAAAAACAAAGGGAAGATGGACCATGAATCAAAGGGTGATAAAAGAGAAAAAGTATATACAATGGATGGAAAAAGAACTGGACTTCTTCTTGAAGGAAAACTCAAATGAAGATACGACCTTGCAGAATCTTTGGGGTACAACTAAGGCTTATATTAGAGGTCTAACAATAGCATATGGGGCGAGGAGAAACAAAGAAAAAAGGAAACAGCAATTGGAATTACAAGAGAAACTGGGAGAATTAGAGCGTAAGATGCAAGATTCCCCAGACATGAAAATTAGAGAGGAAAAAGATTGGATCAAACATAAAATAAATTTGCTCGCCCAGGAGGAAGTGGCCCAAAAGCTTAGAGCAGGGGTCCTCAAACTTTTTGAACAGGGGGCCACTTCAGGGTCCCTCAGACTGTTGGGGGGCCGGACTGGCTAGGTGGGTGTGGCTGGGCCCCCCATGTGTCTGGGTGGGCATGGCTAGGTGGCCATGTGATGGGGTGGGCGTGGCTGGGTGGGCGTGGCCAATTTAGCAGTCCATTTTGCCAATTTAGCAGTCCATTAAATAATACACACAAATGAAACTTTAATTTGTTTTCCTCCTGGGAGTGTTTTATTTGCTTTTGTTTGACTTTTCTTTTTACTAGATCATTTTTTAAGTTGTTTATGAGTCTAGTGGTCCACTTCAGAAAACTCAGTTTTGCAGCAATTCTTCTCAGCCCCAAGGAGGTTACAATCGACATTCATCCATTTCTCCCTCTCCCTCCCTCTTTCCTAGAAGAGCAAATGGGGGTGGGGAAGACAAACCTTTCTGAATTCCATTCTATTCCATTCCATTCGCTCCCTCCCTCCCATCTCTCTGTCAGGAAAGAGACGGCTCCTACAAGAGCAAATGGGGGTGATGAAGACAAACCTTTCTGAATTCCATTCCATTCCATTCCATTCGCTCTCTCCCTCCCATCTCTCTGTCAGGAAAGAGCCGGCTCCTACAAGAGCAAATGGGAGTGAGGAAGAGAAATTTAGCTCCATTGCATTGCATTGCATTGCATTGCATTGCATTCCATTCCATTCCATTCCATTCCATTCCATTCCATTCCATTCCATTCCATTCCATTCGCTCTCTCCCTCCCATCTCTCTGTCAGGAAAGAAACGTCTCCTACAAGAGCAAAAGGGGGTGGGGAAGAGAAACCTTGCTCCATTCCATTCCATTCCATTCCATTCCATTCCATTCCATTCCATTCCATTCCATTCCATTCCATTCCATTCAGTGGTGGGATTCAATTATTTTAACAACCGGTTCTGTGGGCGTGGCTTAGTTGGGGGTGTGTAGCTTGATGGTCATGTGACTGGGTGGGTGTGGCTAGCTGGTCATGTGACTGGGTGGGCGTGGCTATGTGCATAGGGACTACTCAGAGGGCTGAAAAAGTCATTTTTGACTGGTCCTTGCACTTTTGACCGGTCCTCACACTAATAACCATCCTCACATTTATGCCCATTGCAGCATTCTTAACAACCGTGTCACTCATTTCACAACTACTTCTCTTCACCACGGTGACAAGATAGGGTGCAAAACTAAAATGTGAGGACAGTCGTAAGTGCAAGGACTGGTCAAAAGTGTGAGGACCGGTCAAAAATAACTTTTTCAGCCCTCTGAGTAGTCCAAGTGCACATATGCACTTTTGACCAGTCATCATTTATGCCAATTGCAGCACTTAATTAAATTAATTAAATAAAAATGACCTACTGGAGTGGTTGGAGGCAGTCCGAGGCAGGCGTTCGGGCTGGCTGCAGGGCAAGGTGATACAACCAGGGTAGGTAGGCTGCTGCTGCCCCGGTGGGAGGCGGGCACAGGCCTACAGGGCTGGCTGCAGGGTGAAGCGATCGGATGGGGTAGGTCAGGGGTCTGCAACTTTAAACACTCAACCTTAAACACATGTAAACACTTAAACACTGTCAGGGTGCTAATTAATCCCATTCTGCTTTTGGGTAATCGCACCTTGATTTAGAGACGTGGATCGCGACTTTTCCTTGCAAGTATACATTAAGAAAATAAACCCTGAAGATATATTTTTCTAAGAAAAACTCATTTATTTGTTATAAAGAAAATAAAACATCTCACTATCTAAATTAGTTACATTTTGGCAACGTTCCTGCCAGCCACCCCTCTGCAGCCGGACCTCTTGGCAGGAGAACAAAGAGAGAAGTGTTAGAAGGAAAATGAAGGAATGCGGACATGCGTAGTTAGCTTACTGATAAGAAACTTGGCAAGCTATGGAAAGTCTGACAGTCCAAAAATAATGAGCTCATCTGGTAAATACAAAAATGCAGTGACAAACACAACCTTAAACCTGGGTGGGCATTGCCAACTCCATATCACTTACTCCCACCCAGGTTTTGTGGCTCCCAGTATTTTCTTTTAAACAGGTATCTCTGTGTGTCTCTTTCATCTCTTTCATCTCTTTCTTTCTCCCCCCTCTCTTTCTCTCCTTCATCTCTCTTTCTCTCCCCCTCTTTCTCTCCTTCATCTCTCTTTCTCTCCATCTCTCTTTCTCCCCCTTTCTCTCCTTCATCTCTCTTTCTCTCCATCTCTCTTTCTCCCCCCTTTCTCTCCTTCATCTCTCTTTCTCTCCATCTCTCTTTCTCCTCTCCTGCTCGGGTGGAGGCGGCAGCAGCACACCTACTGCACCATCAGGTCGCGATGGGTGGGCGTGGCCAACTTTTTTTTTTTTTACTTTTTACTTTTAAAAGCATTTTTTCTACAACCTTAAGAGGTTGCAGAAAAAAATGCTTTTAGAAGCCTCTGCCGATCAGGCAACTCAGCTGGGATAGCCAGAGGCTTTTAAAGGCATTTTTTTTCCTACAACCTCTTTGGCTGAAAAGCCAGCCATGCGAGGAGTGGGTGGGAGTGGTGGGGTGGGGGGCGGGGCAGGGCAGGGGGCGGGGCTGAATCCCACCACTGCACAGGCCGGATACATTGTGTCAGCGGGCCGTACCCAGACCGTGGGCCATAGTTTGAGGACCCCTGGCTTAGAGCAACGAAACAGGTACATTTTGAACATGCCAATAAGCCAGGGAGATGGCTGGCGTATAAACTGAAAAAGGATAAAGAAAAAAGATTAATAACACAACTGCAGGACGAAGAGGGGAATATCCATCATCGAATGGATGAAAAAAAGAGAATAGCCCAAAATTATTTCAGAAAACTTTATAGTCAGGAGAAAATAGAAGATGGATGGAGGCGCTGATATCACTTATCCCAAAAGATCCTACAAATACACAACAAATCAAGAACTATAGGCCAATCTCTCTACTTAATGTGGACTACAAAATATTCGTAACGATAATCGCTGAAAGGACCAAAAAAATATTAAATGAAATTATTGATTCAGACCAAAATGGATTTTTGCCAAATAGACATATAAGGAATAATACAAGAATGATTATGAATTCATTAGAATACTATGAGGCCCACCCGGATAAGCAGCTGGCATTGATGTTTGTAGACGTTCAAAAAGCATTTGACAATCTAAACTGGAACTTTCTTATTAACCAATTGGAAATTATGAATTTTGGGGAGAAATTTACAGACATGATCCGAGCAAACTATTTGGAACAATCGGCTAAAATAATAATAAATGGGGAAACAACGGAGAGGATTAGTATAACTAAGGGGGAAAGACAAGGATGTCCCTTGTCACCCCTCTTATTTATACTATCATTGGAAATATTATTAATACAAATTAGACAAAATCAAATGATAAAAGGGTTGAAAATTAAACAGGAGGAATATAAACTTCAAGCTTTTGCAGATGATCTGGTTTTTATCATAGAAGATCCTTTGGAGATGGGCACCATCTTGATTCATGAAGTGGAAGAATTTGGTAAAGTGGCTGGATTTAAAATAAACAAGGAAAAAACTAAAATATTAACCAAGAATTGTACCAAAAGGTAAGATGAGGAATTGGAAGAGAAATTGGGGATTCAAATAGTCAAAAAGGTAAAATATTTGGGAATTTGGTTAATGGCAAAATGTTCTACATTAAAAGAGGATAATTATGATAAATTGGTATAACAAATACAAAAAGATTTAGACATTTGGGCAAAATTACAGATATCTTTAGTTGGTAGAATTGCCGTAATAAAAATGAATATACTACCAAAATTGTTTTATTTATTTCAAACGATCCCAATAAGATTAGGGAAAGTATTTTTTGATCAGTTGAATAGAATAATAGGTAAATTTATTTGGTTGGGGAAAAAAACCAAATAAAACGCAAACTTCTTCAGGACTCCAGAACCAAAGGAGGCTTTGGCCTACCCAATTGGGAAGTATATTATCAAGCAGCGGCAATAATGTGGCTAAAGGATTGGGCTCAATTAAGAAATAAGAGAGTATTAACATTGGAAGGCCACGATCTTCAATTGGGATGGCACACATTTTTATGGGAAGGAAAAAACAAAACCCACACATATTTCCAGAGACATCTAGTGCGAAATGCTTTGTTACATATTTGGGATAATATAAGGAAAAATCACTATATGAAAGTTCCAGTTTGTATTTCAACAATGGAAGCCATAGTCTATCCCAATGTATTGGACATAAACAAAGTAGTAAGATACTCAGAACTTTTAGATGAATTTGGAAACTTAAAATCAGAACAGGAGTTAAGAAATCAGGGGATAAAAATTGATTGGTGGCCATACATGCAAATCAGAACAAAATACAAAAAAGACCAGGAACAATACGGTATATATACAGAACAATTGGAACTTGACAAGATATTATTAGGAACAGGGGAAAAAATGATTACGAAAATGTATAACTTTTTGTTAAAATTCAAAATGGAAGAAGAAACTGTGAAAGAGACAATGATTAGTTGGGTGAGAAATTTTGGTCATAATATTCAATTAGAGCAATGGGATAGATTATGGGAGAGAAACTACAAGCTAACGATGTCAGCTGCTTACAAGGAGAACCTCTACAAAATGTTTTATCGATGGCATCTGCCACCAGCGAGATTGGCCAAGATGTTCTTGAACAGGTCCCCGGAATGTTGGAGGTGTGGTCATAAACAAGGAACATTCTACCACATGTGGTAGACCTGCCCTAAAATTAGAAAATACTGGTGTAAGATAAGAAGGTGGTTGGAAGGGATAACAGAACAGAAAATAGAGATGAAGCTGGAACTTTTTCTCTTGGGCATTTTGGAAGGGAAAATGGAGAAAAAATTACAGTATACACATATTAACTGCAAGTAGAATTGTCCTAGCACAGAACTGGAAAAAAACATATTCCTCCAGATCAAATTATAATTAAAAAAAATCTATGATTGTGCAGAAATGGACAGATTGTCCATGGAAATGAAGGAGAGGGAGGAAACCGAGTACTATCAAATTTGGAATAGATGGTATTCCCGGCTTGAGAGGAGACGAAAAAAATAAGGGATAATTTGTTAAATATAATATGTAGAAGGTAAAATTGTTGAAAAAATATAGGCTATGGAATTGAACTATGAATAGAGGCAATTATAATATAAATAAGGATGTAATTTAAGATAGAGATATAACTTTTGTAAATATGTTTGTTATGATAGAGATACCGATATAGAAAAGCTTCTATTAGTGGAAAATTTTTGTTATGTTGTCTTTGTATGTTTTTTTCTTCTTTTTTCTCTGTGTTGTACTTTTGTACTGTGTTTTAAATGTTGGAATTTCAATAAATACTATTTTTTTAAAAAAAGTTTCTACACATGACAACTGTATACACCTGTTACATAGAAGATTAGGGCATGCAAGTTTTAACGTGTTGAGGAAGATGCTGAGGGGCTGAAATTAAAGAAATGTAATACATATTTGGATTGTTCTGTATGTAAAGAATCAAAAGCTAAAATGTATCCTGCAAGTAAGAAAAATGCAAGGAAAACAAACAGAGGTATACCTAGGAGACCTGAAGGGTATAATAAAGGTTTATTTCCTGAGAGGTTCAAAGCTGGTGGGGTTAGAGAAGGTGGTATGCATAATGGATCCTGTAAATACCAAGAGATAGAATCATGGTCATTGCCTAAGGAACAACAAGATAAATGGAGGAAGCTGAAGATAAAGAGAATGATAGGCAGCAGATAAACCAAAGTGAGGAAAGAGAAAGCAAAGGTATCCAGCCAAGGGATGGTAAACAGGATGTAATGGAGATTAATGAGACAGAGTGTACAGCGTCAGTAGATAATGACCATAGGAATAGGTCCAGCTATAGTAGTAATGATGTGTGTAGCAATGAGAGTAGGAACTGAAGCAGGAGGCACATCTATAATGAAAACAGAGAGCAGCGTGCATATGTTAAAGCATACAGTGTTAATTATGTTACTGAAAATGTTACTGAATGTAAATGTAAATGTAACTGAAGACATTGCTGCATGTATGACAATGACGACAGGAGATTGCATTAAGAAAAGAAGTAAACATGTAGACATTAAATACTATAACGTTAGAGAAGCTGTAAAGGAGAAATTGATCAAATTACAGCATTGTTCCAGTGAATGTAATTTAGCTGATATGTTAACAAAACCAGTGTCTGTAGTTAAATATAAGAAATATATTAAAGAGTTCGGATTATCAGCTGTACAGCTTTAACTGGGAGGAGTGTCAGGGTTATGAAGAGTTAATAGCTGTAAGCTGATGAGAAGTTGTAAGCGGAGGCAACCGGAAGCTGATGCAATAGAATGAGGCAGCAGAGTTACTGTCACTTTAAGAAGCTGGGTCAGAAGCTGCCTCTATAAAGGAAGCCATTAGAGGGCATTCCTTCTCCTCATGCCTTCTCCTCATGCCTTCTCCTCATGTTCTCTCTCGTCATGTATATCATTGCTCTCTGTGTGTAGCTGTAGGATAAAGGTATTTAACCATGTATAAGTCTGTAAATATTTAACTGTAGATAAAACCACTGTTATTTATATAAAAGGCGCTGTGTGCTGTGTACTGTGTTTTGCTCCTGGGTTTATCTCATAATACTAGTTACACTGCCTAAACTCTGACAAAACACAAGATGTTAATAGATACAGGAACAAGCAGATCTGTCCTTAACTGACCTATTGCTTCTCAGACTACTGATGAGATACCTATAGTTGGAGCTTCAGGAAAAGCTATTTCAGCCCCTTTTTTACAACCTTTAGCATGCAAAAAGTGTGTTAACTCACCAGTTCCTGTATTTACTGAAATGTCCACTCCCACTCTTGGGATGGGACATCCTTAATAAATTACAAGCAACCTGTCAGGTTTCCGAAAGACGCCCTAATTAATTCATGAGCCTCGAGCCAAGTTTCAAAAGAAATCCAGTCATTTATTAGGAACAACATTTCGGCAATACCCTAGCGGAGACAGATCTGACCTCACGTGAGTTATGGCTGAACTTTACCCCTGTTTCCCCCCCCTCCCCTCAGTCTGTGTCATAAATCACATTCTCAAACGAGGTACTCCAGGAAGCCATAGAATTGCACACCTCAGAAGCCTGCTGTGGTAATCTGAGCTCCGACACTGGCTGAAGGTATGTGTGGAATATTCTCCCCCTTTCCGCCCATAGCAACTCGATAACAGACATGGAAGTGCTTTGCGAGTTGACATTCGGCTCCCCTCACTTCCCGAAGGCGACCTGTGTGAAGCAAAAACAATTTGAGTACAGGTATAGCATTTAGGGGTGCGTTTTCCCCCCCTCCCGGCTTGTTTGGATTTCCTGCGTGGAATTTTGCTATAAGGCGATCAGCCTGGATATTTCTACTTTTTACCCAAGATGCCTCTGATAAGGGGTAGCCCTTCTGTAATGTATATAGTTTGGCGGGAAAGTTTGAATGTTAATTGCTCTCAGCTGATTGGCTAACTGCCAGGACTGTGAGGTATATAAAGGGAGCTGTTTCCCTGTATCAGTTGCTGGATTCACACCATGAAGTAAAGAGCTGTTGTTACTCACGACCTGGCTTCTGTGTCCTCATTCACCCTACTTAACATTGGTGACGAAGGTGGGATTTTGAGGCAAGAAGCTACGGAAAGAGCTGAGGCCACGAAGCAACAGAGAGAGCCGAAGTCTAGAATCCAGCCAGGTGGACGAGCAGAGTACCCAGAGAGACAAACACAATGTCTGCTTACGTGCCGCCAACGCCTTTCGACCCTGCCAGAAAGAAATGGGGGTCCTACATGGCTCGATTCGAATGCTTCCTGGAGGCCAGCGACCTACAGAGTCTCTCAGACAACAGAAAAAGAGCTTTATTCTTAAGCCATTGTGGACCGACATGGCCAAGTCACTATCTGAACCGACCGTCTCGTGGCAGGCTCTACAGGTTGCACTGAAGGCCGGCACCCTCCAAATTCGTGCAGAGGTACGAGTTTTGCCAGCGGCTGGAGTGAGAGGGAGAACCGATCAGCGCATACATGGCTGCCCTGCACAAGGCTGCGACGCATTGTGAGTACCGAGACCTCGATGATGCGCTCCTAGAGCAACTAATCTGTGGCGTTAGAGATATTCGCCTACAGAGAAGACTGCTCACCTGGGTGAATCTAACACTCCACATCGTGCTTGACGAGGCGAGGGCTCACGAATCCTCCACAAAGGCTGTGGAGACATTACAGCGACCAGCACAAGCAAGGGCAATGCAACGGTCGACCCCGGTACACCGCAAGACGGTCCAAACTGAAAGCGAGGAGCAGTCTGACGAAGACGTCTTCCGGACCGAGAAATACCGACGGGACCAGAGAGACCACCGAGAAGCCTGTGCGAGCTGCAGAGGGTCCCACCACCGCCAGACCTGCAAGTCAGGGACGCCGTTTGCAGACGCTGCAATAGAAAGGGTCACCTGGCAAGGGTCTGCAGAGCTACTCAACCAGCCAGCCACAAGCCACGGGGCGTCTCCAACCAATCAGAGCCGGCACCGCAGAAAAGGACCAACAAGCATGGTGACTACAGGAAGGGCGCGAAGTTCAAAAGCCACAAGACCTGCACCATCAGCATTGGCCAGGCAAGCACAGCTCCAGCGAAAAAGGTATATACAATGGTAGAAATTGAAGGAAGCGAGTGCAAGATGGAAATGGACACCGGCTCACCTCTAACCATCATGTCCTGGTTCAACCTAAGGAAGGCTGTACCCAACGTAAAGAAACATCAGCTACGACACCAGAGGCTCAGACTACGCAACTACCAGGGCAACCGTATCCCAGTGGAAGGAATCGGCATATTCCAGGTCGAGTATGGGGAATACCAGAAGAAGCTACCCCTCATCGTGGTCAGCAACAATCTCCTAAGCCTCCTGGGGCTGGACTGGTTTAAGGCCCTGGGAATGGGATTCACCGGAGTCCGCAACGTAAGCAGCACCCTGAAGGACGACCTGATGCGGGAGTTCCAGGACGTGTTTGACGAACGGCTCGGCAAGTATGTGGGGACCCCTATTTCATTTAACCTCGGCCCCAACGTTGCTCCAATCTGGCTAAAGCCCAGGAGGGTACCTTTCGCTCTAAAGCCAAAGATAGACATTGAGCTAGACAAACTCATCAAACAAGGGGTGCTAGTTCCCGTCGACCACGCCAAATGGGAGACCCCAATTGTGACCCCAGTTAAGCCTGATGGGTCTGTGCGCATCTGCACCGATTATAAATGCACGATTAATAAGGCTCTCCAACAGAGCGCTTATCCGGTAGCTATCGTGCACCATTTGCTCCATTCCCTGGGCCCTGGCAAGATTTTCGCAAAACTCGATCTTGCGCAGGCGTACCAGCAGCTGCCAGTAGATGGTGCTACCGCAGAGGCACAGACTATCGTAACACATAGAGGTGCCTTCAAATGTACTAGGCTCCAATTCGGAGTCAGTATAGCTCCAGGGCTATTTCAGAGCACAATGGAGCGGCTGCTGCAGGGGCTGCCAGGGGTAGTCCCCTATTTCGATGATGTCCTCATCACCACAGCAGATGAACAACAATTGGGAGACAGACTGAGGGAAGTGCTAACAAAATTCAGGAGCTCTGGCCTCAGGGCCAAACGCAACAAATGCATGATCGTGGTCCCCTCTGTGGAATTCCTGTGGTACCGGGTAGACGGAACTGGCATTCACCCCACCGAAAGTAAAATCAGAGCAATTCGAGAGGCACCCACCCCCAAGAACAAGGCGGAACTACAGGCGTTTTTGGGCCTTCTAAATTTCTACGCCATTTTCCTGAGGGACAAGGCAACAGTAGCAGAACCCCTGCACAGGCTGTTGGCAAAGAATACACCATGGGTATGGGGGGAAGCGGAGTCTGCTGCATTTGCCGCTGTAAAGAAACTTCTATCTGCAGAAAGTTTTCTTATACAACACAACGCCACGCTTCCCCTTGTGTTAGTCTGCGATGCGTCCCCTTTTGGAGTAGGGGCCATCTTGAGCCACAGACTACCGAATGGACTAGAGGCGCCCATTGCTTACTATTCCCGCACCCTGTCCAGCGCTGAGCGGAACTACAGCCAGCTGGACAGAGAGGCCCTAGCAGCCGTATCGTGGGTGAAAAAGTTCTACGAATACTTGTTTGGCCGGGACTTTGACCTTGTCACAAACCATTGGCCATTGTTGGGCCTCCTGGCAGGGGACCGACCCACACCTGCTGCCTTGTTTCCCCGGATGACACGCTGGGCAATGTTCCTAGCGGCATATTCATATCACCTGGTACACCGACCAGGACTGAG
This sequence comes from Pituophis catenifer annectens, assembly GCF_029215685.1. NCBI lineage: Eukaryota > Metazoa > Chordata > Lepidosauria > Squamata > Colubridae > Pituophis > Pituophis catenifer. The sequence goes on from NW_027256885.1 coordinate 43,534,896, forward strand.
TTTGGGGCATGCCGACGCCCTCAGCTGCTGCCCACTACTGGACATCATAGAAGACCCCACACCTGGAGTTCCAGTCTTACTCATCGACGTGTTGGACTCGGGGCCTCTCACTTCCGCGGAAGTAGCGAGAGCCTCTGCCAGAGACCACGTGTTAAAGACAGTCATGAGTTGGGTCACAAGGGGGTTGCCGGGGAAGACTGAAGGCAGGGAATTCAAAAGCTTTGTCAACAAATGCGACAAATTAGCCATGCAAGGGGGTTGCTTATTGTGGGGCGATTGGGTCATTGTTCCCTTATGCCTAAGGGAAAAAGTTTTACGGTTGTTGCATGATGGGCGCCTGGGGATCGTAAGGATGAAGGGGCTGGCCAGGAGTTATGTCTGGTGGCCACATATGGACAACGACATCACTGAGTGGGTGGGGAAGTGTCAACCCTGCCAAGAGTCCAGGCCAGATCCCCCCACAGCACCAGTAAGGGAATGGGAATGTCCCCAAGGTCCCTGGTCAAGAATACATATAGATTTTGCTGGCCCTTTTCACGGCCAAACCTTCCTGGTCATCGTCGACGCCTATTTGAAATGGCTCGAGATCAGGCTAATGAAATCCACTACCACTGACGCAGTAATCAGGGTGCTCAGGAAACTATTTGCAACCCATGGGTTACCGGACACGCTCGTATCAGACAACGGGCCCCAATTCACCACCACACAGTTCGAGGGGTACCTGGCAGAGCTAGGAATCAGGCACGCACTGTCTGCTCCTTTTCATCCGGCCAGTAACGGACTGGCTGAAAGGTTCGTGAGAACGGCTAAGGAAGCACTCTCACAATTAGGCCCTGGGGATTGGCAAGCTAGGGTAGACAAGTTCCTGGTGGCCCAACACGCCACACCATGCACCGCCACCGGGCACAGCCCGGCCGAACTGCTAATGGGTCGGAAACTCAGATGCGTACTAGACAGGTTACATCCTAACTATTCCCCCAACAGTTTCAAGGGATCTGACAAGAAACTGAGGGAATTCCAGATAGAGACACCAGTGTATGCTAGGAACTACATAGACGGGCCCCTATGGGTAGCAGGGACAATTGCGGACACAACCGGCCCCAAGTCATACACAGTAGACATGGGAAATGGGAGAATATGGCGAAGGCTCATAGACCAGCTACGGAAAAGGGTAGTCGCCAAACCAAAAATCATTCCTGACGATCCGGTCCCTAACTACCAACCACTTCCAACAGCTAGCTCAAGCCCGAGACAAGTGGAGGACTTATCTGAAGACTTCGGCGTCCAGAGCCACCAGCCCGAGGAATCAAGACCAACCGAAGAAGTCAATGCCCCCAGCGAAATCCAGGAGGTTCCATTGGTGGAGCGGGGAGAAACAAAAGGCCCCTCCGACCCACTCGACGCCACACCTCAGACTGAACTGCACAGGTCAACTAGGGTCCAGACACGCCCTGGTCACCTGCATGATTTTGTATGCAAATGTATATCCCAAGTGCCTTCTGGGAAGGGAGGGGTGTAATGTATATAGTTTGGCGGGAAAGTTTGAATGTTAATTGCTCTCAGCTGATTGGCTAACTGCCAGGACTGTAAGGTATATAAAGGGAGCTGTTTCCCTGTATCAGTTGCTGGATTCACACGATGAAGTAAAGAGCTGTTGTTACTCACGACCTGGCTTCTGTGTCCTCATTCACCCTACTTAACACCTTTCACTTGATTAAATATTGGAGTTGTCTCCTGTGCCACCTCGAATCAAGGATTCGTTGCACCTCATAATGGGTCCTGGGGCTCCCGGGGTAGTGGTCTCAGGGTCGATCCGACCATGGGTTTCAAGAGACTACTATGGAATACCAGGTGTATCTTCCCTAGCAGTCAGGGCAGTTTCAATTGCACTTTAACTGGGTTGATGATCTTTACTATGGGGAATGGTCCCATAAACTTTGGCCCCAGTTTCTTGCTATGGAGTTTTAACCTCAAATATTTTGTGGAGAGGTAGACCTTCTCTCCCACCTGGAATGGCCGTTGCGGAGCTCAGTGTTTATCTGCCTGTTTCTTATAGGTTTGCACCACTTTAGCTAGTGCTTTTTTGACATTTTCCCAGGTTGCTTTCAGCGTTGACATCCAATCAGTCAAGCTGACTGAGGAGGGGGGATCCCTTGGATACTCAGGCATTGGGACAAAGTCCATGCCACTCACTACTTTGAATGGCATTCATCCCGTGCTACTGTGAACAGCATTATTGTATGCGACCTCCGCAAAAGACAGGAGGTCCACCCAATTGGACTGCTGATAGTTCATGTAGCACCTCAGGTACTGCTCTACCATGGCGTTCAGTCTCTCCGCCCCCCCATTGGTGCTCGGATGAAAAGCCTAGCTGAGGCCCTGGGATGACCCAATGGACTGCAGGAACTCCCTCCAGAACTTAGCTGTGAACTGGACCCCTCTGTCTGAGATAATTCTTTGAGGTACTCCATGCAGGCGGTAGATGTGCTTCAGGAACAGTTAGGCCAGCTGGTGGGCTGAGGGTAGTCCGCTGCAGGGTATGAAGTGCACCTGTTTGGAGAACAGGTCTATTACAGTCCAAATCACCGTGTTCCCCCCACTTTTCAGCAGCTCTATTATAAAGTCCATTGTGATCTTCTCCCACAGCCTTGTTGGCTCTGCTACCAGTTGCAGCAGTCCAGGGGGTTTTCCTGGTCGTTTCTTCATTGTGGCGCAGATGGTGCAACTTTTCACATAACTGTCCATGTCCTTCTTTATGCCAGGCCACCAGAACTGCCTCCGGGCTAAATGTAAAGTCTTTAGGAACCCAAAGTGGCCTGCCGGTTTGGTGTCGTGGCTCCCCTGGAGTATTAGGGTGCATAGGGATTCCGGGAGTTTCATCCCCTTCCATGCAAGATCATCTCTTTTTGACAAGATGTGTTGGTTGTCTCGGAACCAGGGGTCTGTTAGCAGTTCAGTTTTGAATCTCGTGGTTAGGTCGCTCTCTGGTTGGTCTTGCCGGTTGCAGCATTGTCATCTGGTGGTCACTTGGACAGCTATTTGAGTAGGGGGAACAATGGCATCCACCACCTGCTCCAGTTCGCATTTGCACTGAGGCATGTGGGAGAGGGTGTCCGCTAGAAAGTTCCTCACCCCTGGAATGTGCTTTAGTACGAAGTCGAAGTGGTTGAAGTATTGAGCCCAGCGGACTTGTTTGGGTGATAGTTTCTGCGGGGTCCTAAGGGCCTCCAGATTTTTGTGGTCAGTCCAGACTTCGAACAGTTTCTGGCCTCCTTCCAGCAGGTGTTGCCAGGTTAGCAGTGCCCATCTCACCGCGAAAGCCTCCTTTTCCCATGCGGCCCATCGTCTCTCTGTGTCTGTGAGATTGCGGGAGGTGTAGGCGCAGGGCTGTAGGTTTCCTTGGCTGTTTCTTTGGAGTAGCACTGCTCCCACTGCCATGTCGCTGGCGTCTGCTTGGATAACGAAGGATTGTTCAGGGTCAGGATGCTTCAGCACCGGTTCCTTTGCAAACATTTATTTTAGTGTTTCAAATGCCTCTTGGCAGGTTAGTTCCCACTGTAGAGGTTGTCCTTGGTGGGGTTTCATTCCTGGGCTCTCTGTCTTTAGGAGGTCCGTCATGGGTTTGGCAATCTTCGTGAAGGAGGGGATGAATTGCCTGTAGAAGTTTGCGAACCCTAGGAAGCTTTGTAGCTGTCTACGGGTGCGAGGGGGTTGCCAGCCTAGGATGGGTTGCACTTTGGCTGGATCCATCTCTATTCCCTCATTTGACACTCAATAACCCAGGTAGTCTAGCCGTGCACGGTAGAATTCACATTTTGATAGTTTGACATACAGGTTGGTTGCCAGAAGTTTTTCCAGTACCTGGCGGACCAGGGGTATGTAGTCATCCATGGTCTCAGTGTAAATGAGGATATTGTCTAGGTGTCAGCGTTCCAAAAAACCCTCTGCTCCAATTAAAAACTCTGAGGCAAGCATTTTCCCAAAGTTCCATTTATTTAAGTAGGTATACTGGCACATCTTGGGAAAACCCGAATCTGAGAGTTCCGGGTTTTCCCTCAGTAAATCAAAACTCCCAAAACCATCCCCTCACTCATCAGTTGATCACATGTTCCAATCACCATCCGTCCCATCACGAGACAGCACTCCAACCACTCCTTTTCCAGATTCAGGCTCGTCCTGACCTTGACCGACGGGAAGAATGCTATTTTGTCTAAATACAAACCCTCAAATAAATCCCCCCTCCTACTTTCCCACACATGAGAAGGTGACAGTTTGGAAGCTTCCGGCCTAATATGGCTTCCAAAGCTGACAGGCATCCACCCCTGGAGAAAAAAACACCCTGGAAAATAAAATAGACAAAACTCAAAAGAAGGGGTTAACACATTGTACATAATCCCGCTTAACCCCCTCTCCCCCCTCCAGGAGGACCCCTTGGTTTCTCTGGAAATTTATCATGGAAATTTTTCACTAGTCTATCAGCTTTCACATTCCAACTTTTCACCCAAGTAGCTTTAGACAACGGGTACCCTTTCCAGTGTACCAAATACTGTAACTGACCCCTGTATAGTCTGGAGTCCAGGATCTTCTTAACTTCATAATGAGTCTCCCCTTGTACTATCAAAGGAGGGGGGGGACAGTTGGTAAGGGTCTTAAATTAGATCCTCTTGCTGGTTTCAATAAGCTACTGTGAAACACTGGGTGCACTTTTCCTAATATGCGAGGGAGGCTAAATTGGACAGTCACTGGGTTAATCACTTTCACTATAGGGAAGGGACCTATGAATTTGGGTCCAAACTTCTTGCTAAGTAACCTCAATCTTAGGTATTTGGTTGACAAATACACCTTATCCCCTATTCGAAAAGATGGTTAGAGAGACCTGTGTTTGTCTGCCTGGGCGTTATATTTCTCTGTTGCTTCAGCTAAAGCTTTTTTAGTATTCTTCCAACCCTTTTTTAATGAGTTTATCCATTCTGTTAGGGACATGGAAGTGGGTGGCTCTCTAGGCAACTCAGGCATTGGCACAAAATCCATGCCTGTAGTTATTTGAAAAGGAGTCAACCCGGAACTAATGTGTACTGCATTATTATATACCACTTCTGCGAACGGTAATAACTCCGCCCAGTTTTCTTGTTGATAATTTACATAACATCTAATATATTGTTCCACCATGGCGTTCACTTTTTCAGCGGATCTGTTAGTAGATGGGTGGAAAGCTGAGCTAAGCCCCTGGGATGACCCAATGGACCTCAGTAACTCCTTCCAGAATTTAGCAGTAAATTGGATCCCTCAATCTGATATTATTCTCCTTGGAACCCCATGTAGTCTGTAGATATGCTTAACAAAAAGTTTTGCCAGCTTCTTGGCCGAGGTTAGTCCGTTGCAGGCAGTGAAGTGTGCTTGTTTGGAGAATAAATCAATGACAGTCCAAATCACCTTATTTCCCCCGCTTTCAGGGAGTTCGACGATAAAGTCCATTGCAATCTCCTCCCAGGGTTTTGTGGGTTTGGCCACAGTCTGGAGAAGCCCAGGGGGCTTCCCTGGTCTGGCCTTCATGGTGGCACAGGTGGTGCAGCTTCTAACATAGTCCTCTACGTCGGTTTTCATTCTTGGTTACCAGAATTGTCTTCTAGTCAAATGGAGGGTTTTTAAAAATCCAAAGTGGCCCCCTAGTCGAGAATCATGACTACACTTTAGCACCAGGAGTCGCATGATGCTGTTCTGCCCCAAAGAATGCAGCAAACACAAAGTCTGTTCAAACTTTAGTTTACTAAATAAACCAGTTTTTTACAACAACGGCTGTTAATTAACTGCATTAACAGCTGCCAAGAATTCAAAGAATAATACTGAAAGTTTACTGTGGTTGGCAGAATGCCCAGAAGCAATTTGCAGAAAGCTGATAAAATAAGTAAGACAAGACATGAAGGTATGTAAACGAAGTTGTTCCCTGCAAATTGCTTCAGTTGGTGTTCCTCCTTTTTTTTTTCCCAACAATTTTTTATTTTAAAACAAAAATGAAACATAAAAACATCATCATTCCAAACAATTACAGACAGTATATCGATTAGTTAACATCCTTTTGTGCAATCCCATCTTCAAAGTATCAATATATGACCAAAGCTTATTTTCATAAAGAAATATTTCCCTTTTTTTATCTCAACTTCATATTTCATATTTATCTCCATGCTTTATTTTCTATCCATTGGTAAAATAAATCCCATATCAAATAGTATTGTTTATCTTCCTGTTCTCTTATTTCAAATGTCAATTTACTCATTTCAGCACAGTCCATCATTTTCTTAATAATTTCTTCATTGGTAGGTATCTTCTCTCCTTTCCAGTTTTTAGCAAATACAATTCTAGCTGCTGTTAAAACATTCACAATTAAGTATTGCAATTCTTTATTATATGTCTTTGGTAAGATCCCTAATAAAAATATCTCTGGTTTAAAATCAATATGTCTCTTTGTCATTTTTTTTAACCACGTGTGTATCTTAGTCCAATATCTCCTTGCTTCTACGCATGTCCACCACATATGGTAATAGGATCCTGGAGTCTGATGACACTTCCAACACTTCTCCGATTTGTTCTTGAACATTCTGGCTATCCTCGTCGGGGGTAAATGCCACCTGTAAAACATCTTATACAAATTCTCTTTATATGCTGTAGACATTGCCATTTTATAATTATATGACCACAGTTTTTGCCATTTCTCTAAATCAATACCATAACCAAAATTTTTCCCCCACGCTATCATTGATTCTTTAACTTGTTCTTCTTCCAGTTTTACTTCTAACAAATATCCATACAACTTTTTAATTACATGGTCATCAGAGCCCATTAAAATCTTATCTAAATTAGTCAAGACATTATAAAAACCTTCTTGTTTGAGTTCTTCTCGATATCTAGAAAATATTTGCATATATGAAAACCAGTCGATCTTACATCCCTGATCTTCTAATTACTGCTTTAATTTAAGTTCACCCTTTTCATCCAATAATTCACTATACCTAATAATTTGTTCCCTTTTAAATATTACTGGATATGAAAAAGCTTCAATTGTAGATACCCAGACTGGAATCTTCAAATAATTATATTTTTTGACCTTCTCCCAATTCAACCATAAACTTCACGTATCTGGTGTCTTCTAAAATACCCTTGTATTTTTGTTCCTTTGTACCTGTTCTGTCCCCGTCTCACACACACACACAAACAGACAGCCGGGGGTTAAATAAACTGGCAGACAACCAAATTCTTTCGATAAGAGGATTGGCAGCAACCCAGTAGCTGCTTGCCAAGAACTTTACTCATAAACAAGATACACACAGTTCAAGAATTGTCAAGTCCAGTCCGTAATTAAATCCAAGGCAGATAATGTTGTTTCCAAAGATGCAATGTGACTCGATAGTAGTTAGTTTTGTCCGTCACAGAGTCTGAATGGCCACCTCACCCCCTTTTATACCCTGTAGGGTGTGGTTCAGTGACTCAGCTTAATCTCTGGCACGCCTCTTCTTCTGTTGTGCGCGCTTATCTCTGTGACGCTGCCGAGGATCGAGCCAAGACTCATCTCCCTATTTATTTATTTATTTATTTATTTATTTATTTATTTATTTATTTATTTATTTTATTCAATTTGTATACCGCCCTTCTCCTAGTGGACTCAGGGCAGTGCACAGCCAAAACTAAAACACATAACAATACAAAATTTAAAATTATTAAAAGAATTATATACTTTGGCCCAATTATAAAACAATTCAAATTAAAACCCATTGACAGATTAAAAGCTAAACAACTAAAAAACTAAAAAAAGGGGGGGGGTTCACGCCAGCCCTGCTTGATGGAAAAGAAAAGGTTTCAGGGCACGGCGAAAGACCCGGAGATCCGATATCCTTCTTATCTCCGGGGGCAAATCGTTCCAGAGGGCAGGAGCTGCCACAGAGAAGGCCCTACCCCTGGGGGTCGCCAGCCGACATTGCCTGGCTGACGGCACCCTGAGGAGTCCCTCTCTGTGGGAGCGTACTGGTCGGTGGGAGGCTATCAGCGGCAGAAGGCGGTCCCACAAATACCCAGGTCCTATGCCATGGAGTGCTTTAAAGGTGGTAACCAACACCTTGAAGTGCACCTGGAAGACCACTGGAAGCCAATGCAGCTCACGCAGGAGAGGTGTCACATGGGAGTGACCCCTCACTCCCATAATCCCCCGCGCGGCCGCATTCTGCACCAGTTGGAGTCTCCGGGTACTCCTCAAGGGGAGCCCCATGTAGAGAGCATTGCAATAGTCCAGGCGGGAAGTGACGAGCACCTGAGTGACTGTGCATAAGGAATCCCGATCCAGAAAGGGACGCAACTGGTGAATCAGGTGGACCTGATAAAACGCCCCCCTGGCCACGGCCGTCATATGCTCTTCTAAAGACAGCCGTGCATCCAGGAGGACACCCAAGTTGCGAGCCCTATCCGTGGGGGCCAATAACTCGCCCCCAATAGCCAGCGATGGCACCAGCTGGCTATATCGGGACGCCGGAAGCCACAGCCACTCGGTCTTGGAAGGGTTGAGTCGAAGCCTGTTACTCCCCATCCAGATCCGCACGGCCTCCAGGCACTGGGACATCACTTCAAGGGCATCGTTGGGATGGCCTGGGGTGGACATGTACAGCTGCGTATCATCAGCGTACTGATGGAACTCCACCCCAAAGCCATTACTGTCCACCTGTGGCTGCGTGGACGTGCTTGGCCCCGGGCCTATCTCTTGACCTTCGGCGGACACCGAAGGCATTGCCAGAGAGGAGGGTCCTGGAGAGGGAGGCCTTGCCAACTCCTCTCCTTCACTCTCGGAGTCCTCTCCTGCAGATGACACAGGCTCAGGTAACGGAGCCACAACAGTACCATAAAAAGGCATGCCACGCCATCAACAAATCGTGTCCCTCCAAGTTCAATAATCTGGTATTTCTCAAAGTTATCCATTCTTTAATTACTTGCAGCTTGGTAATACAATTCAAAATTAGGCAAACCAAAACCACCCCTAACTTTAGCGTCTTGTAACAACTTTAATTTTATTCTTGCCTTTTTTCCCTGCCAAATATATTTCAGTATCATTTTATTTAAATCTACAAAAAATTCCTTACCCAACTTAATTGGAATTGTCTGAAATAGGTACAAAATTCTAGGCAAAATATTCATCTTAATAGTTGAGATCCTACCAATCAAAGATAGCTGCAAATTTCCCCATTTCACCAAATCTTGCCCTATCTGTTGTTTAAGCTTATTATAATTATTTTCTTTAAGTGTGCTACATCTTGGTGTTAAATATATCCCCAAATATTTTCCTTTATTTGTAAACTGCATTTTTGAGACCTCCATCAATTCTTCTTTTTGCTTTTTCAACATATTTCTAGTCATTATCTTCATTTTATCTTTATTAATTTTCAAGCCGGCTACTTTCCCAAATTCTCCAATAGTTTCTATCAATTTATTTATTGTTGTTAATGGTTCTTCAATAATAAAAACCAAATTGTCTGCGAAGGCTTGTAGTTTATATTCTTCTTTTCAAATTTTCATGTCTTTTATCTCTTTTTCTTCTCTGATGTGTCTGTTTAAGACTTCTAGAGTCAATATAAACAACAGTGGGGACAGCGGGCATCCTTGTCTAGTACCTTTTTCTATCTCAATAGGATCAGTCAATTCTCCATTTATCATTACTTTTGCCATCTGTTTAAAATATATGGCTTCAATTGCCTGGATAAATTTCCTACCAAAGCCCATCTTTTCCATTTGGAGTATCATGAATCACCAGTTTACATTGTCAAAAGCTTTTTGTGCGTCTAAAAATACCAAAAGCATCTGCTTTTCAGGATGTGCTTCATAATACTCTAAAACATCCAAAATTATTCTTACATTGTCTCTAATTTGTCTTTTTGGGAGGAATCCATTTTGATCTGCATGTATAAAATTGTTCAGATATCTCTTAAGTCTTTCTGCCAGTATTGAAGCAAAGATTTTATAGTCTGAATTTAGCAGGGATATAGGCCTATAGTTTTTGATTTGTTGTGGGTCGGTATCTTCCTTGTGGATCAATGTAATATACGCCTCAGTCCATGATTTAGGTATTTCCTTCTTTGTCATCACTTCATTCATCACCTCCAATAGTGGAAGGGTCAAAGATTCTTGTAATGTCCTATAGTATTCAACTGGTAAACTGTCTGGCCCTGGCGCCTTTCCGTTCTTTTGCTTCTTGATTGCTTCTGTTAACTCCATCATCGTTATGTTTCCTTCCAGCATCTCCTCCATATTTTTAGAAATTGGAGGTAATTTTGCTTCTTGTAGGTACTTTAACACTTTCTCCTCCTCTATTATCTCTCTTTTGTAAAGTTGTCTATAATACTCTTGTATTATCTTCCCCATCTCTTTATTTCCAAATTTACTTTGCCCTTGTTCATCGACTAGATGTGTTATTTTCCTTGATTCTCTTTCCTTTTTCAATTTATATGCTAACCATCTTCCTGGTTCATTCGCATTTTCAAAGTAATTTTGTTTGGCACTTCTTATTTTTTGGGCTAATTCTTCTTTCTCCAGTAAGTCCATTTTATGCTTTATTATATCAATTTTAATTTTAACATCCTTCTTATATGGATCTTTCTGGAGTTCCTTTTCTAGCCTTTTATAATCATCAGTCAATATTTTTGAGGTTTGTCTTTTTTTTACATTCCTTTTCCTTGTATAATCTATAATTAGTCCTCTGGCATAAGCCTTCATTGTATCCCAATGGTTTTGTATCGATGTCTCTTCTTTCTTATTTTCTTTGAAGAAAAAAGCCAGGTCTCTTTCCATTTTCTGCACAAAGTCTTTCTCTTTTAATATTGTATTATTTAAGGTCCATCTGGATCTTCTTTTTCGCCCTTTCCAGGTTATTGTCACAGGATTATGATCCGCCCATAGATTGGTTTCTATTTCCACATATTCTATGTTCAACAGCAAATCCATTGTTGTCCATATCATATCTAGTCTAGACCAAGATGAATGTCTATCAGAATAAAAAGTATATTGTTTATTTTCTCTGTTTCTCTCTCTCCATATATCTTTCATATTTATTTCCTCCATCATCTTAAAGAAAGATCTTGGCAATATCTTTCTACTATGTTTTATTGCTTTATTCGTTTTGTAATCCAAATTTCCATCCACAATTCCATTAAAGTCCCCCATCATACATATATTATCATATTCCATTTCAATTATTTTGTTATGTAGTCTTCTGTAGAAGTCACTTTGATTTTCATTTGGAGCATATATTGCTATTAGAAGAGTTTTCATATTATTATCAATTATTTCCACCATCAAAATTCTACCTTCTAAATCTGAATATTTTTGTTCCGCCAATATTGCATTTTTAATATATAATACAACTCCTCTTTTTTTACTTTGCGATAGGGATAGAAAAGTTTTTCCAAGTTTTGGTTGTGTCAATAAATGCTCATGTTGTTTTTTAATATGTACTTCTTGTAAACAAATTATATCAGCTTTTAGTTTCTCTAATTTGTGGAATACTTTCTTTCTTTTAATAGCCGAATTAAGTCCATTTATATTTATTGAAATTAATTTCCTTTCTTCCATATTCATACTTTATATGTAAGTTTTGTTGCTCTAGTTGATCTTACTTCACGTTGTTCCTTTTGTTGGGCAACTTCTCCAACTGCTCCCTTGGTCAACTCAAGCATTGCCAATTCTTCCTCTGTAAATTTTATTGGAACTACAGGTTGAGTTTCAAATTCCATTTCCATTTCTTTTTCTCTGAGAAATTGATCATAGAAAGCTCTTGCTTTATCAATTGTATTCAGTCTGTATCTCTGAAGCTGCCATGTAAGAGTTAGTCCTTCTGGGGTCAGCCATCTATAATTATTATTTTTTTTTTAAATACAATTTTATTGATTTTTTTTTACACAAATAAAATATAGTAACAATTCTGTTTAACATCGGATTCACAGTGTTTATACATATATACATGAGTAAGTGTCTGGTGTCATTTATACTATACATTTCTAATTAATTTCTGCACCTTTTATTCCTTCCTTAATTCTATCATTTATCCATTCGTACCATCTTCCCCACACAGTATCATAATCAGAATTTTCATCGTCATTTATCTCGTGTGTTAATTTACTTATCTCTGCACACTCTAATATTTTATTAATTATAAGATCATCTGGTGGTAGGTCTTTCTTTTTCCAGTATTGAGCGTATGCTAGTCTGGCAGCTGTAGTTATGTGTATTAGGAGGTGGACCTTTTCCTGAAAACAGGGAAGAAGACCCCCTCAAACCCCACTATATCCATGACCTCCCCGGCTACCCAAAAATCAATGGAAGGATTACAAAAAATGGACAAGGCTATAGCAACACCAACACTACTAACAGTACAGTCAACATTGACATTTATCCAAGAAATGATGATGGCCATGCAGGAAAAAGTGTCCAATAACCACACCGAACTAAAAACAGATATCCACCAACTGGACCAGAAGATGAATGAGATTCAAGTCTCAATCTCGAACAACGAACAAAGGATCCAGAAGGCGGAGCAAAAAATAGAACAAAATGAGAAGAAGCTGGACATGGTAGATCAGACGTTGACAATGCAAAATAAGGAACTAGAAGATTCATTAATACAATTAGAGATGGATAGGGCGTCGTTTTACTTGCGCTTCCAAAATGTGGAAGAAGATAAAGACGAGGATTTGGGAGAGAAGATGGCAGAACTAATTGCAGAAGTACTCCAACAAGACAAACGTGAGATTATTAGAGAACTGGACGACGTCTATAGAGTCCAAACAAACTATGCAAGGAGGAATAGGCTCCCCAGAGAAGTCCACATTAGATTCGCAAGAAAAAAAGTAAAAGACATCTTATACAATATGGCGAGGGACGGACAAATAACATACAGAGGAAAAGAAGTGATAATATTAAAACAGATTCCGAGAAGAGTGAGGGAGGTGAGAAAAGGCTACAGATTTTTGGCTGTGCAATTGAACAAAAGAAATATATTATTCAGATGGCTCCTGCCAGAGGGGATGCTAATCACCTGGCAGGGGAGAAAAATAAAAATAGATAGCTTGAGCACAGCACAAGACTTTCTCAGCCATCTATAATTAATTCCTTTTTGAATCAAAATTTTCATCAAAAACTGGTATTCTCTTCTCAACTCTCTAACTTTCCTTGGTATTTGTCTCAAAACCACCACTTCTTTTTCCTTGTATTTCAAAGTTTTTTCTCTTGCTACCTGGAGAATTTGTGCTTTAATCGATTTCTTAGTAAATCTTATATGTACCTCTCTTGGCAATTTATTACATATTGCATATCTAGTGTAGACTCAATAAATCTCATCGACCCCTTCCATCATCTTCTCTTTAGTAACTTCTAAGGCCTCAGCCAGCAGCCCAATCATAACATCTGCCAAATTTTCTCCTTTTTCTTCTTCCAAATTTTGAAATCTTAAGTGAAATTCTGCTTTGTCTATTTCCCATCCAATTAGCCCACTTGCTTCTAGTTCAACATCTCCCAGTCTATTCTCAATTTATTTCATTTTCTCCTCTTTTTGGTCTTCCTTTTTCTCTAGTTTTGACAATCTCTCTTCATATTTCAACATTGTTTGCTGGATGTTGCCCACTTTTTCATCTGTCTTGAGTAGCTGTTGTTCCATCCTTTGGACTTTTTCATCTGTCTTAGATAGTTGTTGTTCCATCTTAAGCAGTTGTTGTTCCATTCTTAGTACTGTTTGTAGAATTGTTTGTATTGGCGGTTCTTTATCTTTATTTTTTTCTTGTTGCAACATTGTCTGGATAGATCTTTGCCCACCAGATGGTGATGATGAGGGTGTAGTTGCAGCAGATCCCACTGTCGCTACTTTTCTGCTCATTTTGTAATCCAATCAGGTAAAGGAACCAAAAAGAAAGAAAAATCCAAAAAAGAAAAAAAATAATAATCAAATCAAGCTCTTCAGGTTCTTCCAAACCTTAATCCTTTAAGTGTAAAAAAGAAGAATAAGAAAAAAAAGAGGATCCAAGAATAAGAAAGAAAATAAAAATACAAAATACAAAATGCAAAATAATAATAATAAAAAAAAACAACCAAAAATCTTCAGGCTCTTGATTACCTTAATCCAATGCTGTTATATCCAAATTTTAAAGGCAGAGGGGAAAAAAAAGCTCAAAAATATGAAAACCAAAAATAATAATAATAATAAAATAAAAAGAAAGATCCAAAGAAAAAAAAAGGGGGGGGGGGAAATGGAGACCTTCTAATATCCAGAAAGCATACAGAGAGTGATACTTTAATCTGGCCACAATATTAAAAGGAAAAGTTAAAAGTGGCAAGTAGCAGCTCTAAAGAGAACAGAGGCCTTCTATAATATTTCAAGACTTCTGCTTCAAGTAGTACCAACCAGAGCACCTGTTTAAACAATACAGATAAGCCACTTCTCCAGCTATTCACAGGTCTTATCAGCCTTGCAGAACAATCTCTTTATTTTGGCTACACTGTAAGTCTAAGCTGCCACTTGAATAAACATACAGACAGAATTTCTTTTCCAGGAGATGGCAATGTTGTACACTCTCCTGTCTTTCTTCCAAACTCTAGAGCTCTTTCATTAAAAATTAATAGAAGATTGCCAAGAAAAAAAAAGATTTGAAAAAGAATAGGAAAAAGAAAACTTCAATTCAAATATTCCAGCCAATGTCCACCAATTTTTTTTTTAAAAGACAAAGATTACGAATCCTGCTAATCTTCTCCCTTTTAAGTCAGTCCCGGTCCCAATCAATAGCGAAAGTGAAGCAATTAAGTCTTTTAACTAAATAGCCAAATAGGGTAGGAAATTTTTTTTTTCTTGTTTAAATTCGCCGCTTATCTCATCTTAAACACGATCTCCATGTCCATTATCCCCTCAGGGTGTTCTCTGTATTGTTTAAAAGTTAAAAACTCTCACCGATCCGATCCACTGTCATTTCCTCTCGCTTCTTGAAACTGCCCCAGCCTCGGCAGGTTTAATGGCTGCTACCCCAACTCTGGAAAAAAAGCTTTCCCTGGATCAATCAGGGACTTTACGGTACCCCTGAGATCATCAGGACGTGCTCTCCGCTACCGCAGTCAAACCTAGACTGCGGGGTCCAAGATGAACCGTCCAGAATCGGGGCTATCGGCGGGAATTTCTGGAGCTCAGAAATTCCTGTCCGTATCGCCGCGACATCAGCTTCCTCTCTGTTGGCGTTCCTCCTTAAATAGGCTAAGGGAGTGGCCAATTAGCCCAAAGCCTTACTCTCGAGGAGACCTCCTCCTGAGGAGCCACTCCTGCCTTTTGGCAGCTCTGCGTGCCAGTGCATCAAGAAGAGGCTCCTCCTCTTCGTCCTCTTCACTTAAGGGAGTCTCAGCTCCTTCTCCCGAACAATACGGAAGCAGCAAGAAAACACAACAGGACACGTCCAAATGGTTTAGTGATGTAGGTTTAATGCCATCATGAGCTCCAGGAAAACGCTGAGCTCCAAACCTTTCAAAGTTGGCGCTACGAACGTCCACTTCGTAGCGCCTTTTATTGCGTCGCTCCGCCCCACCCTCATTAAGCTCATTAGCAAATGTTGGCTAGCTGGGAGTGTGTCCTCGAGCAGCGCCCCACCCTTTTTCCTGCATCATTGCTTTTCCTTAGCGTCGTTGGTGCTGCAGCAGTCCATCGCTACTTTTCCAGTATGTATCTGTTTGTAGGAGATTCCCCCCCCCCGGTTCCTATCCCTGATGCTCCGCAGCCTTGTCCGCCTATACCCTGTGCCACCAACCCCCTTGCTGTGATCCCTTGGTTCCCCCCCCCCCGTGTGTTCCGTCTGCATTCTCCACCATTCCTCTCTTCCCCGTTCGCCTCTTCCGTTTCTCCTCCTTCCCGACCCTGTATTGTCGAGCTGTATAGCGGGCTCGACAGGTGGCTCCCCTTCACCAAGGGGTCCTCTGCAAGACACAAAGTAGACATGTTAAGAGCAAGTTTCAGTTTTAGGGGATTTTTCCTATGGAAGCGTCGTATGAGGCGGTGGGCATTAACATCTTCTGTGTCTACCCAGGAGGCCTCTTCATAGGGATATCCCTGCCATCTTACTAGGTATTGGAGTCTCCCTCTGTGAATTCGAGAATCCAATATGTCCTCTATTTCATAGTGCCCGTCCCTAACCGGACCAGGGCGTTTTGGAGTATGTCTGACTGAGGTTGCGGGTTTGAGTAGGTTAACATGGAAGACTGGATGGATCTTGCCCAGAAGTGGTGGAAGTTTCAGGGCAAATGTAACAGGGTTAATGACTTTGGTTACTGGAAAGGGGCCCAAATATTTTGGACCTAGTTTCCGGTTGGGCACTCGTAATTTTATGTATTTAGTGGACAGGTATACCATATCCCCCACCTTGAATGGTTTTAGTTCGGCCCTTTTCTTATCAGTTTGGTATTTGTACTCCCTTGCTGCTTTGTCTAAGGCTGTTCTAATTTGTGGCCATAATATCCGTATTCCTTCAGCCCATTCACTGGGGCTCACCCCAGCATTGGATGGCTTCAGTTCGGGGTTAGCCCAAAATTCTTGTCCTGATACAATTTGGAAGGGAGTAAAGCCTGTACTACTATGTACGGCGTTATTGTAAGCTACCTCAGCAAATGGCAATAGGGTCGACCAGTCCGTTTGTTGGTAGGAGATATAACTCCTGAGATAGTGTTCCACCATCGCATTGGTCCTCTCGGCCACATCATTAGTGCTGGGATGGAATGCAGAACTAAGCCCCTGCATTGACCCTATAGTTCGTATGAAGTTCTTCCAAAATCTCGCCGTGAATTGTACCCCGCTGTCTGAGATGACCCTGCGAGGCACCCTGTGTAACCGATAAATGTGTTGGATGAAAAGCTTGGTTAGTTTACGTGCTGATGGTAACCCGCTACACGGTACAAAGTGGGCTTGCTTAGAAAAAAGGTCAATGATAGTCCATATTACTGTATTGCCATTACTCTCGGGAAGCCCAACAATAAAGTCCATGGCTATGTCTTCCCATGGCTTACCGGGGCTAGCCACAGACTGCAACAGTCCAAATGGTTTTCCTGGTCTTGTTTTGGTCTTGGCACACACAGGACAGCTATTCACATATTCCTCTATGTTAACCCGCATATGTGGCCACCAGAATTGTTGTTGGATTAAATGCAAAATTTTGAGAAACCCGAAGTGTCCGGCCACCTTAACGTCATGGCACCATTGAAGAACAGCCTCCCGTAGGTCCCTAGGAATGTACAATTTCTCACCCTTCCACACCAACCCATCTTTATGCGTGAAATGATGTTTATTGTTTTGTACCCACAGGTCTGTCTTCAGGGCATTGCGAAGTCCTTCCTTCCATCCAGGCGGGGTGTCAAACGTAACCAACGTCCTCCCTATGTGATGTTCGCTGGGTATCATGGCTTGTACCACCTCATCCCATTTACTATTAAACTGTGGCATACAGGATAGAGCGTCGGCGAGGAAGTTCTTACCCACTGGGACATATTTCAACACAAAATTAAACCGTTGGAAGTACTGGGCCCAACGAACCTGTTTGGGCGACAGCTTCCTCAGGGTTTGTAGTGCTATCAGGTTCCTATGATCCATCCAGACTTTGAATCGCTCCCTCGTCCCTTCTAGTATATGTCGCCACATCAGGAGAGCCCAACGGATGGCAAATGCCTCTTTTTCCCATATAGCCCATCCTCTCTCGGTGGGGGTAAATTTTTAGAGGTATAGGCAGCGGGCTGCAATTGGCCGGCTTCGTTGCTTTGCAAGAGTACCGCTCTGATGGCCACATCGCTTGCATCCGCCTGCACGATAAAAGGCTTTAGTTGGTTCGGACGCTGCAGTATGGGTTCTTGCGCGAATAGAGCTTTCAAAGCATCGAAGGCCCTCTGACAGTCATCTGTCCACACGATGTGTTGGCTCGCTTTTATTTTTATGGTGTGTCCTTTTGTGTGGAGAATGTCGGTAAGGGGCTCAGACTCAACCCTTCCAAGACCAAGCGGCTGTGGCTTCCGGCGTCCCGATATAGTCAGCAGGTGCCATCGCTGACTATTGGGGGTGAATCTTTGCCCCCTACGGAGAGGGCTCGCAATCTGGGTGTCCTCCTGGACGCACGGCTGTCTTTAGAAGAGCATATGACGGCCGTGGCCAGGGGGGCCTTTTATCAGGTTCGCCTGATTCGCCAGTTACAGCCCTTTCTGGACCGGGACGCCTTGCACACAGTCACTCACGCCCTTGTCACCTCCCGGCTGGACTATTGTAATGCTCTCTACATGGGGCTCCCCTTGAAGAGCACTCGGAGGCTCCAACTGGTGCAGAATGCGGCCGCGCGGGTGGTTATGGGCGCAACTCGTTGTGCCCACGTGACACCCCTCCTGCGTGGGCTGCACTGGCTCCCAGTGGTCTTCCGGGTGCGATTCAAGGTGTTGGTCACCACCTTTAAAGCGCTCCATGGCATTGGACCCGGGTACCTTCGAGACCGACTTCTGCCACCAATAGCCTCCCATCGGCCAGTTCACTCCCACAGAGAGGGTCTCCTCAGGGTGCCATCGGGCAAGTTATGTCAGCTGGCGACACCCAGGGGGAGGGCCTTCTCTGTGGGAGCCCCAGCCCTGTGGAATGAACTGCCCCCGGAAATGCGTAAGATCTCCGACCTCCGGGTATTTTGCTGTGCACTCAAGACCCTGTTGTTCTGCCAGGCCGGGCTATCAACATAATAATTTTAAATTGGGTGTTTTAAATTTCTGGGGTTTTAAATTGAGCTGAATTATTTAATAATTTTAAATAATTTTAATTGATGTTTGTCTTGTGCTTTTAATAGGCTGTACACCGCCCTGAGTCCTTCGGGAGAAGGGCGGTATAGAAATAAAATTATTATTATTATTATTATTATTATTATTATTATTATTATTATTATTATTATTATTATTATTATTATTATTATTATTATTATTATTATTATTGCTATCTGAGTGAATGCTGGGATAAATTGTCTATAAAAATTAGCAAAACCGAGGAAGCTTTGCAATTGCTTCTTCGTCACCGGGATTTGCCAGTCTAACACCGTACTGACCTTAATAGGGTCCATCCCCAACCCGATTTTTGAGATTCTATACCCCAGGTAATCTAATTCAGTGCGGTGGAATTCATACTTCGAGACCTTAACAAACAGTTTAGCCGTTAGGAGTTTCTCTAACACTTGATGGACCAGGCACGTATGTTCCTCCATAGTATCGGTATAAATGAGGATATCATCAAGATACACCAATACCCCCTGATACAAATGCTCATGCAACACGTCATTAATTAGTTGCATGAAGACCACTGGGGCTCCCTGCAACCCAAACGGCATGACCTGGAACTTGTAGCTGCCAAGTGGGCAGTTAAAGGTGGTCTTCCACTCATCACCTGGCTTAATGCGGATGTGGTAGTACGCCTCCCTTAGGTCCAGTTTCGTGAATATCCGGCCTATGGATAGGGTGGCCAACAAGTCCTTTATCAACAGTAAGGGGTATAAAGGTTCTACACTCACAGCATTCAAACCCCGAAAATTGACACAGAGGTGTAGGCCCCCGTCCTTCTTCTCCCGGAAAAGAACTGGAGCAGCCATATGCACTCTGCTAGGTTTGATGAACCCCCTGGCCAGATTCTGGTCTATGCACCTACGTAGTTCCTCCAATTCCCTCGGGGTCATCGAGTACATGCGAGGCTTAGGTAATGTAGCCCCAGGGATTAGTTCTATAGCGCAATCTGTTGGTTAATGTGGAGGTAACGAGTCACATTCAACTTCACTGAAGACGTCCGCTAAGTTTGCATATACCTCTGGGACCCCCGGTATCAGCGATACCTTGTTTTGTATGGGCTGCATTATTGCCCCGTCAGCACCCCTTTTCCCCCCCTCCTTGGTGCCTGGTTCAGTACCGAGCTTCAGTCGCAGTTTCCTATATCCCCCCTCCCACCATATGGTGGGTTGCCATTTGTCCAACCAGGCTAACCCCAGAATAATGGGTTCTATCATTACATCCACCACCACAAATCTTATGTGTTCCCAATGTTCGCCAATTTCTAGTCTAACCGGCTCCGTTACTCTTGTGGCTGGTTTTCCCCCCAGGATGGACCCGTCCATTTGCTTGAACTGAATAGGTTCCTTTAACTTAACCAAACGGAGACCCAACTGGGCCGCTACAGTATTCCTCATTAAACACTGAGTGCAACCCGAATTGATTAGGGCTCCCTGCCATGCCTTCTCGGCGGTGCGTGGGTTGCGCAGGGTGACTTGGATGATAAAAGGGCATATGGATGCACTCACCATCGGGTCGTGGATGTCATCCTCATCACTGTCACCCACAACCACCAGAAACTCTTCGGATCCCAGCAACACCCTGGCCTCTTTGGTAGGTGTACTTCCCTCAGACGGCAATGCCTGGGACGCCACCCAGGACCATTCTGGGGTAGTTTGGGTTCGTTCTTTCCCACTGGGTATGGGGGTGCGACCTGTCGAAAGTGATGGTGGAGGGAACGGACAGTCCAAAGCTCTATGTCCCAGCTGATTGCATCTGAAGCATTGAAACAGGGCCCTGCGATTAGACTCAGGTCCCGGTAGTCAGGCTTGGCCTCCCGGAATCTCAGGATGTCCCAGAGTCCCAGAACGTGGGTGGTCTATCCGTGGGCCGTCTCGCCTGTGATGTCCCTGATGTACCCCTAAACCGAAACTCCTTGAGGCCAATATCCAGATCGATAGCCGCCTTAAACCATTCTGTGAGATGAGGCAGGAGACCTCGGTAGACACATGCTTGTCTCAAATCACGATCCAGTCCAAGATGAAATTGGTGCACCAGCATTCGCTCGGGCCATGCCCGCGGCCTACCCGCCAGAGTTCGAAAGTCTTTCACATATTCCTTTGCGGGTCGGCCCCTCTGCCTCAGAGACACCAGCTCCCCCTCGGCCTGTTGCATTTGGGACTCATCTTCGAAACCTACCCGAAGGCTCTCCAAGAACAGGCCCATGTCTGTTAGCTCCCGGGCATGGTCGCTATGGAGGTCAGCCACCCAGTCTGCAGCCTCCCCCCTTAACCCATTAGTAATCGCCACGACCATGGCCCACTGGGATGGATAGAACCGGCCATATAAATCTACATAGCTAATAACCTGGCTCAGGAATATAGCCACCCAATCTGGACTTTTGTCAAAAGTGCTTTCAATGGTGGTGGTCCCCACATTGCCTGAGGAGGCCACCCCCCTTGTGGCCACACATAAGCCGGCCCGGGATATCTCTGCACTGGCGTCCTAGCTGCTCGGGACCCCTGGGCCTCCGACGGTTGTCCTGCGCTAGGCTGTCTGCCATCCCGCGCTACCTGGACAGGGGCACTGTGGATACCCTTATCAATGAGCCTAACCCCTTCCTCCACGGCCGGAGGATGGGCTCCGGTGGCTGGGTGTTCCATTCTTTTGGGTCTACTAATAGCAGGATCCAATCTCAATTTAGGACTAGCTAAACGGAACCGGCCTTCCGTTCCAGACGAACCCCCGAGCCATGCCACATAGAAGCCTGCTTCACCCCTGTCGCCCATGGTTGCCAAGAGGGGGCATCCCTAAAGCTGGCCTCCCCAAACCGCTCTTTAATTATGTCCATAGTGGAGGGACCTGGTCCTGTTGAATAACTCCACTCCCCCCCGTCTTCATCTTCAATCCATCATCTCTCCCTCCACCTCTGGAAACGCTCCCCAGACGGAGGCAGAGTGGGAGCCTTTGTATTCACTCCAGGACCAGTCAAAGCTGAACTATGCCACCATTCCCCCAAGGCAGAGTGGATAACATCGTTTTTTGCCTCTGAGGATTCAACCCCCTCCCCTCCCTGGTTTTGGGATTTTTCTTTTGGGCGCACCACAGGTTGCAGGTCAGCCTGAGCCACCGGACCCATGCTTTCTTCCTCCGTCTGGGTGACTGCCAGGGTCATCACTTCGGGGTCCACATCCTCCGCCATTCCAGCTGTCCAGTCTGACAATAAAGACAAAGCTGTAACGAAGAGAGCGCCAACTTTCTCTCAGCTCCTTCTCCTGAACAATATGGAAGCAGCAAGAAAACACAACAGGACACATCCAAATGGTTTAGCGATGTTGGTTTAATGCCGTCGTGAGCTCCAGGAAAACGCTGAGTTCCAAACCTTTCAAAGTTGGCGCTACGAACGTCCGCTTCGTAGCGCCTTTTATTGCGTCGCTCCGCCCCACCCTCATTAAGCTCATTAGCAAATGTTGGCTAGCTGGGAGCGTGTCCTCGAGCAGCGCCCCACCCTTTTTCCTGCATCATCGCTTTTCCTTGGCGTCGTTGGTGCTGCAGCAGTCCATTGCTACTTTTCCAGTATGTATCTGTTTGTAGGAGATTCCCCGCCCCCCGGTTCCTATCCCCGATGCTCCGCAGCCTCATCCGCCTATACCCTGTGCCACCAACACCCTTGCTGTGATCTCTTGGTTCCCCGTCCCCCGTGTGTTCCGTCTGCATTCTCCACCATTCCTCTCTTCCCCGTTCGCCTCCTCCACCGTTTCTCCTCCTTCCTGACCCTGTATTGTCGAGCTGTATAGCGGGCTCGACAGGGAGCTTCTGGAGGTTCTGAAGGCCCTGGCTGAATCCCTGCCTCTGGCACCACATCTTCTCCAGCCTCCTCATTGTCTGACTCGCGTGCCAGCTGCGCAGGCTGCTGGCGCAGCTCCACACCAGCCTCCTCGCTGTCGGAATCAGCTACTAGCTGCACAGGCCGCTGACGGGCCACAATAGCTGCTGGGCACATAAATCTTACTCCCCTTCCAAGCCAATCCCTCCCTTAAGGTTATGTCCATCTGGTTTTCCTCAAACCAGGCATTGGTTGAGAGTGCCGCTTTTAGCTCTGCTGTCAACTTGTCTTCAGGGAGGTTGGAACCACAGTGTGTTTGTGCTCTAGTGCAGGGGTCACCAACCTTTCAGACCTCAGGGACCAATAAATTCATACTTTTAAATCCTGCGGACCACTAATATGACCTGCCTAATGACCAGCTGGGAGGGCGTGGCTAGATGGTCATGTGACTGGGTGGGCGTGGCCAACTCAATGTCACTCATGTCGAGGGACATCTCAACGGCCTCTACTCGCCCCTCCCCTCCCAGCCACTCCTCACCTGCCCGCATGGGCTCCTTAGGGCCCCAACAGGAAGCAGTTGTTGGAGCTAAGGAGCCACCAAGAGAAAGAGTTGGCAAAACAACTCAGTTCAAATTGGATCTGACTGAGAAGGAGGCTCAGCAGAAGCACCTCACTGAGGACTACGAGCATAGGCTTTCCAAGCAGAGGGAAGACCTGCAGGAGTGCAAGGCCAGGTACCAGTGCCTGGAGGCTCAGCGGGCTGAGATGGTCAGTCAGTTCCAGACCATGATGCAGTCCCACTGGAACGAGGCCCTCCAGCTCTTCACCACCACCAGCACTTCCTTTATTTAAAAAATATTTTTTATTGTGATTTTTTCTTTTCCAAAACACTAATATATGAACAAAACAGACAGTGTCATTATTATAGACATTGGATTAACAGTTCCTATGAAAACTACATTATATACATATAAATACATCTTCAACTTCCTTATACATGTTACCTATTTTTATTTCTGTTATCTATCCACCCATACCATTTTCCCCACACCGCATAATATTCTGAGTTATCTTTTTCTTTTAATTCTAAAGTTAGTTTATTCATTTCAGCACATTCATATACTTTTTGAATAATCAATCCCTCTGGTGGTAAGTTATGTTCTTTCCAATATTGCGCGAATGCAATTCTTGCTGCTGTAAGTATATGTATAATCAAATACCTTCTTTCTTTATCATATTTAATTTTTTTATTAAAATAGTTTTTATTGAATATAAATATTAAAAAAGACATACGTAACATATACACAACTAACATTTATACAAGATATACACAAAAAGAATATAATTTCTTCTTAAGCATTTTTTCAGAGTGACGTTCTACACTTCTACTTATAATATATTCCTTCACCTTTCTGTAATCTAATAATATTTTTATTACATATATATGTATCAATCAGTAATATATCCCCTATATTTTTTGTATATTTCTAATTTTTAACCAATTATACCAATTATTCCATATTTTATAATAGTCTGATTCTTCTTTTTCTTGTAATTCTTTGGTTAACCTATCCATTTCAGCGCATTCTAAAATTTTCCCTATTACTTCTGTTTCACTTGGTATTTTTTCTTGTTTCCAATTTCTTGCGTAGGTTATTCTTGCAGCAGTTAATATATGAATTGTAAGATATTTGATATCCTTAGGGTATGATTTGTTAAATATTCCTAATAAAAATGTTTCTGGTTCTTTTTCAATCTGTGTTTTTGTTATTTGTTCCAACCATTTTTGGATGTTAGACCAAAATTTCTTTGCTGCCGGGCACGTCCACCATAAATGATAGAAAGTCCCTTGTGCCTTTTTGCACTTCCAACAAATTGGGCTATTTTTAGGTTGTATTTTTGCCAATCTGGTTGGAGACATATGCCACCGATAAAACATTTTCAGTTGATTTTCCTTGTACGCCGTTGCTTTCGTTAACTTTAGGTTTACCTGCCAGAACTTTTCCCATTTTTCCAAAGGTATTGTGTGTTTGATATTTTGAGCCCACTTAATCATCGTTTCTTTGACTGTCTCTTCTTCCAATTTATAGCGTAGGAGAAATTTATAAATTCTACTAATTAATTTATTTTCTGAATCTAATATAATTTTATCTATTTCTTGTTTTTGATTATAAATTTCATATGTTTTTATATGCTCTCTATATTTGGATTGTATTTGAGTGTAAGTCCACCAGTCTATTCCTCTGTGTAAATCTATCTCCAATTGTTGTTTTGTCTTTAGTTTGCCTTGATAGTCAATTATATCTTTATATCTAATTATTTTTGTCTTATCTGTTAAATTTGGGTGTCTAATTGATTCAGCCGGTGCTAGCCAATTTGGTATCTTCATATAATGTTGTTTTTTAATTTTAAGCCAAATTTGTAATAATGAGTTCCTTATTGTATGTGTTTTAAAATATGAATGTGTTTTGTATTTCTCATCCCACATAAAGGAGTGCCAGCCAGTTTGAAGTTCGTGTCCCTCAATTGTTAAAGTTCTAGAGTCCTTTAATTCTATCCAATCTTTGACCCACGATAGTACTGCTGCTTGGTAGTATATCTCCCAGTCAGGGAGTGCAGCTCCTCCTCTATCTTTTGTATCCTGAAGCAGTTTAAATTTTATTCGTGGCCTTTTCCCTTGCCAAATAAATTTAGATGTTATTTTATTCAGCTTTTCAAAAAACGGTTTATCAATTTTAATTGAGGTGACCTGAAACAAATATAAAAATTTAGGTAATATAATCATTTTGATGGCCGAAATTCTTCCTAGGAATGAAATGTGTAAATTTTCCCATTTTTCTAAGTCTTTCTTTGTTTGTTCTAGTAATTTATCATAATTGTTTTCTTTAATTGCTGATGTTCTTGTAGATAAGCAGATTCCTAGATATTTTATTTTTTTTGTTGTTTGGATTTGTATATTATCTATCAAATCTTTTGTTTGGATTTCCGTAAGGTTTTTAACAATTAGCTTCGATTTACTTTTATTAATTTTTAGTCCAGCCACTTCTCCAAATTCTTCTATTTTTTGGAACAAATTAGGTATAGATTCCATAGGATTTTCTGTCAAAAACACTAAGTCATCAGCAAAGGCTTGAACTTTGTATTCTTCTCTATTAATCCTTAAACCTTCAATTCCTTGATCTTCTCTAATTTTTTTCAACAGGGTTTCCAATGATAGAATATATAGTAAGGGGGAAAGTGGACAGCCTTGTCTGACTCCTTTTGTTATATTAAATTTGTCTGTTATGTCATCATTCATAATTATCCTTGCTGATTGCTTGGTATAGATTTCTGCTATAATTTTCCCAAATTTTTCCCCAATTTGCATATTTTGTAGTTGTTCAATCATAAATTTCCAATTTTGGTTATCGAAGGCCTTTTGGGCATCAAGAAAAACCAACACTGCCTGCTTCTCCGGGTGTGATTCATAGTATTCTAAAGCATTAAGTATTATTTTCATGTTGTTCTTTATTTGGCGTCCCGGCAGAAATCCATTTTGGTCTGGGTGTATATATGTATTTAATACTAATTTAATTCTTTCTGCCAAGATTGCTGCAAATATTTTGTAATCGGCATTCAATAATGAAATAAGTCTATAGTTTTGTATTAACTGGAGATCTGTGTCTTCTTTTGGAATGAGTGTTATTATGGCTTCTGTCCATGAATTTGGTATCTTGGCTTTCTCCATAGCTTCATTATATAATCGCAACATATTCTCTCCCAATACTTCTTGCATTGTTTTATATATTTCTACCGGTAGCCCGTCGGGACCCGGTGTTTTATTGTTTTTTTGCTTTTTCAGTACTTCATCTAGTTCTAATTTGGTTATTGGCCTATTGATAGTAATTCTTTGTTCTTCTGTGATTTTTGGCATTCCTGATTTCTCTATGTACTGTTTTATTTTATCTTCCTCTATTTTCCCCTGATTATATAGATTCGCATAAAATTTCTTAATAATATCTTTTTTGGCCTCTTTACTATGTTGAATTTCTCCTTTATCAACCTTCAATTGGTATATCATTCTTTTTTTCTGTTCTTTTTTCAGTTTATAGGCTAGCCATCTGCCCGTTTTATTTGCGTGCTCGAAATAGTTTTGTTTCGCCATTTTTATTTTTTGGGCTAGTTCTATTTGGTTTATCAAATTCAATTTATGCTTAATCGTTTCCCATTCTTCTCTTATTGTTTTGTTCTGGGGCTTTTCCTGGAGTTTTTGTTCTATTTGTTTTAGGTCTTTCTCTAATTTATCTAATTGTTTTTTCTTCTCTTTATTCTTTTTCCTCGTATATGCTATTACTAGGCCCCTTATATATGCTTTTAAAGTATCCCATGTGTTTTGTAAAGAGGTTTCCTCTATTTTATTTATCTGAAAGAATATTTTTACTTCCTTTTCTAACATCAAATTAAATTCCTTTTCTTTACATAATCTTTGGTTCATTGTCCATCTCTTACGTCTTCTTTCCCCTTTCCAGTTTATGAATAGTGGATCGTGGTCTGCCCATTGGTTTGTGCCTATCTCAATTTTTTCTACTTCTATTTTGATACTTGGGGTCATCCATGCCATGTCCAGTCTTGACCAGGAGTTATGCGGATGGGAGTAAAAGGTGTATTGGGCCTCTTCTTCATGTGTTTCTGTCAAGTATTTGCAAGCCATTGGCACATATATCATACAGACACTAGTGGAGGCAGAAAGTGCCCCCACCCCTATGTGGAGAGGAGGGGTTTACACTGAGTATAAAACCCCCTCTAACCTTTCCACCATGCTCTCTTTTACGTTTGTTCTCCATGAGACATGATCTTTGATAAGGGTAGTTACACACGCTGTGTGCCCCCTATCCTAATGGATATTAAGACAGCCTTTGTATATAGTTAATATGCTTTGTTATATGAATAAATACATTTATCACATTTATTCATGCATCTGCCTTTGGACTCTTCTATGCTCCTGGGTGTTTCTACGATCCCAATTTCCACAGAATGGTAGCAGAGGGAATGGTAGCAGAACTCCACTCCAGGAGCTGTTGAAAAGGCGAGATGCCCTCCAAAATAACCTGTGAGAGAAGCTCCCCTGTTGTGACCAGAGGCCTTCAACGGAGGAGAACTTCACAGCAGCCCCAGTCTGAATCAACGATGGAAAACATTGAAGGGGGTTTCCATCCAGCTACACCCTGGCAGCCAGAGGCCACCCAGATGCAGCAAGAGATCCCAGGGGCCGAGCCAGGCAATGTTGGAGAAGGCTTCTTCAGCACTGATGAAGAGGGGGCAGAAGGACCAGATGAAAGCCTGGACAGGCAAGTGGCTGAGATGTCAGAAGAGGAGTGCAGAGCAGCGCTCGCCTGCCTCCTGAAGACAAGGGCAGCAGCCAGAGAGAGGCCTGAGGAGGCAGCACCAGAGATGCCTGCCATCCCGGTAAGGACTCCCCTGCCTGATCTCTCCAAGATGGCACCTGCCGCCAGAGAGACTCCCCCCCCACCCAGTTTCCCGCCAAACAAAATGGCCGCCAGGCCACTTCCGGAGGCAACTTCCTCCAAGATGGCTGCTCCCCTGGGCACTTTGCCAGCACCACCCACTGCCCCCCCCCGAGGTCCCAGACCCAGCTGCCCACTTAAGGAGGGCCCCAAATCCAACCTCCCACCCCCGGAGGAACCCAGATGGACCTGCAGCCTCCCACCCCCCACTGCAGAGGCGCTCACCATTCACTGAATGCTCCAGGGAGGCCCAGGCTGAGGCCTCCGCACCTTTCCGGCCCTGCTGGGATGATCCGGAGCTGCAATCCTGCTCCTCTGATGGAGAAGAGGAGATCCAGAGACATTTCCAGGCCTATCCAGCCCATGGACCTCATCTGATGGGCCTCCAGTCTCCAGAAAGATCTCCAGGCCTTCTCCCCACTCCTCCAAGGTTTCCCCGCCACATCGCTGATGTCCGGGCCTACACTGAAGCTCCAGCCAGACCTGACTTCAGAGCTCAGAGAGGGAGATCGGAGCTCCAACAAGAAAAGGCTTTGGAGCATGCTCCATTTCCTGCACGTGCCCAGTTGCTTCAAACTACAGAAGGACTACAAAAAGGAGCCAGACCTAAGCAATCGATCCCAGGCTTAGGGATCCCAATGCCATTCACAACAGGCTCTTTTCAGCCATTTAAACAACTCCCCATGCAGTTTAATGGCAATAATTTTGTAACTTTGCCAAATAATTTTGAAAAATTACATTTAAGTGGTCAGAATTTTAAAAAATGGTGTAAAGAGATTCAGATAATTCTCTTAAGAGAAAATACTCTGGACATGATCAAAAGACCACCCCCTTTACCTTGGAGCCCTGAAATTGAGTTCCTGCATAAAAGAGCTTACACAACCCTGTTAAGTTCTATAGACACAGCTCTGTATGCCAGTCTTTCAGATGGCCTCACAGCTCAGGAAGTTTGGACTGCCCTATATAATTTGTTCCATAGTGACAATATGGCTGCAACCAGCAGATTGTCAAGAATTTTCCACAACTATAAACTCAGACCTGGTGTCAAAATGGGGGAACATTTGGCAACGCTTAAAGCCATGAGGGATGAGTTTATACAGAGGGGGGAGCCTGTTTCTGAATCCACTTTAATTAGTGTGATGTTGAACTCCCTAGACAAATCCTGGAGTCCCTTTATTATTTCTCTAGAAGGGGTTTCTAGGGAACAAAGAAATATAGAATACTTTTCTGGCCACTTTATTGAGGAAGATTTAAGGCGCAGAGATGAGGAACAACAAGAAATGAAGGAGGCATATCACAGACCTAGGCCTCAGAGGAGGCGCCAGGACACAAGTGAAAGGATTAATACCCTTCCCACTTGCTTTGACTGTGGCATACAAGGTCACTTTAAAAGGGAGTGCCCTCGCTCTAGGGCCAACACGGCTGGACTTAAGCACAATAAATATAAAAGAGGCCGTGGAAGAGGGGGAGGTGGTCATAAAGGATACCAATTCTGTAGTGTCACTAGTGACAATCACACCTCCCAGGTAAAGGATGCTGAGGGGCTGTGGCTTCTTGATTCAGGTGCATCAACGCATATAGCCAACACGAAGCCACGATTTAAGGTTTTACACCCACTCAAGTCCTCAGTAAAAGTTGCCACTGGGGACAAGGCAGAGGTAACTGGGGAAGGCGTGATAAATGTGCCTGGTATAGGAGATGTCACAGGGGCACTGTATGTTCCCTCAATCAAGAACAACCTTTTAAGCATCTTAAAATTGACTGAGGATAAAAATGTAAAACTGGTTTTTGAGAAGGGTGGAGGTTATGTTTCCAAAAATGGGGGTGTTGTTGGCGATATTGTAAAAATCAACAATTTGCCTTATTTTTCCCCAAAAGCAAAGGTCAAAAGGCACAAGAAACCTAACAAGAGGGCTCAGGGAGCTAACGCCCAGATAGAGCAGAAAGCTTCTGTGCCAGCCCCCAGGTTGTCCAAACTCAAGGACCCTGGACCTAAAACCAATGAAGCTTTTAAACCAACTTCTAGGACATCCAAAGCCATTAAGGCTGAGCCCATTAAGGTCACAACTCCTCAGCCAACCCTGAGGAACTCTAAGGTGACCATTAATCCAGTGCCTACTCTCATTACTGAACAGACCAAGGCTTGTAATGGTAAGATACATAAGGTTGACAAAGTATGCATGGGTAAACCTTTACATTTGGATTGTGCTCATATATTACACCGCAGGCTCGGCCATGCCAGCTTCCTGGTTATTAAGAAAATGCAAGATTTTTCTGATGGGCTTAAGATAAAGAATTGTAATACTTATTTGGAATGTGCCATCTGTAAGGCAGCAAAATCTAAAACTGCTGCTATACCTAAGGTCTCTTCCCGTCGTGCAAGGTACCCTTATCAGCTGGTACACATGGATTTGGTTGGTCCTTTTAGACCCTCCCTTGGTAGGGGGCGTTATTTTTTAACGGTAGTAGATGATTACTCTCGTTATGGCCATGTATTTATTTTAAAGGACAAAACTGAAGTCTTTACCAACTTCAAATATCTTTACAATCAGATCCAAACGCAACACAAGGTGTGCATCGCTCAGGTGCAGAGTGATAGGGGGACTGAGTTTACATCCAAGACTTTTGAAAAGTGGATGAAGGAGAGAGGTATCCTCCATTTTAAATCATCCCCTCGAACTCCGTCCGAGAATGGTATTGTAGAAAGGAGAAATGGCGTGCTGCAGAATGTCTTGAACTGCCTACTTGCAGATGCTGACATGAGCCAAGTTTTTTGGGCAGAAGCGGTCAAAATGGCTAATTATCTAGTCAACAGGACGTGGAGTAGTGCCATTAACCAAACCCCATACTTCCTGGTCCAGGGAAGGAAACCTAGCCTCTCACACCTGAGAATTTTTGGTTCCTATGCCTGGGTCCATATTCCCAAGCACCTCAGAAGAAAGGGGGGCAAGGCATCAAGGAGGCTCAGATTTATAGGTTATGCAACCGGCAGCAAGGCCTCTAGGTTTGTAGACAAAAATAACCTTGTCATTGTCTCTAGATCAGCTTCCTTTGAGGAGGGGTCAAATTGGTCAAAAATTCATTCCAATGAACCCGGTTATTCCCCTATTAGAAGCGACACTGAACAAGCAGCACCACCTGAAGAGGATGAACCAACAAACTCCAAGCAACTGACCAGCGAAGATCCAGATGGTGATGAATCCCTACCTGACTCTGACGATTCAGACAAGGAATCCCTGGGTGACTTCACACCTCCTGCCTCACCTAAACGACCATATCTTCGCAGCGCCTGGGACAGAGGCCCGCCCCATTTTGATTGGAAAGATACCTCCGGCAGCTCCAATTCTGACACCGATGCTCCGGATGACAATGATGATGGTGAGTGGCAATTTCCCAGACGGTCAAAACGCTCCAATAAAGGGGTGCCACCCAAAAGGTTGGACATTGGCTGTGTTGCCTCGGTCAACAGCGTTACCATGGCCCCTAAAACGTACTCAGATGTCCTCCAGCTTCCCGAGGAAGAACAGCGCAGGTGGAGGGTGGCAATGGAGCGGGAAATGGACAGTCTCAAAAAATTGAAAGTCTTCATCCCCATGGAAATCCCCAAAAAGAGGAAAGCAATTGGCACCCGTTGGGTCTACAAGGTCAAGCCAATGCCCAACAACAAACTCCTCTATAAGGCCCGGCTGGTAGCACAAGGCTACGCACAGCGCTACTTGCAGGATTTTGATGAAACATACTCCCCCACCGTGAGAGCGGAAAGTGTGAGGGCTGCTTTGGTCACCGCAGCAGCACATGGGGAACACATTTTTCAATTTGATGTGCAAACTGCTTATTTACACGCACATCTAAAACAAGAAATTTACATCAGAGGTGCCCCCGGATTTCAATGGCAGGAAGGCCACACCTGGCTTCTGAAGAAAAGTTTGTACGGCCTCAAACAATCAGGCAGACTGTGGTACAAATGCCTGACTAAAACTCTCAAATCACTGGGTTTCCATCCATCTCCAGCTGATAAATGTACCTTCACAAGGGATACCAAAGGGGGGCTGGAGAAAGTCCTAGTGTATGTCGATGATCTTTTATATATAGGGCCTGACAAGGGGGGAAGTATTATATTTGCCAGGACCCTACAAAAACAGTTCACTCTAAAGTCTTTAGGATATGTAGACAAGTACCTAGGCGTACAAATCATCACTACACCAAAAGGTTTTGCTCTCTCCCAAAAGGAAAAGATAGAGGAACTCTTGGTGAAATGTAAAATGGAAGATAGCAAGCCAACGGCTATCCCAATGCAGACCGACTATTATGGATTGGCACACAAGGATAGCCCAGAGTTCCAAAATAATACTCTATTTAGGTCAGTGATCGGCTCATTACTATATATAAGTAACTGGAGCCGTCCAGATATTGCCCTGGCCGTAAATCTGCTATCTAGACAAGTGGAACATCCTACCCAGTTCCACTGGTTGGCCATTAAAAAGCTATTAAGGTATCTCAAGACCACAGCAGATTATGTGCTTCGCTTGGAACCTGAGAATAGAGACAAGGCCCAATTAAAATGCTTCGCGGATGCGGACTGGGCCGGAGATACCAAGACACGTAGGAGTACTTCGGGCTTCTTGGTACTATTAAATGAGGCACCCATCCATTGGCATGTGGGGCAACAGAAATTCGTTTCGTGCTCCACCGCTGAGGCCAAATATGCATGCCTATCAGAGGCAGGGAACGATCTGATATGGTTTGATGCCTTAATTTCTAGCATCTGGACACCACCGACTTTGCCCATCCAAATTATAGAAGACAACACCGGGGCCATAGGCATTGCCAAAGCCTATGCGGTGGGAAAAAGGTCCAGACATATTGATATCCGCTATCAAAATGTTAGGCAACTAGTAGAGATGGGGTTTATATCTTTATCACATTGTCAGACCAAATATCAAACAGCTGATATTTTCACAAAACCTCTACCAGCAGATAGGCACAAAGATCTGTGTAAAAAGTTATGTCTCACAGGGTAAAATCTGTTGTGCATTGCATTTGTATGTTTGCATGCCATTGGCTCGCAAGGAGGGGAACTGTCAAGTATTTGCAAGCCATTGGCACATATATCATACAGACACTAGTGGAGGCAGAAAGTGCCCCCACCCCTATGTGGAGAGGAGGGGCTTACACTGAGTATAAAACCCCCTCTAACCTTTCCACCATGCTCTCTTTTACGTTTGTTCTCCATGAGACATGATCTTTGATAAGGGTAGTTACACACGCTGTGTGCCCCCTATCCTAATGGATATTAAGACAGCCTTTGTATATAGTTAATATGCTTTGTTATATGAATAAATACATTTATCACATTTATTCATGCATCTGCCTTTGGACTCTTCTATGCTCCTGGGTGTTTCTACGATCCCAATTTCCACAGTTTCCCTCCATACGTCTGCCAAGTTTAGTTCTTCAGCCATAGTAAAGAATTCTTTTGGAAGTATTTCTTTTTTCTTTTGTTTTTTTCCCCCCAGTTTTGTAGTCTTTCTTTGCATCTACTATTGCATTATAATCCCCTATTACACAAATATCATCATATTCTAATTCTGCTAATTTTATATGTAGGTCTTTAAAAAAAACCTGTAGTTTTTGGTTAGGTGCATAAATCCCTACAATTAACATTTTCCTTTTTCCTATTTCTAATTCAACCATCACCACTCTACCTTGCTCATCGGTATAAACTAGTTTAGATTGTATTTTTTCTTTTACGTAAATCACTACTCCTTTTTTCTTTTTTGGGGCCAGAGATAAATATAATTTTCCTAATTTGGGGTTTTCTAGGATTTTTTGATAATCTTTTTGAATGTGTACTTCTTGCAGACATATCACATCTGCTTCTAATTTTCGTAATTTTGTGAAAATTTGATTCCTTTTCTTTGGGGCATTTAAGCCATTAATGTTTACCGAAAAGAGTTTGATCTGTTCATCCATTGCCTATTGTATCTGTTTTTTGATGTTTCTTGTTTCCATCCGTTCTCTAGGTTTTGCACCTTCTCTCTGTTCTCTCTCTTTTTCTTGCCTCTGTCTTATTTCTTTTTCTTCCTTTGTTTCTATTGGTTCTTCTTCTTGACTTTTACTATCTGTTTCCTCCTTACTTTCCTGTTCTACTTCTAGTCTAAAATGTGTGTTATGAAATTCTCTTGCCTTTTCTAGAGTGTCTATTTTATATCTTTTGTCTTCCCACGTAATTAAGATCCCCTCTATTGGCAGCCATCTATACATTATCTTGTATTTGATCAATAGTTGTGTTAAAAACTGATATTGTTGTCGTAGATTTCTTACTCTTCGGGGTATCTGTTTTAAAATTATAATTTCTTTTCCATTATAGATCACTGTTTCTTCTCTAGATTTCTTATAGACTTCATCTCGGATTGATTTTTTAAAAAATTTAACATGGACTTCTCTCGCCAATCTGTGTCTTCTTGTATAATTTGTTTGTACATGATAAGTTTCTTCCAATTGTCCTTTTATTTCTTCTGGCTCTTTTTGTATCATTCCTGCAATAATCTCCACCATCTTTCCTTCTAAATCCTCATTTTTTTCTTCTGGAACGTTTTGAAAACGCAGGAAGTATGAGGCCTTTTCCATTTCTAGCATGGCCAAGGAGTCTGACATTTCTTTGTTTAGTTGTAGGGTTTTTTGTTCCATTGCTTCTACTTTTAATTCCACGTGATCTATTTTTGTTTCCGTTTTCCTAATTCTCTGTTCATTTTCTGCTATAGAATTTTGAATGCCCCCAATTTTATCTTTCATGGTCTTAATATCTTCCTTAACTTCTCCTAATTCATTTCTGATCTCTGCATGGAACGTTCTCATTTCTTCCTGATTTTCAGCTATTTTTTCTTGTGTTTGAAGCAGTGTTTCCTGGATCTTTTGAAACATATCTTGTATTACATTAGGTGCCATTTCCAGTTTTTCTTTTTCTTTTTCTTTCCCCATCATGCTATCTATTGTTTTTTGTTGTGAGGGGGAGGGAGTCATTACTAACGTACTAGTTGTAGGTTTTTTCCCTGTCTTTGTTATGGTGGATGTTGTATACATTTTTAATATTCGTGTAAAGCTTTCCAACCTTAGCATCAATTATTAAGTTATTCCTTAATATCTCTTTTCCCCTCCAAATACTACTTATACACCACACAACTTATATATCGTTATATTATATTATATTGCCAGTTATCCCGATTAAGCAATTAATTCTTGTTCACAGTATAAATCTATTTACTTATCAATCAAGATTTTAATTTAATTTTCTTATTTTCCTAATTAGCAATCTTTTCAATTACCCCCTTTTTCAATCAGTCTATCTCAGAGATACAGTCAACTCATCTGTTATTTTATATAAAAATCAGTCTTTCGCTTTAACAATAATTCCTTGTCTAACTACAATTCCACAATACAATTTATAGCTATAAAAATATTTTTTTTTATTGCAAAAGTTTTACAATTACATTTTCACCCCTTTTCCCCCCCCACCTCCCCCCCCAAACTTCCCAACCTCCCTAACCCTCCCTAACCCTCCCCTCCCCCCAGACTTCCCTATAATATACTCATACTCATAAAGAACCCTAATATAACACTTATATGTAAACTTGAACCCCTCCCTCCCCTGTATAATTTTTCTCTTTATCTCATTACATTAAAAAATTTCTAGTACATTATTTTCAAATAATATAGCTATAAAAATATTGTCAACTTATATATTTCTTTCAAATATTAAACTTATTAACTAATTAAACAGTTCAAAATTAATAATTCACTTAATTTTTATTTTCTTTAGTCCTTATTGTCTTCTTGTTTTACCTCTCTCAGTCTGTTCTTTCACAATCATGAAAAACGCAATCTGTGTTGTCTCAGTCTTTTTTTTTTTTTAATTTCTTCTCCCAGTAATCGGATCTCTGCATTCAATTTTCAAATCTTTTTTTTTTTTTAAACTTAAGTTCTTATTATCCAAAGTTATTTGTAAATCCAGAGTTTGAAATCCCGACAGATCTTCTGTATCCGTGAAATTCACCACTTAGTCCGGTATTTCAGTCTCTGTATTCGGTTTCCGATGTTTGGGGTTTGAATCAGTTATAATTCCCAAGATCAAACAGCTTGTCTCTATATCCACAAAGTCCACAGGTTGCTCCCTTTGATCAGCTGTAAAGGTCCGCAGTCAGACCGCTTCGAGCACTATTTCTCCTTTTCTGATGTTTTGCTTAGTCATTCTATGGGATTCTCTCTTCCGCGCTGTAGTTATTTCCCCTTTTTTCCTTCTCCTCTTGTATCACCGCTGTTGTAATTCACTTGTCTTTCTCTGATTCGATCGCGCGTCCCGTTTGCCGTCTCTATTGTAGGTGATCTATCTGACAGTCACTCAGAATTGCTTCCACTTTTTGCTTCGATCTAGGCGGGCGCCATCACTCCTGTCCGCTGATAAGGCTGACTTCTTCTCCACCAATTTAAGAGGTTGATCGCTCGACCTCCCTGATGACAGCGCAACACCAGGGGGCTTCGCGAATTCCTCTTTCGTTTCCCGATCCCTCCAAGTTCGGGAATGCCCCTAAAGAGCAATTAATGAGGAAATTTGGGTTTCAGAGACGGAGCCTCCGTTTCCTCACCCGTTCGTGATGACGTCACCGCCGGAAGTCTATCATA
The DNA here is from genome assembly GCF_029215685.1 of Pituophis catenifer annectens. Classification (NCBI taxonomy): domain Eukaryota; kingdom Metazoa; phylum Chordata; class Lepidosauria; order Squamata; family Colubridae; genus Pituophis; species Pituophis catenifer. Next base: position 43,571,718 of record NW_027256885.1, read on the forward strand.
TTTAATTTTTAATATACCCAGGATAAATGTTTCTGGAATTAACTCAATTTGGTGATTTGTTAAGTCTTGTAACCAGTGTTGTATTTTAGTCCAATATTTCTTCACTTCGGGGCATGACCACCAAGCATGAAAGAAGGTACCTTGGTCATAATTGCATTTCCAACATTTGGGGCTTAGGTTCGGGTATATTTTAGCCAATCTTGCTGGCGCTAGGTGCCAACGATAGAGCATTTTATATTGATTTTCCTTATAGGCCATCGACTTTGTTAACGTATAATTTTTATTCCAAATAGTTTCCCACTCATCTAAATTTATATTATGCCCTATATTTTTGGCCCATGCGATCATCGGTTCTTTTACCACCTCCTCTGCCCTATTGAATTCTAGTAAATAGTTGTATAATTTAGATATTAATTTTCTTTCAGGGCCCATCAACAGTTTATCTAATTGGTTTGGTTCCCTCTCAATTCCATATTCTCCCATATCTTGCTTATATCTGGATTGTATTTGTAAATATGGCCACCAGTCAATGTGTATTCCCTGTTCTTTTAATACCTGATTGCTTTTCAATCTTCCTTGATTATCTAATATTTCTGTATATCTAATCATTTTACTAATGTCTACTGTGTTGGGGTGGATCATAGCTTCTATGGTAGATAGCCAGCCAGGAATTTTCATATAATGTTTCTTCTTTACGTCTTCCCAAATTCGTATCAAAGCATCTCTAATTTTATGCCTAAAAATATGAGTGTATTCTATTCTTTTTATCCCACATGAAAGCATGCCACCCCTTTTGTAGGTTGTGTCCTTCCAAGGTTAGAATTCTTCTATTCCTTAAATTAACCCAATCTCTTATCCAAACTAACGTGGCTGCTTTATGGTATATTTCCCATGCCGGAAGACCAAAACCACCCCTACTCCTACTATCTTGAAGTGATCGTAATTTTATCCTTGCCTTTTTCCCGGACCAGACAAATTTGGTAGTAATTTTGTTGAGTTCTATAAAGAATTTTTTATCTAGTGGGATGGGTATCGTTTGAAATATATATACTGCTCAAAAAAATAAAGGGAGCAGGAGACTTCCGGTGGCACCTAAGCACCGAAGATGCTCCTTTGTGAGCGCCAGCCCCATGATCACGTAAAGCCTCTAGAACAGAGCAAATCAGCTGTCTAGCGGCTTGGAAACTTTCTCCCCGGTGTCGAGCGTCAAGAAGCACTCGACATCGTGTCCATGCACCGGCAGAACATGGATACCCGGCTGGAAGGGGGGGGGTTGAGCCACATGGGTGATGGTGGTGGAATAGGCTTCCGAGTAGGCGTTTATGTGCATGGGTGCCTTATGGGGTTGCGTGGGATTAGCTTACCACTCTGAGAACACTCTAGAAAAGTGACGGCATCCCAGTACGTCCGAAGGAAATGAGGAAGTACGAGACCTTCCAGCTGAATGTAATCTGGAAGGAACTATATAAGGACTCGCTTGCAAGGGCGTGACAGCTGCGTCTTTGTTTTGCTATGCTTTGCATTCCGGTTTCTGTAAGCGCTGATTGCCACGATTAAATGAAGATACACCAGCTTGGCTTTAAGCGTGTTCTTTGAGCGTGGACACAGTCCTAGGGGAGCCGAGAGGAAGACGCAGCTCTCCCTTTTCACAAGCCGTTTTGGAGCCGCCCCCCCCACCCCGTGAAGGAAGGAACGGGATGGCGGAGGGCGTAGCGGCTGACGTGCTGCCGGAGGATACAGCAGAGACCGTGGGCGAAGCGGAGGAGGAGGTTGACGCCGGGATGGATGGGGCGGCCAGCCCGCCGGTGGTTTGGGCGAAACAGCATGAGCCCGGGGTCGACGGCGCCCCTAGTGAACGAAAGGAACGCGAACGCAACGCCCGGGAGACGCCCGGCCCAGAGACAGGTGGGATGCATCTTCAAACCCCGCCCTATGCCGGTTCCCAGTTCCAGGATTGGAGGGAACGGCGATGGCTGGAAGACGAGGAAGGGGACTGGAGCCACTCCACTGGCCTGGGGGCTTCCACCCTAGAGATCCTACGCGACCGTTTTGGCGAGGCGAGCTTTCGCGACGCGCCCTCCTGGCAGCCATGGGCGCCCAGCATGGAGGGAGCCACCTCCTGGTCGGGAGGCGGTACGGCGGGTGGGAGTTCTGACAGCAAATTCCGCCTTGCCAGCCCGAAGCTGAAGTTGGAGGGGCGTGAACAACGCTGGGTGAGTGGAGAGCGGAGACAGGCTGTACATTCATACGGTGAGGGCGAGGGCAGCCACGCAACTCCCGGTGCCGCTACACAGCCCGGGAGAGAGAGGAGAGTAGATCCCGTGAGAGACGCCCCTCGACAGCTACCCGGCACAGGAAATAGGCCACCACAACAGCGTTACAGAGACCTGCTGCCGGCATGGGCCCACGGTCCCTGGGCACCCCCCCTCCAGCAACATCCCTGGGGATTACCGCCTGTGCAGGCTGCATTTGATGGAACTGCAGGAAAGGTGGCACTGTTCCTGAGTCAGGTAATAAGCCATATGGACCTTTATGGCAGATTATATCCTTCGCAGTGGTCCATGGTCGTGGCGGTCACAGCAGTGCTAACGGGGGAGGCAGCTGAATGGGTCGCCGATTTACATAGTGAACACGCCCGCGAGTTAACGGATCTGGGCCTGTTCCTTGAAGCATTACGCAATAGGTTCGAGGATGAAACTCGGACCCAGGTCATCGAAGGTGAATTGGTCAACCTACGACAGCGTGGTCGCCCTGCCAAGGATTATGTCAAGGAGTTCCGTAATCTGGCAGGGAAACTCCATTCGTGGCCAGAGCGCTTACTTATCCACCAATTCCAGGCAGGGCTAGATAGAGAAATAAAACAGGCCTGTGTATACCGGGGTCTAGGCCCACGATTGTCCGAATGGTACAAGGCAGCGGTGAGCCTAGACGTTGGTTTACGAGAATTCAGGCCTCGGAACACACCACAGCTCCAGTCCCGTCGTGGTCCAGGTGGCAGATCCAGTGACCGCGGGGCATTTAGAGGAACCCCGGCATTCGGGCCGACCGCTACTGAGGCGAACAGACGCCCGTTCCGGTGCTTTCGATGCAACCAAGAGGGTCATAGAGCTGCGGACTGCCCCGTTGCAGCCCCGCGACTGTCAACTCCCCGGCCATCCGTTCCGACTACCACGCCACGTGACCGACCCCTACGAACACCAGAACGCTCTAGGGCGGCCACGCAGACGCCCTCGTTAGAACCGACAACCCGGTCCAGCAATACGATGCCAGGGACGGCTCGTGTCCCCGACGCATCCGAAGAAAGCGACAACGGAGACGAGTTGCAGGATCCTATGGTAAGTGACCCTGTACACCCCTTCCTGATACCGTTGACCCTTAGACATCCTGTTACTAAGAAGGAGTGTGAACAAAAAGCCTTAATTGATACAGGCTGTACTCGATGCCTTATGCGGCAGTCGGTAGCTGAGGGCTTGGGCCTTCAGATCCTGACTCTTCGTACCCCCATTAAATTCGAGCAGATGGATGGGTCCATCCTGGGAGGCACACCTACCGCCAGTGTTACAGAACCCGTATTCCTGCAAATAGGAGCCCATCAGGAAATGATCCGGTTCATTGTAGTAACCCAGATGATCGAACCCATCATTCTTGGGCTCACGTGGTTGGACAGGTGGGAACCACACATTTGGTGGGAGGGGGGTTATCGTAGGCTCAGACTGCCATGTACAAAAGAGAGGGTGGCTCTCCAGCAAGAAACAACAAGGCAAGGTACATACCCCCAAGCATATAATGACCTCGCCCGAGTATTTAGCGAGGAAGAATGTGACATCCTGCCCCCCCATCGGGACACGGATTGTGGTATCGAAATACTTCCCGGAGCCCGGTTGCCAAAACCCTGTATGTACTCGATGACACCACAGGAACTGAAGGAATTGCGAACGTATATAGATAAAAACCTGGCCCGGGGATTTATTCGTCCCAGTCGTTCGCATTTAGCGGCACCCGTCCTTTTTCGAGGTAAGAAGGATGGCGGCTTACATTTATGTGTTGACTACCGGGGATTGAATGCTGTCTGCGTAGAACCATTGTACCCCCTGCCGCTGATAACTGATTTGTTGGCTACCCTGGCGTCAGGGAAAATCTTCACGAAATTGGACCTCCGTGAAGCCTATTATCGGGTACGGATACGTCAGGGAGACGAGTGGAAAACCACATTTAACACTCCCCTCGGCAGCTACCAGTTCCTGGTGATGCCTTTCGGTCTACAAGGGGCACCAGCGGTGTTTATGCAGCTTATAAACGGTATTTTACATGAACACCTATATCGGGGCGTCTTAGTCTATCTGGACGACATTTTGATTTACTCTGATACAATGGAAGAACACGTCCAGCTGGTTAGACAGGTCCTGACCAAGTTGCTGGACGCACATCTTTTTGTAAAACTCTCAAAATGTGAGTTCCACCGGGAGGAGATCGATTATCTAGGTTTTCGAATTAGTCGTACTGGTATCCAGATGGACCCGAAGAAAGTAGCTGCGGTTTTAGAGTGGAAAGCTCCGCAAACCCGTAAACAACTGCAGAGTTTTTTAGGTTTTGCTAACTTTTATCGACATTTCATTCCGTCCTTTGCAACAACAGCATTACCATTAACGGAGCTATTGCGAACAAAAGGTGTGGTGGCCCCTGGGAAAAAGCCTAGGCCGGGATACAAACTACAATGGTCATCTGAATGCCAACAAGCCTTTGAAAATCTTAAACGGGCTTTTGCCACTGAACCCGTATTGATACACCCTAACACGTCACAACCGTTCGTAATACAAGCGGATGCTAGTGACGTGGCAGTAGGAGCTATTCTAATGCAGAAAGATGCGAACGGTATGTTAAGGCCTTGTGCATACACCTCCCGAAAATTTACAACCGCAGAAAGGAACTGGGCAGTGTGGGAGAAAGAGGCCTATGCCATAAAATGGGCGTTACAGACATGGCGGCACCTACTGGAGGGTAATCCCATACCGTTCGAGGTCTGGACGGATCACAAGAATCTACAGGCCCTCCAAACGCCTCAGAAACTGTCCCCAAAACAGGTGAGATGGGCACAATATTTTCAGCGGTTCCGTTTTGCCCTCGTGTATAAGCCAGCTAGAGGAATGTTTTTAGCGGATGCGTTGTCACGGATGCCGCAATATCACAGTAAACGAGATGAGGGTTTACAAGCAGTAATCTCACCCCTAAAAGCGTATGTATTGACAGCCCCGCAGACCGAGGATTGGCTGACGCTTTTACGGAAAGCCATTCGGACGGATGCATGGGCACAAAACAATGCAGCATCCCTAACCCACCATGATGGCCTAGCGTGGTGGGGAGATAAACTCTATATTCCAGCAACATTGAGACAACGAGTGTTACTCCAGTGCCATGATAGGAAAACCGCCGGACACTTCGGGTTCCTTAAAACCCTACATCTGACGCGCAGACAATTCTGGTGGCCTAAAATGAGGAAAGACATTGACCAATACGTCCGGGGATGCCACACATGCGCGGTATCCAAGCCACAACCAGGGAAGCCACTGGGCTTATTACAAACCGTAGCCGAACCAAACAGACCATGGGAGGAAATAGCCATGGATTTCATTGTAGACCTTCCCAGTAGCAGAGGTTATACCGTTATTTGGACAGTAGTCGATCTTTTCTCAAAGCAAGCCCACTTTATTCCATGTAAAGGCTTACCCTCTGCCCAACGCCTGGTACGTTTATTCCTACAACATATTTACCGTTTGCATGGAGTGCCTAAGAGGATAATATCAGACAGAGGGGTACAATTCACCGCCCGATTCTGGAGAGGGTTTCTCCGTGATATAGGGTCAACCCAGGGCCTTAGTTCAGCCTATCACCCTAGTACGAACGGTGTTGTTGAACGCACGAATGCCATGGTAGAACGATACTTACGCTCCTACGTTACCTACCAACAAAACGATTGGGTTGATTACCTTCTATTTGCTGAAACAGCATACAATAACGCAGTACATTGGAGTACCGGATTTACACCGTTCCGGGTAGTCATGGGGAGGGACTTCCCTGCTATCCCGGAGTTAGACCTTTCCCTCCAAAAACCTATGACTCCCAACGACTGGGCTACTAACGTGAATGCTGTGTGGCCTCACGTGAAAACCGCTTTGACACGGGCAGCCGATGAATACAAGCTCCAGGCAGACAAAAGGAGGGCTACATGTCCACCTTTTCAGATTGGGGTCCTGGTTTATTTGTCAACAAAATACTTAAAGCTACAATTACCAAGTAAAAAGCTAGGACCCAAATATATAGGCCCATTTCCTATCATTAGAGTAATTAACCCCGTAACATTCATGCTAAAACTACCCCCCTTATTGGGAAAGACCCATCCGGTATTCCACTCTAGTTTGTTAAAACCGGCCACTACACCCACTACAACACCAAAACCACCTCCTGGCCCGGTAACTGGTGCCCACTATGAAATACAAGACATCATCGATTCCAAACTACGTAGAGGCCAGTTATACTATTTAGTTCGCTGGACAGGGTATCCTGATAGTGAAGCATCCTGGGTACCTGTAAAAGACATAAACGCCCCAAGATTACTGAGAAAGTTCCACAAAGCAAACCCCCAGAAACCACATCCCTTACCTGACCATTAATATCATCTCTTTTTGTCTCCTCCTCTTAGACGGACACCTGGTAGGGGGAGCCGCCTGTCGAGCGTCAAGAAGCACTCGACATCGTGTCCATGCACCGGCAGAACATGGATACCCGGCTGGAAGGGGGGGGGGTTGAGCCACATGGGTGATGGTGGTGGAATAGGCTTCCGAGTAGGCGTTTATGTGCACGGGTGCCTTATGGGGTCGCGTGGGATTATTTTACCACTCTGAGAACACTCTAGAAAAGTGACGGCATCCCAGTACGTCCGAAGGAAATGAGGAAGTACAAGACCTTCCAGCTGAATGTAATCTGGAAGGAACTATATAAGGACTCGCTTGCAAGGGTGTGACAGCTGCGTCTTTGTTTTGCTATGCTTTGCATTCCGGTTTCTGTAAGCGCTGATTGCCATGATTAAATGAAGATACACCAGCTTGGCTTTAAGCGTGTTCTTTGAGCGTGGACACAGTCCTAGGGGAGCCGAGACCCGGGATAAGGGGAGGAAGAGAGCAGACGGGTGTAGGTAGAGCTCCCCAAGAATCCCCAGGAACAATTCTAGGGCTCGAAGGGTGAGAGCTCCCTGGAAGCCCGACAGAGCTCCGGATCCGGAAGAAGACGCCACGACCACCCCTGCAAACAACGCTTTGAACTAAACATTGGATTTGGAAGCAGGCTGAGCAAAGCCAGGAGAGATCAGATTTGCAAGTACTAAACTTTAACTCTAAATGCGTATTACTTCCTTCTGAGTTATTAAGGGAAGAAAGTGAAACCAAGATGGCGATTGAGCTCTAATGGGGCGTGAAAGTGAAAGTTAAAAGGAAAGTTTCATTTAGCGCTGGTAGCCCCTGTTTAAAACTAGAGATCCTTGCTTTGGAAGAAGGAAGAAGATTAAAGGTTAAAAAGACTATAGTAGTGTTTTTTTAAAAAATGATTGATATTATTTAAAGATTGGAAATTTTTGGATTTGGTGGATTTGTTGTTCTGGTTGCTGAATAAATTCAAATTGGAAACTAAAAATGGCTTCAAAACAAATAAAGACTGTTGCTTCTAAAAGCGCTGGGAGCTCGCCAGCTCAAACATCTAAATTGCAATCCCTCTCTGCTCCAACGGAACCACCAATATTAACACTTGAAATGTTGCAGGAAGCCCTTAAAACACAAGCCTCTGTTACAGAAAAAAAAATTACTTTGGTGTTTGAGGATAAAATGCGAGATGTTGCTGATGAGATGGCTGAAATTAAACAGTTTATTCAAAATCGAAATCAGGAAATTAGAGAAGATATTGTCATGGCAGTCCAAGGTCTGGCAAGCCATATTGAAACATTAGATGAAAGAGTGGAAGAAATTAAGCAGTTTAATGTGAATTTGGAAAATAAAATGGGAGAGGTTCAGAATAAGATGGAAAGAGCAGAGGCTGATGTAACAATGATACAATATAGAGACATGGAATTTGCTTTGAGAATAAGAGGCCTGAAGGAAAATAAGCAAGAGAATTTGAGAGAGATTTTTTCAGAAGCATTCGCACAGATAATGGGAGAACAAAAATCAAATCTTGAGTGGCAAATTGACAAAATTTACCGTGTCAATTCATGGGTCGCCAGACAGAAACATTTACCAAGAGACATTGTAGTTTATTTTACTACAAGGAGAATACGCAATGAAATTTTACAAGCCACTTTTAAAAATAAACCTCAAGTGCAGGGGCAGGAGGTTTTAATACTGAAAGAAATCCCCCCCAAAATGTTGAGAGCCAGAAAGACTTAATTGCTAAACTAATTGAAGCAGATGATCAAGGAAGATTTATAGCAATTGAACTTTTAATAAAAGGGGAAAAAAATACTTTTAATTGGAGTATATGCACCGAACCAACAACAGGAAAAATTTTACAAGCTTTTACATTCCAAGTTACTCCAATGGGATTATAAATCATGCATTTTATTAGGTGATTGGAATGGAGTTTTGGACACTAAAAAAGATAAGAAGGGGCTCTTGCAAAATATCTCAACACGTGCCAGATTGCCAAAATCATTTTTTGAAATGATGGATGATATGGAGTTGAGAGATATCTGGCAAGAGAGGAACTCTGAAGAAAAAGATTTTACTTTCTTTTCTGATAGACATCAATCTTTCTCTAGGATTGATTTCATATTAATTACTAATGATCTCTTTTCTAGGGTGAAGAAGACGAAGTTCTGTCCAAGAGTTTTAACGGATCATAGTCCAGTTTGGATGGAATTAGAGTATGGAATGGGATTTAAGAGGTCTTGGAGGTTAAATGAAAATCTGTTTAGATATGAGGAAAATGTAAAAGAATGTAAAAAATTTATGAAAGAATTTTTCATTATGAATATGCATAAGGGTACATCTATGGAAATGCTTTGGGACACAAGTAAAGCATATATGAGAGGTATTTTGATATATTTGAATAATAAACATAGACATAAACAGGAAAAAAAAAAGGAAGGACTTAGAAGAGGAAATTAAAAAAAAAGAACAAGCTTTGATATTGAACCCAGCAGACAAGAAAATAAAAGAGGCAATTAACTTACTGCGAGGGCAATTTAATATGTTAATGGCAGATCAGGTTGCAACTAACTTGCAATATGCTAAACACAATACTTTTTGCAATGCTAACAAACCAGGGAGATGGTTAGCATATCTGTTAAGGAAAAAACAAAAGTCACGGACTATAGAGAAAATAGAATATAAAGGTAAAGAGGTTTATCAGCAAAATATGATTAAAAAAGCATTTTTAGAATTTTATACGAGGTTGTATGCTAGTGATAAAATTCAAAGTATAGATATAGATAGATATTTACAGAAAGAGAATATTCCTATAATTACAAAAGAGCAAAGGGAGGGTTTAAATCAACCGATAACCTCTGAGGAAATTATGTTTGCAATTAAGCAGTTGAAAGTGGGTAAAGCCCCTGGGACGGATGGTTTGACAGCCGCTTATTATAAACACTTGCAGTTAGAAATGGTGGGACCACTTAAGGAATTATTTACTAATATACAATCTGGAGGAGATGTACCCCCATCCTGGAGGACAGCTTTTATTTCTCTGATTCCAAAGGACGAGCAAGACCACACCCAGCCAAAAATTTATAGGCCTATATCACTTTTAAATACAGATTACAAGATTTTTGCTAAAATACTAGCAAATAGGTTAATGACAGTCATGCAACAAATGATTCATAATGATCAAACTGGTTTTATAAATGGGAGACAAATGAAGAGTAATGTAAGGCAAGTTGTTAACCTATTAGAGTATTTGGGGAAGAACAACCAAATCCCTGCGGTGCTAATATTTCTTGATGCGGAGAAGGCATTTGATCGATTGAATTGGCATTTCTTATTGAAAATAATAGAAAAGATGCAGTTTGGAGAATATTTTACACAATCTATTAAGGCAATATATCAGAAACAAACAGCGCAAATAATAATTAATGGTAGTTAAACAGATACGTTTAATATAGAAAAAGGAACAAGACAAGGATGTCCCTTGTCTCCATTATTGTTTATCTCAGGAATGCCGTGCGAGACGCAATCAAAACACAGCTACAGCCTTATTCAGCTCTTTTGGCACGCTGGTTTATTCGCATCCGCATCCGGCTACACACTGTGATTCGTAAACACGATTGAACTTGGCGCTATATTACACCAAGAATGGGGCGTTTATATAGCCCATCTTTCCATTAACTCATTAGGACCGCGCCCTTGTTTGTTACCACGCCCCTCTTTTAGGGGCGTAGATCGCGCCCTTGTTTATTACCACGCCCCTCTTCTAGGGGCGTAATTGGTCTTCAGCGTGTTCTGGAAGGTGCTGCCGCTGTGTCCTCCGGAATGGCCCTAATCCCGTCGCACCCGATACCACCACCCCACACCCCGCATACGGCCGCCTTCACCCAGTGCCACCACCACCAAGTATGTATATGTCCCTCGATGCTTTCAGCACGCGTTAGCGATGTCGAGCAGGTTGCTAGGCTCGACAGTTTATTTTGACTTTGGAATTTTTGTTGAGTAAAATACATGGGTCGGATAAAATAAATGGAATTAAAATTAGGCAGTATGACTACAGATTACAAGCATTTGCAGACGACTTGGTTGTTACTTTAACCCAACCATTACAGTCGGTTGTAGGTTTAATGGATATAATTAATCAATATGGACAAGTATCTGGATTTAAAATAAATGCAGGGAAAATGAAGATAATAACTAAAAACATGACTACAAATCAAAAAGATGAATTAGAAAGACTAACAGGATTTGAAATAGTAAAAAAAGTTAAGTATTTAGGGGTTTATATTACGACATCAAATGCGAAATTATTTAAGCATAATTATGATCCGTTGTGGCAAAAAATACAGAGAGAGATGGAAAATTGGAAAAAATTACAATTATCTTTGTTGGGAAGAATAGCAGCAGTAAAAATGAATGTTTTGCCTAAGTTTTTATTTCTTTTTCAAATGATACCAATACTTAAAAAAGATGAAAATTTGAAGATATGGCAGAAGAGTATTAATAATTTTGTCTCGGCAGGGAAGAGACCGAGAATAAAGCAGAAAATAATGCAGGATATATGTGAAAGAGGAGGTCTCAAAATGCCCAATTTAAGATTATATTATGAGGCAGCTGTTCTATCAGCAATTAGTGACTGGATGAATTCAACAGAAGAAAGAATATTGAATATTGAGGGACATGATTTGATTTACGGTTGGCATGCTTACTTATTATATGATAAGAAAGTGGACAAGACTTTTAAAAGTCACATATTAAGGAATGCTTTACTGCGTGTCTGGAAAAAGTATCAGTATAAATTAAACGATAAATTACCAATGTGGGCAATACCCAGACACGCGATAGAGAATATAAGTGTAGAGCAAAAACAAGATGTGACTACTTATAAAGAGCTTCTTAATAAGGAAAGAGGTATACTACAACTAAAATCTTTGAATCAATTAAGAGAAGAAAGGATAATTCAAACATGGTTTCAGTATGGACAGCTGCAAGCTAGATGGAGAGAAGATCAGAAAATTGGTATCTTGCAAAATGAGGAGAACTTGGTAAAACAAATTAGAGACCAAAGTCAAATGCATATAAAAAGGTTGTATAATGCATTGGTAGAAATAGATTCAGAAACAGAGCTAGTTAAGGATTGTATGATAAAATGGGTACAAAATATTGAAGAACCAATAATGATGGAAACGTGGGAAAAAATATGGGTTAGAAATGTAAAGTTTATGCAAGCCCAAAACTTAAGAGAGAATTTTTATAAAATGCTTTATAGATGGCATCTAGATCCTAAAAAGCTAGCCTGTATGTATCCAAGTTTACAACCTAAGTGTTGGAGATGTGAATGTGATGATGCCATGTATTATCATATATGGTGGACATGTAAAAAAATTAAGGCATTTTGGATAAAAATATGGTGGATTATCCAAAACATTCTCAAAAAGAAGATAAAATTTACTCCACAGTTCTTTTTGTTGGGTATAATTACAGATTGTACGGTCATAGAGACTAAATTGATTTTAAATTTAATAACAGCAGCCAGACTTTTGGTGGCTCAGTATTGGAAGAAGGAAGACTTACCTACTATTGAAGAATGGACATTAAAAGTAGTGAATTTAGCAGATACCCTGTATTTGCTCTGAGAAGTCCGGGGTGGGGGGTGGGGGGGAGGGGGGTTGGAGGGAGAGGGGGGATGAGAAGTGGGGGGTGGGTGGAGGAGGGATGGGGGGTAGGTGGAGGAGGGATGGGGGGGAGGAGGGATGGGAAAAATTGTTGTAATACTTGATAAATCTATCTATCTATCTATCTATCTATCTATCTATCTATCTATCTATCTATCTATCTATCTCCCACCGGCCAGTACGCTCGCACAGAGTGGGCCTCCTCAGGGTGCCGTCCGCCAGACAATGTCGGCTGGCGACCCCCAGGGGGAGAGCCTTCTCTGTGACGGCGCCCACCCTCTGGAATAACCTTCCCCCAGAGTTACGTATAATAACAGACCTCCGGATTTTTCGTCGGGCCCTGAAAACTTATTTATTTCAACTAGCTGGGCTGGCTTGAGCTAAATTTTAAATTGATTTTAAATTGGGTTGTTTTAATTTACGGCCAGAATATCTAATTATTTTAATACTGTTTTTTAAATTTTGTATGCTTTGTTTTTACTTAGGCTGTGCACCGTCCTGAGTCCTATTTGGAGAAGGGCGGTATAGAAATTTAAACAAACAAATAAATAAATAAATAAATAAATAAATAAATAAAACTTTTTAATAAAAAATAAATAAATAAAGGGAACACAAGCAGAAGACATCCGAGATCTGAATGAATGAAATAGCCTTATTAAATACTTTGTTTGTTACATACAGTAGTTTATACACTGCTCAAACAACTAAAGGGAACACAAAACTACTGCCATTATGTTCATGAAAATTTTATAATCTACATTTAAAAGGCCAGGGGGGCTTCTTATCAGGTTCGCCTGATACGCCAGTTGCGCCCCTTTCTGGATTGGGATTCCTTATGCACAGTCACTCACGCCCTCGTCACTTCCCGCCTGGACTACTGTAATGCTCTCTACATGGGGCTCCCCTTGAGGAGCACCCGGAGGCTCCAACTGGTCCAGAATGCGGCCGCACGGGTGATTATGGGAGCGACATGGTGCTCCCATATAACACCTCTCCTGCGCGAGCTGCACTGGCTCCCGGTGGTCTTCCGGGTGCGCTTCAAGGTGTTGGTTCTCACCTTTAAAGCGCTCCATGGCTTAGGGCCAGGGTATTTACGAGACCGCCTTCTGCTACCGATAACCTCCCACCGGCCAATGCGCTCTCACAGAGAGGGCCTCCTCAGGGTGCCGTCGGTCAAGCAATGTCAGCTGGCGGCCCCCAGGGGGAGAGCCTTCTCTGTGGGGGCACCCGCCCTCTGGAATGAGTTTCCTCCCGGAATACGACTGATCCCGGATCTCCGCACTTTCCGTAAGGCCCTGAAGACGTTTTTATTTCAGCAAGCTGGCCTAGCCTAATTAGGTTTTTTATGGGTTAGTTTTTAATTGTATAGCTTTGGGGTTTTAAATTGGGGGCCGATTGATTTAATTTATTTTAGCTATCTTAACTTTTATATTGTATGTATTTTAATTTCGGCTGTTCACTGCCCTGAGTCCCTAGGGGGAGAAGGGCGGTATATAAATTCAAATATAAATAAATAAATAAAAAAAAAGGGGATATTGGTCTATAATTTCTAATTTGACTCTTATCTGTACCTTCTTTCGAGATTAAGGTGATATATGCCTCCCTCCACGATTCTGGTATCTTCGCTTCATATAATGCTTCGTTACAAATTTCCAATAGTATAGGTTCTATAATTTCGCCCAATTTTTTATACATTTCTCCTGGGAGACCATCCGGTCCTGGTGTCTTATTATTTTTGAGTATTAATATTGCCGCTCTCAATTCTTCTAATGTTATTTCTTTATTTAACAATTCCCTTTTTTCCTCTCCTAATGGTGTAATCTCCTCTTCCAATAAATAATTATTAAACTTTTCCATTGATATTTCTTCTTTTTTATAAAGATCTGTATAGTAATCTTGTGCTATTTTCTTTTTCTCCTCCTCATTATTTTGTATGGTTCCCATCTCATCCTCTAGTTGTTGAATGATCCAACCTTCTTTCTCTTTTTTCAATTTGTAGGCCAGCCACCTTCCAGTTTTATTAGCATGTTCAAAATAAAATTGTCTAGAGTATCTTAAGTTCTTTGCAATTTCCTCTTGTTCTAATAAGTTTAGTTTATGTCTCACATAGGTCAAATTCTCTTTTACTAATTCGTCTCCTGGTTTTTTTTGTAATCGCTTCTCCAAATCTCCAATTTCTTCCGGTAACATGTTATGCATTTTCCTTTTTTCCTTTTCCTTTTCTCCTTATTTTTCTTTGCATTGTAGGCTATTGTTATCCCCCTTATATATGCTTTTGTAGTATCCCATAAATTTGTTAATGAAGTGTATTGTTTTTTGTTTTCTTTAAAAAATAATTGCAATTCCTTCATTATCCTTTCTATAAAATCCTTTTCATTTAATATTTGAGGGTTTAACGTCCATCTTCTAATTCTTTTTTGGGGGCCTTTCCATATTACCTCAAGGGGATTATGATCTGCCCATGTGTTTGGGGAAATTAAAAAACGTTTTAGGTAAGATATTTCTTTTCTTCTTATTATCTTTACCACTAGCATAGTCTTTGGTATCCGCTATCCCGTTATAGTCGCCCACAATACATATATTCCTATGGCCTGTCGTGATTATTTTTTCGTGTAATTTCTTGTAGTAGTCCCCCTGATTTTTATTAGGCGCGTAAATCACTACTAACAAAATTGATATATACCCTCTCTTTATTTCCACCATTAAAGTTCTTCCCTTTGAGTCCACATAAATTTGCTTGGCTACAATTCCTCCCTTAATATATATCGCCACCCCTTTCTTTTTCTTCTCTAATAATGCTGTATACAATTCCCCTAGCTTATTGTATTCAAAATATTTTTCGTCCTGTTTCCAAATATGTACCTCCTGAAGGCAAATTATATCTGCTTTTTGTTTAAGTAATTTTGTGAAAATTTGTCTTCTTTTTGCTACTGCATTTAATCCATTTACATTTATTGATATAAGCTTCCAATCCTCCATTCTTAAACTAACTACCTAGTATTAATATCCATTTGCCCTCGTAACCCTTTGAGTTCTTGTTTTACTACCCTTTATTTCTTGACTTTCTTTTTCTTCCTTGTTCTTCTTTTCCGAGGTTCCTTCTTTAGCTTCCCGGTGGTGTAACAGTTCTTCTTCCTGGCTTATGGTCTCCACCTCCTCCTTACTGCTCTGCTCCTCTTCTGATCCTGTCAATTGATCAAAGAGGTCTTGTGCCATCACTAAGCTGTCTATTTTTATCTTCTTGCCTTGCCATGAGACAAGCATCCCTTCCGGGATTATCCATCTGACCATGATATTTCGTTTATTCAGTTGTATAGCCAGGAAGCGATAGTCTTTACGCTGCTCTCGGACTCTTCTGGGAACTTGCTTCAAAGTGATGATTTCTTTTTCCTTGTAAAACATAGGTTCTTCTCGGGTTATGTTATATATTATATCACGAACCGTCTTCTGAACAAATCTAATATGGACCTCTCTGGGCAGTTCATGGCATCTAGCGTGATTTGTTTGGATTTGGTAAACCTTGTCTATTTTGTTCATAATTTCTTGTTTATCTCTCTGCAAAGATTCTGCTATAATGTTCTGCCCCAGCTACGGATCCCAGAGAATGCAGCACACACAAACTATAAACCAAACTCAATTTACTTCCAAACGTAGTTTTTTACAAATGCAGGCTGTTAACTAAAATGTCCTTAACAACCTGCCACAAATTCCACAGAAAGATAAAGTCTTACGAGAGTTGGCAAAAAGCCCAGAAGCAAGGTTTACAAAGAAAATCCAGATTTCAGTGATCATCGAGCGAACATGCGTTGTTTCCTGCAACGTTTACAAGCTGTGTGCAAACTTAAATAGGCTAAAGGAGTGGCCAATTAGCCCCAAGCCTTACTCTTGAGGAGACCTCCTCCTGAGTAACCACTCCTGCCTTTTGGCAGCTCTGCGTGCTTGTGCATTGAGAAGAGGCTCCTCCACTTCATCCTCTTCACTTTAAGGAGCCTCTAGAGGTTCTGAAGGCCCTGGATGAATCTCTGCCTCTGGCACCACATCTTCTTCAGCCTCCTCGCTGTCCGACTCGAGCGCCGGCTGCACAGGCTGCTGGTGCGACACCACACCAGCCTCCTCGTCATCAGGATCAGCAACAATCCGCGCAGGCCACTGGCAGGCCACAACATATAATCTCTGCCATAATCTGTCCAAGATCTTCATCTTTTACCTCAATCACATTTTGGAATCTCAAATAGAACGATGCCCTATCCATTTCCAACTGAATCACAGAGTCCTCAAGATCTTTATTTAGAGCCATCATCTTCTGATCTACCTGGTCCAGTTTTTTTTCAGTTTGTTCGGCTTTAGCTTCTACAATTTTTATTTTTTGTTCATTCTTCTGAATTGCTTCCTGGATTGAATTCATTTTGCTGTCTAGTTTTTGAATATCGACTTTCATTTCACCATGGTTGCTGAACATAGTTTCTTGCATCTTTACTATCGTTTCCTGGATCAGTGTCAGGGTGGCTTGCATTGTTTACATATTTGGAGCCATGGTAGATTTTTCCGCCTTTGAGAGCCCCTCAGCTGATCGTTGGTTTGAAAGGGAAGCCATTGTTATCATTGGATTCGATGCTGTTCTTTCCCCTGCCTTTAAGGTTGTTGTTGTGAGACTAGTCATCTCTTTCAATACTCTACTTTGCTCTCCCAATATTTTATAAATATTTTTCCACACTGTCATCCACCAGTTACTATCTACTTGTTGTTATTATTGCTGTTATTGTTGTTTTTCCTCTCTCTCTTCCCCTCCTATACCCTTCTTATGCTACTGATTGTAGAATACTATTTAATCACCTTTACTAAAATTAAATTACAAACAGCTACCTCTAATTCTAATTCCGACTTAGTAGACTATTCAACGTATAAAATGATTATCAAAGGGAAAAAAGAAAGGGAAAAAAGAAAGAGAGAAAAAAATATTATACTATCTATCAATATACAATTATGCAGTTGAAATAAATCACAATATCAATGTTCTATATTGGTTAATCAGGCTATCTAAGTCAATACACAGATCTATTATTAATTTTAGAATCAATACTAACAAATAAGATTAGAATAACTATTAGCGATCAAATAAATAAATTTCTCAAATTAATTCCAAAATGTAAATCTCAGTTTTGTACTAGGTTAAACAAGTTGATTTTAGACTAATATTTATAATTAATATGATTAATGTAATTACCAATAGCAAATATAAATGTAATTAAATATTTTTGATTAGTTCACAATTATTCACTTAATCACTATGAGATGTTCAGACAACCAGTTTCTTTTTGAGAAGTCTTGTGCCTTCTCTGGTATCTTCTTTCAGGTACAGCTCTTGATTCCTCCCAAGTCTCTTATGCCCCAGTAGTATAGATAATATGTAATATTATAGTTGCTTATAAGTTTTGTAAAAAGAACGAAAGGTTTATACAATCTAGAGAGAAACCAGGGATTTATGTAGTTTTTTGAATCAATTTTCTTCCCCCTTACACTTTACTTTGCTTTCGCCTCAATGTCCTTTAAATCCTCTATTCAGAAGTTCAATTGAAACAGGAAGAAATTTTCCCCTTTCTTTTGCAACTCAAGCGCTCAGCTGATCCACTCCTCTTGCTACTAAGTCACGGCAATGTCCGTCCTCACTTCTTCTTCTCCTTTCGGTTCTGTTCCAGTCCTTTTCTATCAATCTACTGTGCCAGCTCTCTCACCTTCTTCGTCTTCATCTTTTGTTTCCTTTTTAATTCTCAGTTCTCTCCAGCAATCTACAGTCGTACCGCCACTTCACCGTCTTCGCACTTTCTCTTCCTCACCGTCTTGACAGTTAACTGTCTTGTGCTGACTCATTCCCCTTTCTGCCAAATCGCCGCTCGCACTCTCCACAGGGAATCTTTTAACTCGAAAAGACCGGACTCAATTCTCCAAAGCGATCGTTAATCTTGTGGTGTTCAAAGGAGTCGCTTAAAATGACACCATCGGCTGTAAGGATCTTCTCTTCCCTATACTCACTGGCTCATCGCAGCCTCGGGTCTGCCATGACAAGCTGCCAGACACATTTGCGCTGGATCGACAGGAGTGTCCATTGGTGCGGCGAGTGATCGTCCTTCACTTCGCCACACTCTGAACTCCCCCTCTAGTCTGCAATGCCCTCCAGGCTTTTTGCGCCCTGAAAGGACCCCAGAACGCGAAAAATTCAAGGTTGGAGAACGAAGGCCATTCTCCTTCCACCGCACCGTTGTGATGCCACCATCGGAAGTCTCCACCAGCAGCACTTCCCTTCAGCCTTCGCCCAAAGCCTCACACCAGGAGGCCGTGGCAGACCCCAAGTCAGAATTTCTGACCCCCTCCGACCCACACAAAAAGACCCTGAAGGGGGAGACTCTCTGCAGCAACACAAACATTCATTGCACGTATCTGTCCCAGGGGCCGTAGCTTGAGGACCCCTGATTTAGTGCAATATAAAAAATGCAAATATTTTTTCTGCGGACCACCAAAATTTTCTCACAGACCACCAGTGGTCCATGGACCACCAGTTGGTGACCGCTGCTCTAAGTGCGTGCTTGGGCTACTGGTTGGGTTTCAGAGATCATGGCATGAACTACCTCTTCTCGTCAGCTGTCAAACTGGGGCTTCCTGGACAAAGCATCAGCCAATAGGTTTTTTCCCCCCGGAATGTATTTCAGGTTGAAGTTAAAGCGTTTGAAATACTGAGCCCAGCGAACTTGCTTGGGGGAAAGCTTCCGAGGGGTCTTCAACGCCTCGAGGTTTTTGTGGTCAGTCCACACTTTGAAAGGCTCCTTAACCCCCTCTAGGAAGTGTCTCCAGGATAGGAGAGCCCATCGCACTGCAAAAGCCTCCTTCTCCCATACCGCCCATCTGCGCTCAGTGTCCGTTAACTTTTTCGATACGTATGCACATGGCATTAGTTCATTTTGAGCATTCCTTTGCAGTAGAATAGCTGCTACCGACACATCACTAGCGTCAGCCTAGACTACAAATGGTTTATTTGGGTCAGGGTGCTGTAGGATCGGCTCCACCACGAATAGGTGTTTTAATTATTCAAAGGATTTTTGACAGTCCATTGTCCAAGCTAGGGGTTGGCTAGATTTTGGCTTGTTCGAAGATGGACCGGTTTTTAGTAATTCCATCAAGGGGAGAGCAACCTCGGCAAAGGAAGGGATGAATTGTCTGTAAAAATTTGCAAACCCCAGGAAGCTTTGAAGTTGCTTACATGTTCGTGGAGGTTGCCAATCTAGCACCACCTTCACCTTCCCTGGGTCCATTTCAATTCCTTGATTCGACACCCGGTAGCGCAGGTAGTCCAAGGACTCCTTATGGAACTCGCATTTTGACAGCTTTGCATAAAGATTGTCTGCTAGTAGTTTTTTCAGCACTTGCCTGACTAGTTTGACATGCTCTTCCATATTTTTGCTGAATATAAGAATGTCATTCAGGTAAACAAGGACCCCCTTATACAGGTGTTCATGCAGAACTTCATTGATCAGTTGCATGAAGACTGCGGGGGCCCCTTGAAGTCCAAAATGCATGACCCAGAATTGGAAACTGCCCAGGGGGCAGTTAAAAGCAGTGTTCCATTTGTCTCCCTCCTTTATGCAAATTCAGTAGTAGGCTTCCCTTAGATCCAACTTGGTGAAATTCTTACCTTTTGACAAGTGGTTCAGCAAGTCTTTCATTAGTGGTAGGGGGTAGGTATTTTGTATGCAAATGCAGTTCATGCCCCTAAAGTCAATGCACAATCTCAAGGCCCCATCTTTTTTCTCTTTAAACAATATGGGGGTGGCCACCCTGGATTTCTCAGGCTCGATGAACCCTCTGGCTAAGTTGGTGTCAATGTACTTCCTCAGCTCGGTCATTTCAGCAGGCGTCATGGAGTACATTCTGGGTTTTGGTAACTTGGCTCTCAGTTCTAATTCAATGGCACAATCCGTGGCTCGATGAGGGGGGAGGATGTTACATTCCTCCTCGTTAAACGCTTCGGCTAAGTCTGTATATACTTTAGGAATCTGGGGTTCACCTGGAGGCCTGTCTGAAACAGTGGCTGCTGTTTCTGGTGGCTGGCCCTTATGGGTTGGCAGTTCCTTGGGAGGAGGGACAGGGGGCAGGGGGCCAACACCAATTATGATTTTCCAGTATCCATTTTCCCATTTAATGGTGGCGGCCCATTTGTCAAGCCAAGCCAGGCCCAGTATGACAGATTCTGACATCTTTGGTGTTACTATAAATCGTATAAATTCATGATGTCTCCCAATTTCTAATCTAACCAGTTCAGTAATTTGGGTGGCTGGGACTCCTCCAATTAATGTCCCATCCACCTGGTGAAACTTAATTGGGCACTTTAAGGGTCTTGTTTTGATCCCTAATTGTTCAACAATTGGAAGTCCAATTAAATATCTGGTACAGCCTGTATCTATTATTGCTGGCAGTTCTCCTTGCTCCCCCATCTCTGGCACCACCAGTTTCACTTTAATTGAAAAGGGGGGGGGATGGGTGAACTCACCATTGGGTCGTCTTCTCTGCTAGCCTTGTCGGGAGGGGCTTCTTTGGCCAGAGGTTGCTCGCTCTCTTCGGTGGGGAGGGGAACCTCTATGGCTTGTCTGGCAAATCGACTGGTATCTGGGGCCTTCCTTGGAGCCCTTCTGCCTCAGGCAGCTGTGGCCGGACATTGTTGTGGAACTGGTGCAGGGGCCAGGCATTCAGAAGCTCGATGTCCCATTTGTCCACACCGATAGCATTTAATCCCCCCTGCAGGTTGAGTGGGAGAGACTTCAGCAGGCTTTGAAAGTGGCCGTCTAGCTAAAGCTCTCAGAGGCGGCTTCTCTGCAGGGGCTTTGCGGTGGGAGTGAATTTCTCTGTCCAGAGCTATGGACATGGTATACCAGTCATGCAGTCACTCAGGCACCCCTCAGACACCACAGGCTGTCCTGACTTCCTGATCAATG
The DNA here is from genome assembly GCF_029215685.1 of Pituophis catenifer annectens. Taxonomy (NCBI): domain Eukaryota; kingdom Metazoa; phylum Chordata; class Lepidosauria; order Squamata; family Colubridae; genus Pituophis; species Pituophis catenifer. The sequence continues at coordinate 43,593,060 of NW_027256885.1, forward strand.
GCTTCTTTAAAATAGTTTAGGAGTATGCGGTCCGGCCAATGTCCAAGGTTCCCTGCGACCCATCTAAAGTCCCTTACAAAGTCTTTTATGGGTCGATTACCTTGCTTCATCACTTTTATTGTGGCTTCATTTTCATTGATTCAGTCTGGGTCTTCAAATCTGGCCTGGAGCAATGCAACAAACCCATTGGCATCATTTAATTCAGCAACTCCCTCATTGTGCAGCTGGGCTATCCATTCAGCAGCCTTCCCCTCATTCATCCCATCAGAAATCATCAATACTAAGTCTTGGTCTGCTTCGTATTGGTCTCCGTACTGATCTATATGGGCCCAGACCCAGCTGAGGAAGTAAGCCAGTTTGGCAGTTGTACCATCAAAGGTTGCCCTGAAGTGGGGTGGCAGCTGCCTCACGGGTGGATTGGGCCCAGGGATGGCCGGCTGCGCTGGAAATTGCGGCAGAGCTGCTGCTGGTTGCTGGATTGCGACCGGATGAGGGATGGGGGCTGGCTGTTGAGCTGCAGAGAGGGGAGGAACTCTACCTGGCTGCTGGATTAGCCCCCCCTGCGGTGCTGGGATCGTTGGGACATATTGGGGCCATGGGGATCCCTGGAAAATTGGAGCAGATGGTGCTGGTGACCACTGGCATTAGACCCACCCCTGGCCGGAATAGAATCCCCAGCCTGGGGGGATACATTCGGCAGAAGGTAGCACAAAAGCAGGCTGGTGAGGGGGAGCAGTAGGGGGGTTTGGCATTCCCCATGCCAGCTGTGTCTGCTGTCTTCCAGCTTCTGGCTGGCCATGCTGCGCTGAGCTGCTCCTCCTGTCAGCCCTGGCCGGGTAGGAAGGTTCCTGCGCCCCGCTAATTCCTCCGTCAGGTCCTGGAGCGGGGAAAGTGAACATTGGTTGCATTAAGCTCCATCTCACTTGAGGTGGGGGGGGGGCATCATTTCCCACTTCCATCCATTCTAAATGCTCAGGGAGCCCTGTTAACAATTGGCTTCAAGACGAAGGCAACAGGTTCCAGTCCCGGGAATCTCCGGATCCCAAAGCTGTCACATCTCTCCACTCTGGCTTGTGGGGTGAATTCATTGGGCTGGAAGCAGCACAACATTCAGGCGGTCTCTCCTCGGGTCCCCTTTCTGGAGTTGGATCAGACTGGCAACTTTTCCAGGAATCTGACTCCTTGGGCCGAGCGCCTAGCCTTCAGGCCGCCTCTGCAGCTCCAATGGCTCACACCATTTCTTCAGAAGGAGAACACAGGGGCTTGATAAATCCTTCAGTATCCATCCCCATGGACCCCTCTGCAATCTCCTCCTTCTCCTCCATCTTTGCTGAGTCTTCGCACCACCCGAGGTTTAGGTTGATGCTTGGGCTCAGCACCCCGGACAGCCCCCTTTCGGGGTGCCGTTGTGATTGTGGAGATTCGGGTTAATGTCAGCATTCCAGAAAACCCTCTGCTCCAATTAAAAACTCTGAGGCAAGCATTTTCTCCAAGTTCCATTTATTTGAGTAGGTATACTGGCACATCTTGGGAAAACCCGAATCTGAGAGTTCCGGGTTTTCCCTCAGTAAATCAAAACCCCCAAAACCATCTCCTCACTCATCAGTCGATCACATGCTCCAATCACCATCCGTCCCATCTTGAGACAGCACTCCAACCACTCCTTCTCCAGATGCAGGCTCATCCTGACCTTGACCGATGGGAAGAATGCTATTTTGTCTAAATACAAACCCTCAAATAAATCCCCCCTCCTACTTTCCCACACATGAGAAGGTGGCATCTTGGAAGCTTCCAGCCTAATATGGCTTCCAAAGCTGACATTAGGTAGATGAGAACCCCCTTGTAGAGGTGCTCATGCAGCACCTTGTTTATTAATTACATGAACACCGCTGGGGCTCCCTGCAGTCCGAAAGTCATCATTTTGAATTGGAAGGAAGCTCCCTAGGGGGCAGTTGAATGCTGTTTTCCACTCATCTCCCTCCCTGATGCGTACTCAGTAGTATGCTTCTCTGTGGTCTAGTTTGGTGAAGACTTTTCTCTTGGACAGGTGAGATAGCATGTCCTTCATGAGGGGGAGGGGGTATAGGTTGTGTACGCACATGGCATTTATTGCTTGAAAGTCCACACACAATCTCATAGTTCCATCTTTTTTTTCTTTGAAGAGGACTGGTGTTGCGACCCATGGTTTCGCTGGCTCAATGAACCCCCTTACTAGGTTTTTGTCTATGTATTTGTACATTTCTTGCATTTCCAGGGGTGTCATGGCATACAGTTTGGGCTTGGGTAATTTTGCCCCGGGGATGATTTCGATGGCGCAATCTGCCTCAAGGTGGGGAGGCAGGAAGTTGCACTCAGCCTTGCTGAATACTTCTGCAAGGTCCTGATATTCCCTCGGGATCTGTTCAGTCTCTGGGGTTTTGTCGGATGTGGCTGCCAGTTGTTCTGGTGGGCTCTTTTGGAGGGTTCCCTGCTTGCAGGTGTGGAAGGGGTTGAGGCCCACTTGCTATCCTCAGTCTGCAGGTATCCCCTTGCCACCAGATGGTCGGTCCCCACTTGTCTAGCCAGGAGAGTCCCAGTATGCCTGCATCTGTCATTTTGGGGGCTATTATGAATTGAATTACTTCCCAGTGATCTGCTAGCTTTAGCCTCACTGGTTCTGTCACTGCGTTTTTGTATTTACCAGCTGAGCTCATTATTTCTGGACTGTCAGACTTTCCGTAGCTTACCAAAATTTCTTTTTTTTCTTTTTTTTTTTAAAATTTTATTAACATAAACAAACATAAAACACAAATACATGTAAACACTTATACATTAACAAAGAGTCAATCGACTAACTTCTAGAAAACCTTCGCATCGGTGATTAATGTCCATTTAACCAATTTTCCTTAATCATACTATTTACAAATTCACTTGCTTATACCTTAATATATTCATTGAAGTTCAGCAGTATCTTTCTACAAACATATTAACCATTTATTTATACAATCCTACGGCTCATCTCATGTATCTATTTCTACAATTCTTGAGTTATGTTCTCCTAATGTCCTATGTTGTTGGCCCTATCCTTCCTTCTAACCATATGTACCATTTTTGCCAAACTAAATAAAAGTCAGTGTTCTCTTTATCTTGGAGCTCTTTTGTGAGCCTATCCATCTCTGCGCATTCATTTATTTTTGTTATTATTTTTTCTTCTGTTGGTATTATCTCGGATTTCCAATTCTGAGTGTACACTATACGTGCCGCTGTCAATATGTGGATGGTAAGATATTTTATCTCCTTGGTACACTGTGGTGTAGTCATTCCAAATAGAAAGAATTCTGGTTTCATTTCTACACTTTGCCTCGTTGTTTCTTTGATTATTCTCTTAATCTCTTGCCAGTAGCGTTGTGCCTTCCTGCAAGACCACCAGAGATGGTAATATGTCCCCATTTGTGTCTTGCACTTCCAACACATTGGTGATGTGTTTGGAAACATTTTAGCCAAACGTGCCGGAGGAAGGTGCCATCTATAAAATATCTTGTATAAATTTTCTTTGTATGGAATCGACAGTGTCATCTTATAATTTTCTGCCCATAGCTTGTCCCATCTATCCAACTCTATATTGTGACCTATATTTCTTGCCCAGCTTACCATGTTTTCTTTCACTGTTTCCTCCTCTAATTTATACCTTATTAAATATCCATAAATTTTAGATATTATTTTCTCATCTGTGCCTTTTAAAATTTTATCTAGTTCACTTGGTTGGCTTTGAAAATCATAATGTCTCCGGTCTGCTGTATATTTTGACTCAATTTGAAGATATGGCCACCAATCAATCATAATGCCTCGTCTTTCCAGTTCTTGTCTCGTAAGTAGGTCTCCCTCACTACTCAACAATTCTTGATATTTCCGCATCTTTCCTATTTCTATAGTGTTTGGATAAATTAGCGCCTCCATAGGCGACAACCATCGTGGGATTTTACTATAGTGTTGCCTTCTGATATCTTGCCACGTTTTATATAGTGCACCTCTTATTACATGTCTCTGGAAGTACGGATGTTGCTTGTCTGTGCCTTCCCACAGAAAGGCATGCCAACCTCGACTCAGATCAAATCCCTCCAAGTATAGCGTTCTCCTATTTGATAGATCTATCCATTCTCTGATCCAATTCAACGCCGCCGCCTTGTAATATAGCTCCCAGTCTGGTAGACCTAGGCCTCCCTTCTCCTTTGTGTCCTGTAAGCATCTTATTTTAATTCTAGCTTTCTTTCCTTGCCAGATGTATTTCATTATTGTCTTATTGAGATCCTTAAAGAAATCTTTTCCCGGACCAATTGGTATCACTTGGAAGAGTTATAGGAGTCTTGGTAATATGTTCATCTTTACAGACGCTATTCTGCCAAGAAATGATAGTTGTACCTTATTCCATCTTTCCAAGTCTTTTCTAATTTGCTTCATCAATTTAATGTAATTGTCCTCTCTAATAGTTGTTGCTTTTGTAGTAAGCCAAATTCCCAAATATTTTACTTTCTTCGCAATTTGCATTCCTAATTCTTCTTCTAATTTTTCCTCTTGTGTCATTGTCATATTTTTGGTCAAGACTTTGGTTTTTTGTTTATTGATCTTAAGCCCCGCCACTTTGCCATACTCCTCTATCTTCTCTAATAATTTGACTCCCGCTACTTCCGGTTGTTCCACTATGAAGACCACATCATCCGCGAAAGCCTGTAGTTTATACTCCTCATTCCTTATCTTCAGTCCTTTTATTTCTTCTTCCTTTCTTACTTCCTTTAGAAGGACTTCCAGTGAGATTATAAACAGTAGAGGCGATATCGGGCATCCTTGTCTTACCCCCTTTTGGATGCTTATTTTTTCGGTCATATCTCCATTAATTATAATTCTCGCTGTCTGGGAAGAATATATTTTCTTAATCATTTTCAGGAATTTGTCGCCAAAATTCATAATCTGCAGTTGTGCTATAAGGAATTTCCAATTCAAATTGTCGAACGCCTTTTGCGCGTCGAGAAAGATTAGCGCTACCTGATTATTGATGTTTTGCTCGTAGTATTCGAGAACGTTTATTATTGTCCTCATGTTGTTTTTTATTTGTCTCCTTGGGACAAAACCATTTTGGTCGGGGTGTATATAATTATGTATAATTGTTTTCAGCCTCTGTGCTATAATTGTCGTGAATAGTTTATAATCTACATTTAACAGCGAGATGGGTCTATAATTTTGGACTTTAGTCGGATCCGTATCTTCTTTGGGGATGAGTGAGATAATTGTTTCGGCCCAAGATTTAGGTGTTTCTGCTTCCAGCAGTGCCTCATTGAGAACTTGTAGTAGTAGTTCGTCTATTGCAGACTGGCAGTTTTTATAAAATTCCGTTGGAATTCCATCCGGACCTGGGACTTTGTTGTTCTTCTGTTTCTTTCGGGCTTCCATCAACTCCATCATTGTTATTGGTTTATTCAGTATTTCTCTGTGGGATTCCTCTAATTTCTGGATATTTGCTTTTTGTAGGTATTCCATAATATCTTGGTCTTGAGTCTCTTCTTGTGTGTAGAGGTTTTGATAGAATTCCCTTACTATACGTTTTTTATCTAAATTCATACTATATAGTTGTCCTGTTTCATCCTGCAATTGGTATATTATTCTTTTTTCCCTCTCTTTCTTCAGTCTGTATGCCAGCCAGCAACCTGTTTTGTTTGCATATTCAAAGTATTTCTGCTTGACCATTTTCATTTTCTGTGTGATTTCTGCTTGTGAAATTAAGTTCAACTCATGTTTAGTACGATTCAATTCTTCCCTTGTTGTTTTGTTGTCAGGCTGTTTCTGTAATTGTGACTCATATATGTTGAGTTCTTCCATTAATTTTTTCCTCTTTTGTTGTTTATCTTTATTTTTTTTTTGCTGTGTATGCTATTGTGAGGCCTCTTATATAGGCCTTAGTAGTGTCCCACAGATTCTGTACTGAAGTCTGCTCCTTTGTGTTTATTTGATAAAATATTCTAAGTTCGTTCTCCATCATCTGCACATAATCTCTATCTTTTATTATTCCGGTGTCCATCATCCACCTCTTCTGCTTTCGCTGTCCTCTCCATGTTATTTTTATAGGATTATGGTCGGCCCATGTATTCAGTATAATTTCGATGTCTTGTAGATCCTTCCTGAGGTCTGGCGTCATCCAGGCCATGTCAATCCGAGACCATGACAGGTGTGGGTTTGAGTAGAAGGTATATTGTTTGGTTTGTTTGTTGGCCTCTCTCCATCCATCATGTAATTGCAATTCTTCAGTCATATCCTTAAATGTATCCAGTAAGATTCTTTTTCGAGTCTTACTTTGTTTATTACTTCGATAGTCATCTTGTATATTCACGATTGCGTTGAAGTCTCCGACAACACAGATATTTTCGTACTCCAAATCTTTAATTGTATCATGTAGTTTCTTGTAAAATTCTCTCTGGTTTCCATTAGGTGCATAGATAGAAGCTAGCAATATTTTCCTTGTTTCTGTTTGTATTTCAGTTATTAAAATACGTCTTTCCGAATCTGTATATATCTGTTTAGCTTTTAAATGGTTTTTGACATAGGTTGCCACTCCTCTCTTCTTATTATCTCCTAGGGATGTGAATAATTTTCCTAATTTTTGATTCTCCAACAATATTTGTTGCTGTCTTTTAATGTGTACTTCTTGTAAAGTTATCACATCTAAGTCCAATTTTTGCAATTTCATAAATATATATTTCCTTTTCCTTGGAGATGTCACTGCGTTTTTGTATTTACCAGCTGAGCTCATTATTTCTGGACTGTCAGACTTTCCGTAGCTTGCCAAAATTTCTTATCAGTAACTGATACTACGCATGTCCGCATTCTTTCACTTGCTTCTCTCTTTCCTTTGTTCTCTTGCCAGGAGGTCCAGCTGCTGAGAAACAGCCAGCACGAACTTTTGCAAAAATGTAACAATTAATTTTCTTAGTTAGTGAGATGTTTTATTTTCTTTATAACAAATAAATGAGTTTTCTTAGAAAATATCTTCAGGTTTTGTTTTCTTAAAGTATACTTGCAAGGAAAGGTCTCGATCCTCCCCTCGTAATCAGGTGCGATTATCCCAAAAGCAGAATGGGATTAATCAACGCCCTGACACTGGTAGCAAGAGGATGGTTGATTTATGGCTTTTTCCTTGTCTGTTACTTTTGATGATAAGCGCATAGGCAATTAGTTTTTAGCTACTGAGGTACGCTAATTATTTTTTGCAAAAATGCCGAGAAAGAAGAAAAAGGGAAAAATGAAGCCCAGAGCTTTATCCTCTTCGGATGAAGAGCAGCAGATAGAAAGACCCTCAAGATTTCAGCCCCTTGCTACAGCCACACGCCTGGAACTAGAAGCCGTGGGAGAAGTAACAGATGAAATGCTCTTAAAAAGGCATCAGGAGAGAGATAAGAGAGAAACTGCTTTTGAAGATAATGTGCTACAACTGAGGTCAGTAGCATCTCCTTCTGAATATGCATGTTCTCAAACAGTCCTCCCAGAGCCTTCTGATTTTGTAACGCTTGGTGCAAGGCCAAAGTTTTTACAAACGGCCGAGCATTCTCACCCCCACGCAGAGAGAGAAATACTTCATTATTCTCCTCGAACCTCTCAGCTCGCCCTGGATGAGCAAACTATAAAAACCTTCAGGGTCACTCCTAAAGAGCAAGCTATAAGAAACTATCGTGACCAGATAGAAATTTTTGAACAGAAGCTATCCCAGTCAAAAATAGATTTGTTTATGCTTGAGCAAGATAAGGGAGAATCTCGTGACTTCAAATTCTCTAAAAGCACCATTTTGGCTTCTTCTTCGGAGCCAAAGACACTCCCCCTGGTGGATTTTGTGTCAGGCCAATCAGAACAGACAGCAGTGCACACGTCACATGTCTTACATAATCACTCCTACTCTAAAGTTACAAGTGCCACGTATGCAGAGAGATTAGCTGAGCTGCCCGAAACAAAAGGTGCAGCACCATCTGCTGGTGAAAGTAATTTACTAGAGAAAGCTGAAAGGCATCGTAGCCTACATGAACATTTTGAATTATTACAGCAGACCCTGGCAAACCTGTCTCTAACTCACTCAGAGATTCAGTCTGCAATGCCACAAGTGTCTCCACAGGCCCAAACTCAAGCACCCCCTGGTGGTGCTGGTGTCCTTTTAGATGGAACACAATAAAGCTTAATGCAGCAAAGGCAAATGACTGCATCTCCAGCAGGTCATGCTAATATTGCAGCTCAAGCACAAATGGCAGCTGGAACACAGCAGATTCCAGTGCAACAGCCACAGCAGCCACAAATGCATGCACACATGCCTCCAGCTGTACAACCAGGGCCAGCTCCTGGTCCACCTCCAGCGCGACAAGTGCCTTTACTTCCACAGCCAGCACCTCAAATGCACATTCCTCAACAGGCATCTTCTGTTGCTCCACTAGCTGGTGAGTCAAAATTAAACATGTCAGGACAGAATTATAAGGCCTGGGTCAGTGAGATTGGATTGCTACTTCGTAGAGAAGGCACTCACTGTATGGTTTTTAACCCCCCGGCTCAGCCTTGGTCCCCTGCAATAAGAGATTTAGAGATTAAAGCTTGCACAACATTATTGATGTCCATGGATACTGAACTGCAGGTTACATTTTTGCCTGATGCAACAGCCCAACAAATTTGGGCCCAATTGGAAAATTGCTACAGGCCTGTTTCAATTGAATCTTCATGTTTGCTCATGTCTCAATTCCATGGTTCAAGATTGAAACCTGGTGAACAAATTGGAGGACATTTGACCAAACTGAAAGGACTGAGAAGAGAATTGAGAGAAAGAAGCTATAATATTGATGATATTCAAATGATCAGCATTATCATTAATTTTTTGAACTATGAATGGAAAGATGCCATTACAAAGATTAACCAAGTCCCTATTGCTCAACGCACAGTGGACAATGTATGCAGACTTTTAATTGAAGAAGAAGCACTCATGCTATCGACTCCACATTTGAGAGGACCACCCGCATCAAGAGCTCCAGCTAGGCGCCCCTTCCGAGGAAGGACCTATGCTCCAAGGATGCCAAGATGCTACATCTGTAATCATGTGGGACATGCCACCCGGGATTGTCCCCAACGAGTTCCAGCTCCTGTCACCTACCAGCCCAGAGGAACAGACTCCAGAGGCAGAGGCAGAGGCGGAAGACAAGGTTGTCGTGTTCCCCGGCGAGATCCACAAACTCCACTCACCACATTGGCTTTAACCAATGATCCACAACCTCAACCAGAGTACGACAGACGACTCCTGTGGACTTTGGACAGTGGTGCAGCTTTGCATGTTACCTACAGAAAGGAACTTTTTACAGAGATGCACGAGCCTGAACCTGAACTAGGTGAACTTTATTCTTTTTCCAATCATCCTTGTCAGGTCAAAGGAAAAGGAACTGTTTATGTTGAAGAGCTCGATGCATTCATCCCTGATGTTTATTACATACCAACAGCAACCAGTAATTTGCTTAGTCAGAATCACTTGTCTAGAATGTTAAAATTCCAGGTTCACCACCTTGAAAAAGCAAGTTACATAGTTAAAGATGGAGATATTGTTGCTGGAACCATATTAATTGGTGGTGTTTATTACTTAAAGCCAAAGCCTAAAACATAAACACAGGCAAGTATACAAACTCCAAAAAGGGAGAGCACAGGCCCAGAGAGAGATGCTCCAGAGAGAGATCCTGTTGCTGCTCCAAAGGCTCCTAAAGCCAACAAAAAGAAAAATGGGAAACAGGTTGCTCAGAGCAAGCCTGAGGTTCCTCATAGAACTGTTAATGTTGAAAATTCACTAACTGGTAAACCTTTGCATTCTAGGTGTATCCATAAATGGCATAGAAGATTGGGGCATGCCAGTTTCCGTGTTCTTAGGAAGATGCCGGAGTTCGCAAAAGGTTTGGATCTAAAGGGGTGTAAGGTGTTTTTGGATTGTGCTGTCTGCAAAAAGGCCAAATCCAAAGCAGCAGCCATTCCCAAACGCGCTACACGCCTGTCAACACGCATTTTTGATTTGGTTCACATTGACATAGTTGGTCCATTTCCGCCATCATTTGGTGGTAGAAAATATTTTCTAACAATTGTTGATAATTACTCTAGATATGGATATGTATATCCTATGAAAGAAAAATCTGAGACCTTTCAGATCTTTAAAGACTTTGCAGCCCTTGTTTCTACCCAACACCAAGTTCGCATCGCCAGAATCCAGAGTAATCGTGGTGCCGAATTCATGTCTCAGCGTTTCCAGGACTGGATGCGTAAGAATGGAATTCTTCATCAGACTTCGGCCCCTTACACACCGGCTCATAATGGGGTCATAGAGAGAAGACAAGGGGTCCTGCAAACCATGATGCGTTGTCTCCTAGAAGACACCAACCTTGATATGATATACTGGGGTGAAGCTATAAAATATGCAAATTACATTGTCAACCGTACTTGGAGCAGTGTAATAAATGAGACTCCTTTCTTCATGTTGTATGGCTACAAGCCCGATCTTAAAAACATCCATATTTTTGGTTCATATGCTATGGTGAACATTCCCTTAGCCCAAAGAAGAAAAGGAGGTCCAGCAGCAAAGAGACTGAGATTTATGGGTATTGATGATAATTCAAAATGGAGCAAATTTATTGACTCTAAACATGTAATTGTGATTTCCCAATCTGCTAATTTTGAGGAAGATATTGACTGGTCCAGGATTCATTCCAATGATCCTGGAGTTTATTTTCCTAGAGATGATACTGCTGATGCCACGCAGATTGATGATCAAGATTCCACTGGTTCTTCTCAACCCGATGTTCCGTCTTCGCAAGTCGCGGATGCTGACGCTAGCGATGAATGTGAGGACGAGGACGAAGCAGAAGAAGAATGGACTGTTGTTCCGAGACGTTCCAAGAGGGCCACAAAAGGAATCCCTCCACAACGATATTCTTGGCAACTGACAAAAGCACCCTTGCCTTTGATTTGCAATGTTACACTTCCACCTGATAATTTCACACAAATCAAGCAGCTTTCTGATTCAGAGCAAGACAAATGGTATGATGCAATGCAGGTTGAAATGGACAGTCTAAAGAAACTTAAAGTGTTTACACCTGCAAAACCTCCAGCAAACAAAAAGGTCATTGGCACTCGATGGGTCTACAGAATCAAAAAGAAGCCAAATGGTGAGTCACTGTACAAGGCCAGACTTGTAGTTCAGGGTTTCGCTCAACGTTATCCTGAGGACTACACAAATACTTATTCACCGACAGTTCGAACTGAGAGTGTAAAAATTGCTTTAGCAACTGCAACTATTCTTGGCTTAGAAGTTTTCCAGTTCGATGTTGACACGGCTTATCTACATGCAGACCTAGATGAAGAGATCTACGTGAGAAGTCCTCCAGGATTCCGACAGCAAGAAGGGGATACCTGGTTCCTAAACAAAAGTCTTTATGGTCTGAAACAGTCTGGTTTAATGTGGTATTTATGTCTTACTGACAAACTAAATTCAATGGGCTTTATTAAGTCCGAAACTGATGAGTGCGTGTTCACAAAAAGATCTAACAATGCATATGAGATAGTTCTTGTTTATGTTTTTTTTATTGAAAAGTTTTATAAGAAATTCAAAAAATTTTCTCCCCCCCACCCTTTCCCCTTCCCCACATAAATTGTACATTTTCTTATACATAAGAAATCCTACATATACATGTTTCCCTTAAAGAAAGCATTAAAATAAGACATTTTAATTACATTCGGAGTTGCTCTTCTTCTTTCTTCCCTCATTCCACAACAAACCTTCTTCTTCTCCTCCTTTCTTTCCCTTCCCTCCCTCCTCTTCTCTCCTACTTTCTGCTGCCTCTTCTCCCACCTCATCCTACTTCCTTTCCCTTTCCCCCACTTCTCTCTTCTTTTCCCCCTTCTTGCCTTCACTCCTACCCCTATCCCCTTCCCTTCCCTTCCTCCTCTCCTTTCTTCCATTCCTCACCCTCCCTCTCCTCCTCCAACCCGCTCCTCCTCTCTCCTTTCTAACTTTTTTGCTGTGAAATATTTTCCTCCTTTAGTGTCTGAGCAACTCCTGTATTCTACTCATAGAATATACTTTCTTCTGCTAAAACATTTCTCTATTCACCACCTTCCCCCCATCCCTTATCCCCCCCTCCCCACCCCCCCTGACTTCCCAGAGCAAAAACAGGGTATAGCATCTAACAAACATATGCTAAAATAAATTAACAAATTATAAAGTTCAAAACTCCCACATGTTCTTTAACTCCCTTGCTCCAATTCATCAACCTCCCTTTTATAAATTCTCAAAACCAATTAAATTAAATTCATTCTTCCTACTTATAAAAAAGAAAAAGAAAAAACTTTTTCTTGATGTATAATCCGATACTTTAGCAGTCTTACAAACAGTAGAAATCATGAATAAATTCCATTTCTATACCAGAAAAAAAGAAAAAAAGAAAAAAATTTCATTTTAAAATCTTACACATTTTATCTCATATATCTTTTAAAATAGTATAGTCTTATGTTAAGCATTTTAAAAATCTCTTAATACCTTTAAAGCACTTATTTACCAAATATAAATTTCAGAATCTACAGGAGGGTGTCTTTCAATTTTTCAATTAACCGTCTTAATACCTCTAACTTTTTAGAGAGCAACCCTTAACTATCCAAAACTAATTATCATTTTGCAATAAAATTCTGAATTTAACATTAATCCTCTTCACTTCAAAGGGTTAGACATCTTAAAAGCTTATACAATTTATCTCATATATCTTGTAAAATAATATAACCTTATGTTAAACATTTTAAAAATCTCTTAATGCCATTAAAACACATATTTGCCTGATGCCAATTTCAAAATCCACAGGTAGATACCTTTCTTAATCTTCTGTTCTTCTCTTCTTTCTATATTTTTTCCAATCCTTTTTTTTATAAATTCTGTCAACAGTCCCCCCAGTTTTATTTTTGAAACTTTTAAAATGGTGATTTGAGGTTGATGCGCGTTTTCTAACTTGAAATCCCCATTTCGTCTCTTCTTGCTTGTATAATCATTCAGTCCATTTCTTTGTCCATATAGCCAAAATTTGTTGCCATAAAGATTGTCAGCTTGCAATAAAGAAACTATTTGTTGCTTTTCTGTCATTTGAATGGAAACGTCCACCAAAACCTTTGTTTCAACTGTACCAGCTAGTGTCTTATTCCTGTCCATCTCCTGATCTTCCAAAAACAAATTTCTCTGAATAATTTCCTGCTGTCCCTCTAACAACTGCTTATATTTTCCCGAGCTGTTTTTTGAAAAAGCCCTTTCGATTGTATCCAACAAGGCTGAAGTAAAAAAGTCTAGAAGTTCTTGAAAAGCCTGGACAGTCACGGCTTGGGAATTTGCTGATTCACCAGCCCTGTTGTCAGCCATATTTCAGCCACTTTGTATTTATCCAGCTATCAGGACAACAATTCAACTCTTTTCCACACAGTATAAAAACCAGATTTTAGTTAAAGTCAGTACCAAATTCTTTTCCTCAATACCAAATTCTTTTCCTGGCCGCTTCCCCTTTAAAACTTTTTCTTAGGGTGTAATCCAGTAGCTGTATCACTGTTGCAAACTTTAACAAGCCTTAACGAGCACTTTCCCTAGTAATTTCCTCCTCCCGCCCTCAGGTGCCATTTTCTGCATTTAAAAGCGGAGTTAAAGTGTTACTTGCAAATTTTCCTTTTTGTTTTCTCCTGATTTGCTCTGTCTGCTATCAAAGTAAAGATGTTAAAAGTCCCCCCGTTGATTTTCAGCAGATTTTGGTCGCAGCTTCTAGCTCCGCTTTAGCGGAGTCGTCTCTGGTCCGGAGTAGCTTGACAGGCTTCTATAGGGAGCCCACACCCTTTGCGCCCCAGGATTTCTCCTAGCGCACTTGGGAGGCTCTACCTCCGCCTGTCGACTCTTCTCTCTCCCCTTTGCCCGGGGAGAGGGTTCCAAGCCTCCAGACAGCAGTTTTTCGGCTGTTCTGGGGCTCTTACGGAACCAGGGATCGGGCGCTTGTAAAAGAGCATCTTCAAAGCTTGCAGAACCAAGCGGAAGTCTAGTTCTTGTTTATGTTGATGATATTGTTTATATTGGTCCAAATAAGCAAATGAGTGAAATTTTTGCCAAAGCTTTGCAGAGATACTTCACATTGAAATCTTTAGGTCATATTAGCACTTATTTAGGTGTTCAGATTGAAAAAAACACAGAAGGGGTTTAGTCTTTCACAAGAGGATAAAATTGAACAAATTTTGCATCATTGCAACATGAAAGATGCTAATACAACAAAGACACCCATGCAAACAGATTTTCATAACTTGACACAAGAAGCAAGTCCTGAGTTCGAGGATCAAACACTTTATCGTTCAGTTATTGGGTCACTGTTGTATATTAGTAGTTGGACCAGACCCGACATTGCACTTAGTGTTAATCTTTTGTCTTGACACGTAGGTAAGGCAAAACAGTTTCATTGGACATGCGTTAAGAAATTATTAAGATACCTAAAATACACTAAACAAATGAAGTTATTGTTAGAACCAACACATACTGATTATGCAGAATTATGTTGTTATGCAGATTCTGATTAGGCGAGTGATAAGAAATCACGTAAAAGTACTTCAGGTTATATGATGTTCTTAAATGGATGTCCTGTTTATTGGCAAGTACGTAAACAGAATTTTGTTTCTTGTTCATCTACTGAAGCTGAATATGCTTGTGTTTCAGATGCATGTAATTCTCTAACTTGGTTTGATGCTTTAGTCAGATATCTGGACACACCGGACCAGACCGATCACAGTAATGGAAGACAATGAATCGGTGGTTTATATTTCTGAATCACATTTTACAGGTTCTAGGTCCAGACACATTGACATCCGTTATCAAAACATAAAACATTTAGTGAAAAAAGGTTTTGTTAAAATGCAGTATGTATCTACACATGATCAAATTGCTGATATGCTCAACAAACCACTTCCAGCAGCTCAACATGAGTATCTGCGTAAGAAGATGTGCCTTATTTGATGATGTACTGATATTCGCTCAACTGGCAAAAGAAGGGGATGTCACTGCGTTTTTGTATTTACCAGCTGAGCTCATTATTTCTGGACTGTCAGACTTTCCGTAGCTTGCCAAAATTTCTTATCAGTAACTGATACTACGCATGTCCGCATTCTTTCACTTGCTTCTCTCTTTCCTTTGTTCTCTTGCCAGGAGGTCCAGCTGCTGAGAAACAGCCAGCACGAACTTTTGCAAAAATGTAACAATTAATTTTCTTAGTTAGTGAGATGTTTTATTTTCTTTATAACAAATAAATGAGTTTTCTTAGAAAATATCTTCAGGTTTTGTTTTCTTAAAGTATACTTGCAAGGAAAGGTCTCGATCCTCCCCTCGTAATCAGGTGCGATTATCCCAAAAGCAGAATGGGATTAATCAACGCCCTGACAGGTTCGGTCAGGTGGGTGGCATAGGCTCCCCATATTAGGGACCCATTGACCTGTTCGAACTGGATCGGGTGGGCCAGTCTTTTTGCTCTGATCCCCAGTTTCAGGACCGTGGTTAGGTTGATCAAGCACCTAGTGCAGCCTGAGTCTCTTAGGGCTTGAAAAGTCCCCTGGGTCCCCGTTTTTGGGGCTGTGAGGCGTATTGGGAAAATGAAAGGGTGAACTGGTCCCCTCACCATTGGGTCGTTTTTGCCCTTGTCCTCACTGTCATAGGATTATGGCGACTGGTTGTTGTTGCCTGGGGTCCCCCCCCCCTTTGGCTGGGTGGGGAGGGACCTCTGCAGCCTGAAGGGCATTCCAGGACATGTTGGTGGCCCGTTTGGGGCCTCGTTCTGGTTGTGCCCTGGGTGGTGGGTCTGGCCTAGGCTTCGGGGCTGGGGTCATGCACACAGATGCCATGTGGCCCATCCCCCTGCATCTGTAGCACTTCAGCGGACTTCGAGGGAGGGCTGTTTCGGGGCCTGGCATGGTGCTGTGGTTCCCCATTGGCTAGGCAGTTTCAGGTTGGGTTGACCTCTCTCTTTTGTGTCCGGTTGCTTTCTCATGTCGTTGGCGTGCAATCCGCCATCGACTTTTATTGCTGCTCAGAACCACTCAGAGCTGGTTTGGGATGTCCCGGTAAGCGGTTACCTGGGCAATTTGCTTGTCCAGGCTTGTTCTGAAAAAGTGCACTAACAGCCACTCTGGTAAAGGGGTTATCCTCCCAATGACTCTCCTAAATTTGCGGATGTGCTTTTTAATGAGACGGCCCCTCTGCTTTAGATCGCTGAGCTCATCTTCCGCATAAGAGCCTTGGTACTACAGTGGTTTAAAGCACCCTGTTATTAACACAGCTGCCTGCAATTTACTGCTGGTTCGAATCTCTCCAAGGCTCAAGGTTGACTCAGCCTTCCATCCTTTCTAAGGTAGGTTAAATGAGGACCCAGTTTGTGGGGGCAATAAGCTGACTTTGTATAAATATACAAAAGTATGAAGGCTATTGCTGAGCACATTGTAAGCCGCCCTGAGTCTCCGGAGAAGGGCGGCACATAAATCAAATTAAAAAAAAATTAAAAAAAAAAAATATGGGTCCTCCTCCGCCTCCTCGAATCTGGCCTGTAGCAGTTGTAGGAAGTCATCTGTGTCTTGCAGTTGGGAGGCTCTCCTCTTGTGGAGGGCTGCTAGCCATTCCCTTGCTTCCCCCTCTAGCCCCTCTGTGATGGTATTCACCATGGCTCTGGGGGATGGGTAGAGGTGTCCATAATGTTCTAGGTCAGTGGTTCTCAACCTTCCTAATGCCGCGACCCTTTAATACAGTTCCTCATGTTGTGGTGACCCCCAACCAGGGGTGGGTTCTAAATTTTTTTACTACCGGTTCTGTGGGCGTGGCTTATTTTGTGGGCGTGGCTAGCTGGTCATGTGACCGGGTGGCCATGGCTATGTGACTACTCAGAGGGCTGAAAAAAGTCATTTCTGACAGGTCCTCACACTTTTGACTGGTCCTCACACTTATGACCATCCTCACATTTATGCCCGTGCAGCATTCTTAACAACCATGTCACTCATTTCACAACTGCTTCTTTTCACCATGGTGATAAGATAGGGCAAAAAACGTAAAATGTGAGGATGGTCATAAATTCGAGATCTGGTCAAAAGTGCGAGGACCAGTCAAAAATAACTTTTTCAGCGCTCTGAGTAGTCCATGTGCACAAAAGGACTACCCAGAGGGCTGAAAAAAGTGATTTCTGACAGGTCCTCGCACTTTTGACCAGTCTTCGCACTTATGACTGGTCATCATTTATGCCCATTGTAGCATTCTTAACAACCGTGTCATTCATTTCACAACTGCTTCTCTTCACCATGGTGACAAGATAGGGCGAAAAACGTAAAATGTGAGGACAGTCGTAGTTCGAGGACTGGTCAAAAGTGCGAGGACCAGTCAAAAATAACTTTTTCAGCCCTCTGAGTAGTCCATATGCATAAAAGGATACAGCAATAGAGAGAGATGAAGGAAGGGAAGGGAAATTAGAGTAGGAGTGAGGGTAAGAGAGGGAGGAAGAGAGGAGGAGAAGGAGAAAGGAAGAGGAAGTAGGGAGGAGAAGAAGAGGGGGAGGAAGAGAAAGTAAGAAGGAAAGAAAAGAGAGAGGTGGTAGGTTTGAGGAGAAAGATTGCTGTACAATAAAAAAGATGAAAGGGAAGAAAACCAACCCCAAACAAATATAAAGATATTAAGAATGGATTGTTAAACTTTAAAGAATAAAAGAGACTAAATATGAATAAATAACAATAATTAGAAACACACAAAGAAACATACAATGTATTTTCTTTGAACAGAGTATTTGGCCAGTGCACAAATTTAAACAGTGTTTAGTCATTTCAATTAAATTTACAATTTCTATATTTCCTTTTTGCCATATTTATTCCTCATCTATTTTTCTAAAAAACCAATATTACCCTTCATCCTCATCTCTAATCTTAATCAAATTCAAGTTTTCCCTTCTATTCTATATTATACCCCTTCCCATTGTCATCTATTTTTATATCCATCCTCACATTGGTTAATTATGTAATATTACAGTTGTTTAATATAAATTCAACATTTTAATATAAATCAATTAGTTATATAACTACCTTTTTTGTATATTAATCAATATGAACATGAATATTCCAATTATTTCCATGCAATCCAATTTCTTACAAATCAGTTAATTATATTTACCAATAATAATAAACCAAATAATTTCCCCCATATATTCCTCCAAACCACAACTTAACCATTTCTGCTTTCAACACAATATACAATTAATAGTATCTCAATTATTACAATTCCCTAGTTAAATAGAGCTTTTTTTCTTTTGTGTTTTAAAATCTTGAACTCCACTTTTTCCCTAAGTTTCCCATTGTTTGCACCTACCTTTTTTGGTGAGGAAAAAGAAAAGAAATCTGCCTGCCTAATTTTCCAATGTTGTAGCAACAGCAAAGCCAACAGCCTGCTTTACTTTCAGTTTCGTTTTTCAGCATAGTTAGGGGAAAAAAAATTGCTCCAGCAAGCAGCAGAGCCCTGAGCAAAACAGCTGAGAGCAAATCAGCTGAGAGTCGGGAGCCGATCTAATCAAGGGCTAATTAGCCTATGCTGAAGCTCCGCGGGCCAATAAAATTACAAAAGAACACCGAACCATTTGTTAAATTGCTGGCTCGCCCGCCCCTCGCCCACCACTATTTATTGGCAATAAATAGTGGTGTGGAGGGGTGGGGCAAGGGGCGGGGCAGAACCGGCAGAATCCCACCACTGGCTATAGGGTGGCCCTTTGAAGCCCCACGGCAAGAATTTAAGCAGTTTTTTTTCATCTAGCCATCAGCTGGGACTCAGGAGGCAGCAATAGATTGGGAGTGGGCGAGGTAAGCGAACGGCCGGCGATCCAACAGAGCAGAGAGTGAGGGTGAGTGAAGGTGTGGGGGGGGGAGAGAGGGCTTTGTCGACCCCTGTGAAATGGCCGTTTGACCCCCAAAGGGGTCGCGACCCCCAGGTTGAGAACCGCTGTTCTAGGTGGATCTCAGCTGAGCCAAGGAATAGAGCTAGTTGGTCTGAGTCCCCATCAAACTTTCCCCTGAACCGGGGTGGTTCGCTCAGCATTGCTCCTCCCTCCTCCTGTCAGCCTCTGTATGCTTGCATTTGATGTGGCTGGCCATCTTCCTCAGCTCTAGTTCGGAGGGAGGGAGGGGGTTGTCTGCCCTGGGCAGCCTGCCTGCTGCATGGAAAAGGCATTGGTTGCAGCCTCCTTCTGATGGGTGGAGAAGGGGGGCTGAGTTCCTGTCTGCTTCTCCTCACTTCAAAGGGATTCACTGCTCCTCCCCTCTCCTTTGGCCTGCATGATGGCCCCTCATCATGAAGGGTGGCCCGGTCAAATTCCTCCCTCGGCTGCTCTCTGGAACTCCCCAGGGGATTTGGGAGCCTGGCTTGTTTCCAGTCCAGCATCCACTCCACTCTTCCCAGCTCACTCAGGGGCTTCCCCATTTTCTGGGTATTGGGGTGGGGGAACTCAACCTCAGCTGCTTTAAGGATTAAGTTCCACCAATACTCATCTCTTCTTGCTTCCCCTGCTGGAGCAGGCATCTCAGCTTTGATGTCTGAGGGAGGCTGCACTCTGGTTGCAATCAGGCTCTCTTCAGATAGCCCGTCCTCTGCCATGGTTGCCTGATTTTCCCTCCAGGCACCCCAGATATTGGGGAGTGTTTGGAGAGTCCAGGATTCAGGAAACCTGGTGATCTTGATATATTTTAAAAGGAGATCTGACTCTCTGTCAGGTTTCCAAAAGACACCCTAATTAATTCATGAGCCTCGAGCCAAGTTTCAAAAGAAATCCAGTCATTTATTAGCAACAACATTTCGGCAATACCCTAGCGGAGTCAGATCTGACCTCATGTGAGTTATGGCTGAACTTTACCCCTGTTTCCCCCCTCCCATCAGTCTGTGTCATAAATCCCATTCTCCAACGTGGTGCTCCAGCAAGCCATAGAATTGCACACCTCACAAGCCTGCTGTGGTAATCTGAGCTCCGACTCTGGCTGGAGGTATGCGTGGAATGTTCTCCCCCCTTTCCGCCCATGGCAACTCGACAACAGACATGGAAGTGCTTTGCGAGTTGACTCAACCATAACATGCAAAGGGGAAAGCATAAAGATGAAGATACCCCAAGAGGAAATATGGAGAGCAACTGCCTTAGTAATAAAAGAAGAAATTTCCCCAATCCCACCAGAAATAGAAAATGACGTAGAACCTTGGGTTTGGGCAGCAGGACAGCCAGGGAAGACAGTATTTGTTAAACCAGTCACAGTGGCTTTAGCTCCAGGTGGACAAGTGGCTAATATAAAGCAATATAATATTAAATGGGAGGCAAAGCAGGGTCTCCAGCCCATTATAGAAAACTTCCTAGGATGGGGACTCATAATTCAGTTATGCCTGTTAAAAAGCCAGATGGTTCCATGTGTTTCATTCAGGATTTGCGTGGCATAAATAAAAATACTCTCACTCTCCATGCGGTAGTACCCAATCCATATACCTTGTTGGCACAAGTTAATCCAAACAATAAGTGGTTTATGGTGTTGGACTTAAAGGATGCTTTCTTTTGTATTCCATTAGCAGAAGAGAGCCAACCAATCTTTGCCTTTGAATGGCAAGACCCCACATCAGGCATTCCTGTTCAATACACATGGAGTAGATTACCACAAGGATTTAAAAATAGTCCCACTATCTTTGACCAATGTTTGGCCAAGGACCTCTATAAACCATCTTGGGTCAAGGAGTATTCAGTTGTACAGTATGTGGATGATTTCCTTTTAGGTACTGATGCAAGGGAGAAATGTATAGAGGGAACTATACTGCTCTTAAATTGGCTGGCAACCTGTGGCTATAAGGTATCTAAAGCAAAAGCCCAAATTGCACAGCAGGAGGTTAAATACTTAGGGTATGGTATCTCTGCAGGACAGCGGAGACTGTTAGCCCCAAGGAGGGAAGCAATATGTCTCTTTGTACACAAGTGGAAAGGCATTGCAGCAGTTATCATCCAGAAACTAGGCTCATGGCAAAGACCTGTGGCATATTTTAGTAAGCAAATAGATAGGCATTGGGCATTGGGCATTGGGCATTGGGCATTGGGCATTGGGCATTGGGCATTGGGCATTGGGCATTGGGCTGGCCTGGATGTCTGTGAGCTGTGGCAGCAACAGCCCTGCTAGTTGAGGAAGCTCAAAAGTTAACACTGGGACAACATCTCATAGTCAAAGTCCCACACGGGGTTCAAGAGATTATGGTTCAAGTCCAAGACAACAATGTATTGATTCATAAAACCGAACTTCCATTCATAAAACACTGCGTAGCTAAAGCGATCTCCGAATAGACAGCTGACTAGATAAGGGACTGAAATTAACTATGCAGACTAGGGCAACATTATAAAAACAAAACACTTAAGACTTACATTTCCATTTGCCCTAAGGACCAGTCACGACCCCACACACCACAAAGGAAAACTCACAAGGAGAATTAAAATATCTCCAGTCTAAAGAACACAGAAGGAACACATATGCATACTGATACCAACACACCAATAACAAAGTACTCAAAACATAAAAACTCACTCACCCACTAGTCCAGGGGTCGGCAACCTTAAACACTCAAAGTGAGCCAGGCTAAGATTCGATATTGGGATAAAACTCAAATATTAGAAATCCAAATCTTTGGTCAAGACAGAAGTGCCTCTTCCGTGCCAAGGTGCTAAGCTGGCAAAAGGTATTTGACGTAGGTACAGAATTGTAAAAGGGCAAACTGACCCTAAACAGATACATTCTGTTGTTTAATGTTTATTGCATCCCAAATGTCATGCATATCCCTGGATAAGGGGTGCTGCTTCCTTATTGCCCTTGAGGCGTCTCCTAGCCTCTTATCTCCTTTTGTTATGTCTTGAGCGCCGGAGCAGAGAACCTGAGTATGTGAGAAGAAGATTGTTATTTCCTTTCCCAGAGATAGATGAAAGGGCAGCTTCTACATGTGAAATGCATCACTCTCTGTAATAATTTTGCCTTTAAACTGTATAAATACATGGCCAGAAGAAGCCATCGGCGTTCAGACCCTTCGCTGTCTTTGGACTGTTTG
Source organism: Pituophis catenifer annectens (assembly GCF_029215685.1). NCBI lineage: Eukaryota > Metazoa > Chordata > Lepidosauria > Squamata > Colubridae > Pituophis > Pituophis catenifer. Next base: position 43,615,207 of record NW_027256885.1, read on the forward strand.
AACCTTGCGCAATAAACCCTTTCCTGCATTGAAGAGCTTGGCCTAGTCCATTTTTCCTATAACAAAAGAGCCACTTGGACCGGTTTCCTACAGAAAAAAAAACACACAGGGAGCCACAAAACCATCTAGTGGCTGGGGACAAATCTTTGTTTGGAAATTGATTTGATGATGTTTGACCCTAGAGGGCTCCCATATACTCATCATCCCTCATTCCAAAGACAAGTGCATCCTGGGAAGCCAGACTCCATTTCCTTTAGCATTCTGAGAAAACAGAAGCACCAGGAAGAATCCAACCTAATCCGTTCATCTGAGGACAAAAATTCACATCCCATACAAACAGCATCACTGTTTCACCCATCCTGTTCCTTTAATAAAGCATCCAGATCTACGCACGTGGACTGTTTTATTGGAGGATAGGTGGGTTTAGCTGCATGTCAAGCTGCACACAGAGTAACGTGTAGCAAGAACAGAACAAGGAGGGATGTGATGAAACATGCATCACAATGTTGTGATGCAAACCTAGCCCCTTACATACTTGTGTGTGACATTACAACACAAGAAAAAAGGGTGGAACTTGCAACATGACATTTTATGCATATTGTATCATTTTTGCAACCTTGTAGCTAGCTGCAGATGTCTCCATTGCTACCTTATAACTAAAGTATAAAAACAAAACATTCTGCCAATATAATATAGTTGGGGCTGAGCAGGGAAGCCGCTACTTCAGTGGGGTGGGGGTGGGGGCAAGGAGAACAGCGAGACTCAGTGAGTAGGTCAGGTGGATCTGGCTGACTCAGGGCTGCTCAGAAGCCGTCCCTGCCGCTGCCAGAAGTTTGGGTGCCTCGGCTTCAGATCACTCCCTCCCTCCCTCCCTCCCTCTCTCTCTCTCTCACACACACACACACACACACACACACAAACAGAGGTTGGAGAGTTGTCTTGCTCGCTCGCTCTCCAAGCGCCCCATGCACAGCCCACTTGAGGAAAGGGAAAGCAAGGCTGGGCACATTTGGCTGCAGGAGGAGGCCCAGGTGGAAGGTGGCTTTTTCAGCAGCATCCCCCTCCCCTCAGGATGGGCGGTTTGTACAGAGGATTGGTGGGGGGAGGGATGCGCAGCCCTCCAGGATGAAGAGCAGGGCAAGAGAAGGCTCCGAGGTTCGCCTGGGCAGTCAAGCCAGAGGGAAACTCAAAGTGTTGGGGGCTTTAAAAAGGCAGAATGTGCTTTTGTGCAGCTCCTGGCTTCTGTGACATTCTGTGAAAGACAGAATGTGCTTCTGTGTCAGAATGTGGAGCTCCTGGCTCTAATGGTGAGTGACGTGAATGACGTCAAACTGGCCACGCCCACCCAGTCACATGACCACCAAGCCACACCCACCAAGCCATGCCCACAGAACCGATAGCAAAAAAATTTAGATTTCACCCCTGCCGAGTCCCTACATACCTCAATCCTCTGGAGAAGCCATGATGTCAAATCGGTGGGCCACTTTGGATTCTTAAAAACTTTGCACTTAGTGAGGAGACAATTCTGGTGGCCCGGCGTGAAGAAAGATGTGGACAGTTATGTAAAAAGCTGCACCATCTGTGCCACTATGAAAAAGAGACCAGGAAAAACTCCCGGGTTGCTGCAGCAGGTGGCAGAGCCAATGAGACCATGGGAGGAAATCACAATGGACTTTATAGTTGAGTTGCCAAAGACCGGGGAGAACACAGTGATCTGGACTGTGATTGACTTATTCTCCAAGCAGGCACACTTCATACCCTGCAGTGGACTACTCTCAGCCCACCAGCTAGCCAGACTCTTCCTGAAGCACATCTACCGCCTGCATGGAGTACCACACAGAATCACGGCTAAATTCTGGAGGGAGTTTTTGTGGTCCATTGGATCATCCCAGGGCCTTAGCTTGGCTTTCCATCTAAGTACCAATGGCAGGGTAGAGAGACTTAATGCCATGGTAGAACAGTACCTGAGGTGCTACATGAACTACCAACAGTCTGTTCACAGTAGCACGGGATTAACCCCTTTCAGGGTAGTAAGCAGTATGGACTTCGTCCCAATGCCGGAATACCCAAGGGAACCGCCCTCCTCAGTCAGTTTGACCAATTGGCTGTCGACGCTAAAAGTGGCATGGGAAAACATCAAGAAAACACTAGCTAAAACAGTGCAGACCTATAAGCAACAGGCAGACAAACACCGAGCCCAACAACGGCCTTTCCAGTTGGGGGAGAAGGTCTACCTCTCCACAAAATACTTAAGGTTAAAGCCAGGAGTGGGTTCTAATTTTTTTTACTACTGGTTCTGTGGGCGTGGCTTATTTTGTGGGTGTGGCTTGATGGTCATGTGACAATTCTTTAGGATTTAGCAGAGGTACTGGTCTACCAGGCTTTTAACTGCTTGCAGAGCTGTACTGGTCTACCCATTTATTTTTACAGGCACTGGTCTACTCATTTATTTTTGCAGGGACTGGTCTACCCATTTATTTTTGCAGGCATGGGTCTACTCATTTGTTTTGGGAGGCACCAGTCTACCACCAAACTGCCTTTTACCACTGATCAGCTGTAGGGCAGCCCTTTGAAGCCCCGCGGCAAGAGTTTAAACAGTTTTTTTCCTTATAACCCATCAACTGGGACTCAGGAGGCAGCAATAGATTGGGGGTGGGGCCAAATAAAAGGAAAGAATAATACGGGTGTGTGTGGGGTGTGTGGGGGCCAGAACCGGTTCGGTAACGTCATATTGTCACCGCTACCGGCTCGGGGGAACCAGGCTGAACCGGGAGGAACCCACCACTGGTTAAAGCTCTCCAGCAAGAAGCTGGGACCTAAATTCATGGGGCCGTTCCCCATAGTAAAGATTATCAACCCAGTCAAGGTGCAATTGAAACTGCCCCGACTGCTGGGGAAAATACACTCGGTATTCCACAGCAGCCTCTTGAAACCAGTGGTCGGGTCGACCCTGAGACCACCACCCCATGAGCCCCCAGATCCAGTGGTCATAGGGGGCCAAACCCATTACAAGGTGCAACGCATCCTCTAGGTGGCACAGGGGGCAACTCCAATACTTAATCAAGTGGAGGGGCTACCCTCTATTGCAGGCGTCCTGGATAAAGAGCAGAAACATCCAAGCTGATCACCTCATAGCCAGGTTCCATGAAAAAAACCCAACCAAGCCTGGGGGTGGGGGAATCACACCCTTAAAAGATATACCTGTACTCAAATTGTTTTTGCTCTGCACAGGCTGCCTTCAGGAAGTGAGGGAGACCGAATGTCAACTCATGAAGCTTTCCTGACCTGCTCCTGAGTTGCCATAGACAGGGGGATGGGAAATCATGCCTCACAGCTGCACCAAGGAATTCACACCTCAGTCAAAACAAAACACATCCTAGCTGGCCGAAGTCAAGGCCATCTCCATGGAGACCCGCAATGGCCAGAGGGAGTGACTTCTATGACCCGCAAAATTGCTTTGTTGGGGAATGTGACTGGTGACACACCTTGGGGGGAGGGGGCAACAGGGTCGGAGGCAAGGCGTGGACTGGGTGAAGTCAGAACTGGCTTCACATAGGTCGTGCCGACATGGTGCTCCTAATAAACAACTGGTTAGAATAAAACTTTATTACGGTCATCGACCAGCAATAGGCATACAATAAATTAAAAATAATTCTAACATTATTCGTGAATAATAACATCTCTGTGATAAAATACATGATCTCAAACCTAATTTACATGCGTGTAAGTATGTGGGTAAATGTATTGTTATAGATCTCAAAAAATTGGCACCAGTTGATATTATAATTCGGTAACCAATTTTTTTCTTGTGGACATTGCAGCGACACAAAATTTTGCCACTGCACACGTGGTAGCCGGATTAGAGTCTTGGAGGAGGAAGCCTATTTATTTATTTATTTATTTATTTATTTTATTATTGCGATTTATATGCCGCCTTTCTCCCTGGGGACTCAAGGCGGCTTACAAAATGACAATTTCCAATACAAATCACAATGAAATAAAAATTAAAATCAGCAACCCTGTTAAAACAATTTAAAATTATAATAGTGTACCCCCAAACGGATCAGTTAAGTTGATGGAAGAGCCACGTCTTCAGCTCACAACAGAAGGAAAGAAGGTCAGGGGCTGTCCTGAGCTCGGTGGGCAATCCATTCCAGAGAGTCAGGGCTCCCACAGAGAACGCTCTCCTCCTGGGGGCCGTCAGCCGACATTGTTTGGCTGATGGTACCCTGAGGAGGCCCACTCTGTGAGAGCGCACAGGACGATGGGAGAACGGCTGGAGATGGTCCTGCAAGTACCCTGGGCCTAAGCCATGAAGGGCTTTATAGGTAAGCACCAGCACCTTGAAATGAATCCACTGGCAGCCAGTGCAGCTCACGCAGGAGAGGTGTTACACGGGAGTATCTAGACGCCCCCGTAACTACCCGCGTGGCTGCATTCTGGACTAGCTGGAGCCTCCGGACGCATCCCAAGGGCAGCCCCATGTAGACGGTGTTACAGTAGTCCAACCTAGAGGTAACGAGGGCGTGAGTGACTGTGGCGAGGACATCCCGGTCTAGAAAAGGGCGCAACTGGCACACAAGACGTACCTGTGCGAAGGCCCCCCTGGTTACGGCCGTCAGATGGTCATCCAAGGACAGCCGAGAATCCAGGAGGACACCCAAGTTGCGGACCCTATCGGAGGGAGCAAGAGTCTCTCCCCCGATCACTAAAGATGGAACCTCCAGATCCCGGGATGCCGGCATCCACAGCCACTCAGTCTTGGAAGGGTTGAGTCTAAGTCTGTTCCTCCCCATCCAAACCCGCACCGCTTCCAGGCAGTGGGACATCATGGAAAGGGCATCCCTAGGGTGGTCAGGTATGGAGATGTAAAGCTGGGTATCATCAGCATATTGATGATACCTCACCCCAAAACCACGAATGATCTCACCCAGCGGTTTCATGTAGATGTTAAAGAGCAGAGGGGAGAGAACTGATCCCTGAGGCACCCCACAAGTGAGAGGCCTCTGGGAGGATCCCAGTCATCTGTCATCTGTCTTCCCTGGCAATCTCTCTAGTAAGGGGAGAATGTATATTGACCTACATACTCTGTATAACTCACAGTACAATAAAACATGTGAGATATCTTTGACTTCTCCCTTTCCACATATGCATACCCGTTCTGCTATTGGTGTTCTCTTGTACCTACCCTGGAGAAGTGCTGAAGGGAGAATATTAAATCTGGCTCTGAAGAAAGCTATTCTTTGTTTTGGGAAGATCAGATCATTTAGATATCCTGCTGATTCCCACACACCCTGCTTTATTCTGTCCCTACTGTGCAAAGGCAACCTATTTAGTTCTTCTTGGAACTACATTTATTTATTTATTTATTTATTTATTTATTTATTTATTTATTTATTTATTTATTTATTTATTTAATTTTTATACCGCCCCCTCTCCCGAAGGACTCGGGGCGGTGAACAGCCAGAATTAAAAACACACAATACAAATATTAAAATACATTAAAACAAAATTAAATTATCTTAGGCTTCTCCAATTTAAAACCCCGTTACCCATAAAATTCACCCAATTAAAAATTTTTAACCCAGCCCGGCTTGCTGAAATAAAAAAGTCTTCAGGGCCCGGCAGAAGGTCCAGAGGTCCAGGATTAGTCGTATCCCTGGGGGTAGCTCATTCCAGAGGGCGGGTGCCCCCACAGAGAAGGCTCTTCCCCGGGGGGTCGCCAGCCGACATTGCCTGACAGACGGCACCCTGAGGAGACCCTCTCTGTGGGAGTGTGTTGGCCGGTGGGAGGTTATCGGAGGCAGAAGATGGTCTCGTAAATAAAGTGGAGGGCCAATCCTGCGAGAGGGGGGAGTCTTGCAGAACAAGAAGCTCAGCTGCCGTATACATCTTGCCACAGAGGATAAGTGACCATGTCCCAAGGGTCAGATGGAAAATAAGAGGTCCAAAAGGGAGCAAATAAAGTGGGGGCATCCAAAATCTGAGGTCCAAAGTCCACTGTCCCCTCACCACAGTGGGAAGGATCTCTTGCCAAGTCGACACAGTTCAAGGGGGATACAATCCAACCACCCTCTCACGGTGATTGGTCTGATGGTCAGTCCCCTCTACATGTCCTTCATTCTTTCAATTACCACTTGCTTTGCTTTGTCAAAGCCGAGGGACATTAGGAATACCAATGAGAGCCCATAAGAGCCCAGCTTGTGATCTATCGCCTGTTTCCAGGGGGAGGGGAAGTTGTCAGTCAGCACTAGCGGGGACAGTCCCTCTGGAAAGTAATGAATTTTCAGCCAATAAATGATCATCATCTTCCAGGCTTTTACCTGAATTTGAGGCATACCTGTCTCAATTCTTTTTTTTTTTTATTGCAAAAGTTTTACAATTACATTTTCTCCCCATTTCCCCCCCCAACCCTCCCTAACCTCCCTAACCACCCTAACCCTCCCCAACCCCCCCCAACCCACCCCTCCCCCCCGGACTTCCACAGAATATAATCCAATAAAAATCCCCTTTTTATAAAACTTGAACCCCTCCATCCCCAATATAATTTTTCATCTTCACAAAATTCAAACATTTCTATCTTTATATAATACTTTCAGTTAAAAGCTATTTGATACTTCCTAGTTTGATATTTGTTCTGCACATAATCTATCCACTTTTTCCACTCCCATTCATAAGTCTCTTGTGAGCGATCTTTTAGATATGCTGAAATCTTCGCCATCTCTGCAAAGCTGGCCATCTTCAAAGTCCATTCCTCGATAGTGGGCAAAGCTTCATTTTTCCAGTACTGACCTATCAGTAATCTCGCTGCTGTTATCATATACAATATCAACTTTGTTTCACCCAATGTAAAACCCTTAACTATACCCAGTAAAAACAATTGTGGAGAAAATTGAATTTTTTTCTTCAAAACATTCTGCATGACCCACCAAATTTTTATCCAAAAAGCCTTAACTTTCTTACAAGTCCACCAAACATGATAATATGTAGCATCTAAGCAGTCACATCTCCAACATTTTGGTTGAACATTAGGGTACATACACGACAATTTCTTAGGATCTAAATGCCATCTATAAAACATTTTATAAAAATTCTCCCTCAAATTCTGCGACTGTGTAAATTTAACATTCTGAACCCAAATTTTTTCCCCATGTTTCCAACATCACTGGTTCTTCAAAATTTTGTGCCCACTTAATCATACAATCTTTAACCAATTCAGTTTCTGAATCCCTTTCTAACAAAACATTATAAAGCCTTTTAATATGCATTGGACCTTTGACTTCCTGTTTGCTCTCTGTCGCTGCCAGACGGTCCCTCGGGACTGCCAGCCCCGTCGCCTGTAAAGAGCCACCTTTACATCTGAAAGGCGGCTCAAAAACTCCATTTCCATAAGGAAATGTGAGACAGAGCAGGTGAGGGCAGGTAGAGCTCTCTGCGAAGCCCCGAGAGTTTATTTTTACTCTTGGGGGTGAAGCAGATGAGGCTCCCTATTTCCCTCGCTGCTGCTCCGGGCTTTGGGAGACCTCTGCTTTTTTGCAGAGCCAGGCGACGAGAACAAGCTTTTTAAAGAAAATTAACAGATTAATTAAAGAGGATGAGATCTGGACCTGTGACCCTAAATCGCAAGTATTTTCATTTACTTTATAAAAGTTACTGAAGAAAGGAAAAAAGAATTTTAAAATGGCGACTGCCGAGACTTGAGAAGGGAAAGCTGAAAGGGAAAGTCCTTCCGTTTCTTAATAAGCCACAAAGTAGCGGAATAAATACTGCTGGCTACAATTCAAGAAAAAGTTCTATTTTTTATGTTTTCTTTTTCCTGGAGATCTGATACTGATCTTGTTTGGAAAGAAGCTTTCTTTTCTGTTCTTAAAAAAGAGTTTGTCTGTGTGGAAATATGGCGTTTAAACTAACAAAGCCAGACAAACAAGCAGTGGGGGGGGGGGATTCCCCCATCTACAAACTACATGAACAAGTTTTAAACCTACAGACTCAGAAAACTGATTTTAATTTAATTGAATTTCTTTTGGAGGAGATTGTAAGAAGGGATGAGATTGTGAACCAGAATCTTGAAAAATTCAAGCAGGAAATTAAAGAATTGGTACAATTAAAGTATGATAATTTGCAACGAAAGATTGTAAAAATGACTAATGTTTTTTCAGAAATTGCTATAAAGTTGGATACAAATATTAATTTATTAGAGTCTAAAATGGAGGAAATTGATGACAAGATTTATAATTTGGACAATAAAATACAAAGAATTGAAAATGATTTGATAAATATTCAAGACAATAGCTTAGAAGAAAAATCTAAAATGGAAGCAGATCATAAGACTTGCAATGTAGAAAATATAAAACAATGGATTGAAAAAGAAGTTTTAATGATGCAACACAGCTTTACAGAATTTGCGATTAGATTGAGAGGATTGCAGGAAAATAACAGAGATGATTTAAGGAAAATATCTGCTGAAATTCTGGCTGGGATTTTAAAGGTTCATCCTGAGGAAGTATTTTGCAGGATTGACAGAGTCTACAGAGTAAATTCTTGGATTGCAAAGCAAAGGCAACTGCCTAGAGATGTGGTGATTTACTTTACAGATAAAGAAATAAGAAATAATATTGTGCAAAAATCTTTTAACTCTACTTTACAACTGTATGGAAGAAAAATTTGGATATATAAAGAGTTACCGCCTAAGATGTTATTGGATAGAAAGAAATTTGGATTCCTGGTGACTGAGCTTAAAAAACAAAATATTTTATTTAGGTGGGATGTTCCAGTTGGTATATTATTTATTTATTTATTATTTATTTATTAATCAAATTTCTATACCGCCCTACTCCCGAAGGACTCAGGGCGGTGAACAGCCAAGATAAAATACAGATAATCCAAATATTAAAAAAGTCCCTTAAAATTATTAAATATTTCGGCCGAGACACAGATTAAAACACCCAATTTATAAAATCACAAATTAAAAAATTTAAAAAATTTAAAAGATGGGAGTTAGGCCAGGCCAGCTTGCTGAAATAGAAAAGTTTTGAGAGCACGGCGAAACGTGCGCAGGTCCGGGATCTTCCGTATCTCTGGGGGGAGCTCGTTCCAGATTGTAGGTGCCCCCACAGAGAAGGCTCTCCCCCTGGGGGCCGCCAGTCGACACTGTTTGGCCGACGGCACCCTGAGGTAGATACTCGTAGATACCCTGGTCCGATGCCATGGAGCGCTCTAAAGGTGGTGACCAAAACCTTGAAGCGCACCCGGAAGACCACCGGGAGCCAGTGCAGCTCGCGCAGGAGGGGGGTCACATGGGAGCGCCACGTCGCTCCCATAACCACCCGCGCGGCCGCATTCTGGACCAGCTGGAGCCTCCGGGTGCTCCTCAAGGGGAGCCCCATGTAGAGAGCATTGCAGTAGTCCAAGCGGGAAGTAACGAGAGCATGAGTGACCGTATTTAACGAGTCCCGATCCAGAAAGGGACACAACTGGCGAATCAGGCGGACCTGATAAAAAGTCCCCCCGGCCACGGCCGTCATGTGCTCTTCTAAAGACAGCCGTGAGTCCAGGAGGACACCCAAGTTGCGAACCCTCTCCGTGGGGGCCAGTGACTCGCCCCCAATAGTCAGCGATGGCACCAACTGACTATATCGGGATGTCGGAAACCACAGCCGATAGGTATAATATTGAGATATCAAAGAGAAAGATACCAATTAAATACTGTTGAAAAAGCGGAAGAATTTTATCATAAGATTTTGAAAATGAGCTCAACATTCTCATGCACAACACAAGATAAGCAGAAGGAGTTGGAAATAATGGAAAAACATCGAGCTACAGAGGTTTTTGTAGATGAATCGCCTTTGGATCCTTTAGATGTCTCAGTTGGATTACCTATAAATAAGAAAGAAGTGGCATTGGATTCTAATGTGATGACTCATCAAGTCACAGACAAGCATGGAAATCAATTAGTTGATACACAACTTATAGAAAAGAAATATGAATGGCGATCTAAGCCACAAAAGCCTTGGTGGTACAGGGGTTTAAAGCACCCTGTTATTAAGCTTATTAAGACCAGCTGCCTGCAATTACTGCAGGGTTCGAATCTCGCCAAGGCTCAATGTTGACTCAGCCTTCCATCCTTTCTAAGGTAGGTGAAATGAGGACCCAGTTGTGGGGGCAATAAGCTGACTTTGTATAAATATACAAAAGGATGAAGGCTATTGCTGAGCACATTGTAAGCCGCCCTGAGTCTTCGGAGAAGGGCGGCATATAAATCAAATTAAAAAAAAAAAAAAAGCAAAACCAACAAGATCAAGTTATAGATCAGAACGAAAACCGAACAGTTGATATACAACTCGTAGAAAGGAAATTAGGATGGAGGTCAAACCCACAAAAAGTCAAGAAAAAAAGAAATAGGTCTCACAAAAACAAAAATTTTTAAACTAGGCAACAGTGAAGCCAGTTATCTAAAAGATGATTGAATACATGAAAAGACAGTTGAGGCAAAGTATTGGTTAATATTATTCTGAGGAGAGTGACAGACCTCTGCAATGCCGTAATTTTGGGATGTGAAAAGGGCCTTAAATTGTTGGATTGGAATTATCTATTTTGGATTCTTTGATAAATGTATTATGTTTATGCTGAGTTATATGGCAAGAGAGTTACGTTGGGGCATGCAGAAGATCTGGTTGTTACCCCATTATGATGGTTGGAATTAATAATCATGAAGAAAGCCACTACTACAGATACTATATGGAATACAATTATAATGTCACTCGGGTGGTTGTTTTCTTTTTTATATATATACATGAAGATACTTATTATTGATGGGGGCAGATGATAACTGAGGATTCTGAACATTCTGTTGGAATTGGGATGTTATGTTACCCTAATATGGGTGATGGATTTAACAATCCAGTGGAAAGACATCAAAGAAGACATTATATGGATTACAAGTTTAAAGTCATTGATTTTATCTATATAAGGGAATATTTTTTTTTAGCAGGGTGGGCAGAAGAATAAAGATATTAAGAATTGTTAAGTATGGAAATTTTGTAGGGAAGTGGGTGAAGACAGGCTAGTTTACTGATTGTTTAGTTTAAGAAAAGGGATGTTTAAGAGATATACTTATGGGGGTGGAGGAAATGGACAGATTATGAGTCGAATAAATGTTAAATTAGGATTTATTATATAGTTTTATAGTGGAAGGCTGCTTTGAAATGTTATATTAATATACACAAAAGATTAAATGTTAAATTAGGATTTATTATATAGTCTTAAAGTGGAAGGTTGTTTTGAAATGTTATATTAATATACATACAAGGTTTGATTTAAGAGATATATGTATGGGGAGGAAAAAAAAGGGCAGATTATTGTTAAATTGGGAGTTATAATAATATTACTATGCTAAACCAGAAGTTATTACATAATGTTATAGTAGAATGTTTTTTTTTGAAATGTATAGTAAAAGGGGGATATAATAATATTATTAGAAAGAAAGGGTCAGTATTTGGGGGATGGAGTAAGGGGATGGTAAAGTATTATATAATCTGTTATGAATTTGGATTTTACTTTGAAGAAGTCACAGGGGGAGGGGTGGAGAGGGGGGGTTAGGGAGGAGGGGGGGAGAAAAAAGGGGGGAAATCTGTATTTGAAAAACTTTTTCAATAAAAAAAATATGCATTGGACCTTTCTCTTTTATATGTCTAACCAATTCTTCCTCATGCAACATTATACCAATTTTTTGGTCCTCTTTTCATCTCAATTGCAGTTGATTATACTGTAACCAAGTTAGATTAATCCCTTCATCCAACAGTGTTTCTAATGTCTTCAGTTGCCATCTGCCTGCATCTGTAAAAAGAACTTCTTTATATAAAACCCCCCCGAGTGACATTATATTTGTATTCCACATGATATGACCAAGATCCAGCCATAGCGGTATTTTGTAATCCCATTTGAATCGGTGCTTCTTCCAAACTCTCATCAAAGAGTCTCTAAGTATATGGCTTTTAAATACTTCATCCACTTTGTTTTCATAAAATAAGTAAGCATGCCAACCAAATTCAAGATCAAAGCTTTCTATATTCAATATTCCAGTCTTTTTCCTTCCAAACCAATCGCTTGCTTGAGTCAAAGCTGCTGCTTCATAATATAACTGTAGGTTTGGAAGTTTAAGACCTCCCCTTTCTGGAACATCTTGCATAATTTTCAATTTCACTCTCGGTTTTTTCTCGTTCCAGACAAACTTATTCAATCCACTTTGCCATTCTTTCAATTGTTTATCACTTTTAAGCACCGGAATCATTTGAAACAGAAAAAGAAATCTTGGCAAAATGTTCATCTTAACTGCTGCTATTCTTCCAAGTAAAGACAGCTGCAGTTTTTTCCAAGTCTCCATATCTTTCTGTATATCTCGCCACAACACCTCATAATTATTTTGAAACAATTTCATATTTGATTCTGCAACCTGAACTCCTAGATATTTAACCTTTGGTACAATCTCAAAACCTGCCCTCCTTTCAAGTTCGTGTTTTCGATCTTGTGTCATATTTTTAACTATCATCTTAGTTTTTTTCTGGTTCAGTCTAAATCCTGATACTATGCCATAGTCTTTTATAATGTCTTTCATCTGGATTATTGATTCCATCGGCTGTGTTAGGGTAACAACCAGATCACCTGCAAATGCCCTTATTCTGTAATCCTCTTGCCTTATCACTATACCTTTCAAGATATTCGAGTCCCGTATTGTATTCAACAAGACTTCTAGTGTTAAAATAAATAACAATGGGGATAATGGACAACCTTGTCTTGTTCCTTTTTCAATATTAAAATCTGTTGTCAAACTTCCATTAATAATAATCTGTGCCTTTTGCTCTTGGTAAATTGCTGAAACCGCCTGTATAAATTGATCCTCAAAGTCCATCTTTTTTAAAGTCTTTAATAGAAAATTCCAGTCCACTCTATCAAAGGCCTTCTCCGCATCCAAGAAAACCAGCACTGCAGGGATCTGTTTATTCTTCTCAAGATATTCCAATAAATCTATAACTTGCCTTACATTGTCCTTCATATATCTGCCCTCTATAAATCCCGCTTGATCATCGTGAATCACCTCTTGAATAACTGGCATCAACCTGTTGGCTAATACTTTTGCGTATATTTTATAATCATTATTCAGAAGAGATATTGGTCTATAATTCTCAGTTTTTTTAGGACCTGCTTGCTCTTTTGGTATCAAAGAAATGTAAGCTGTTTTCCATGATGGGGGTATTTTACCCCCTTGTTGTATGTTACAAAATAAGTCTCTAAGATGTTCCACCATTTCTGCTTGCAAAGTTTTATAATACACCGCAGTCAAGCCATCCGTTCCAGGAGCTTTAGCTGTTTTCAGTTGTTTAATTGCTGCAATAATCTCCTCAACTGTTATAGGATAATTCATTCTTTCCTTTTGTTGGTTGTTAATTTTTGTGACTCTTTTATTTTCTAAATATTTTTCTATAAGTCCATTCTGCATATCATCTTTAGCATATAGTTTAGTGTAATAATCTACAAAGACTTCTTTAATTAATTTTTGTTGAAAGATTTCTTTCCCTCCGATATCGATGCTATCAATAGTCCATATACTCTGCTTCTTCCTTAATGTATAAGCCAACCATCTGCCCGGTTTATTAGCATTACAAAATGTATTATGCTTCGCATATTGTAAATTTGTTGCTGTTTGTTCCGCCATAAGCATTTGAAATTGATCTTTCAGAAGTTTTATAGCACCACGTATTCTTTCATCTGTTGGGTTTTTAATAAGTAACTGTTCTTTGTTCTTTATTTCTGCTTCCATTTCAGATCTTTTCTTTTGGCGATTCAATTTATGTTTAGAGTTCATATGAATGAGTACCCCTCTCATATACGCTTTACTCGCATCCCACACAATTTCAATCGGGGTACCCTTATTCAAATTCATTTCAAAAAATTCTTTCATCTGCTTTTTAAGTTCCATTATATTTTTTTCATATCTAAACAGATTTTCATTTAATCTCCATGATCTTCTCTCAATCTTTCCAATCTCAATTTCTATCCATACTGGGCTATGGTCAGTCAAAGTTCTTGGAAAAATCTTTGTTCTTTTTGTCTTGACAAGTAAATCATCTGATAATAAAATAAAATCAATCCTAGAAAAAGATCTATGTCTATCAGAGAAAAAAGTAAAGTCCAATTCTTTTGGATTATGTATTCTCCAAATATCTTTTAATTCCAAATCTTCTTTCATGTCAAAAAAAGTCTGTGGTAGTCTAATCCTTGACTTCGCCAAACTCTTTTTATCTACTTTGGAATCAATTACTCCATTCCAATCTCCCATAATTAAAATAGATCTATAATCCCATTGCAGTATTTTGGTATGCAAAGTTTTGTAAAAGTGATCCTGTTGTTGGTTAGGAGCATAAATTCCAATCACTAGAATTTGGCCATTTACTGTGTGCAATTCAATTGCTATGAACCTGCCACCTTCATCTGCTTCTATAATTTTAGCTGACAGTCTTTTATTTATATAAATGACCACACCATTCTTTTTTTCCAAGTTTGAAACTATAAAATGTGTTCCTAGTTCTGGGTTTATCAAATATTTTTGATCTTGTGTTCTGACATGAGTTTCTTGTAAGCAAATTATATCATTATTAAATTGTCTCAAATATGTGAATAACTTCTTCCTCTTCTGTGGTGAATTTACTCCATTCACATTCCAGGATAGAAACTTAATCGTCATGTAAACTTTTTTGAAGCAACGAGCAGAATTGCCGAATATCTTCCGAAGTCTTCGGCTTTGCTCCCCCCATGGCTTTGCTTTCTTGTGTAGTACTCTTGACTCCCTTCTTGTATTGTTGTGCCTTAGGTCTTTCCTGTTGTTGCTTTTCTTTTAAGTTGCTTAGAAATTGCTCGAGTTACACGCTGGTCTTTAGCTTCAGCCATCCGGACTGGGTCCAAAGCCACATCTCTTGTAGTCAAAATTGGAGAAGATTCTAACAGGGGCTCCTCCAGAAAACCTCCTGTAGCACCCTGCATTTCCGCTGCCTCTGGTTCCACCTGCATAAGCTGCTCTTCCATCTCTTGCTGAAATTGCTTCTCCTTGTCACTCTCCTTTATCTCCAACACAGTGGATGTACGTGGGGATGGTGATCTCTCTTTAAGAACAGTAGAATAGAAGTGTTCCGCCTTCTCAACAGTATTTAATCGATGTCTTTCTCCACTGTACCTCAAAATTATACCAGTTGGGGCATCCCACCGAAATGGTATTTGTTGTTTTTTTAATTCATTCACCAAAAAACCAAAATCTTTTCTATCTTTTAACATCTTGGGTGGTAATTCTTTATAAACTCCAATCTGAGCTCCCTCCACTTGCACAGCAGAGAGAAAAGACTTTTGCAAAATATCATTTCTCATTCTTCTATCTGTAAAATATATCACCACATCTCTAGGCAGTTGTCTTTGTCTGGCCACCCACGAATTCACTCTGTAAATTTTGTCTATTTTGTAAAAAATCTCTTCAGGATTAATTTTTAACAACACAGCCAGAGCATCAGCACAAATCTGTCTCAGGTCTTGTCGATCATTCTCTTTAATACCTCTAAGCCTTATGGCGAATTCCATGGACCTGAACTGCATCATCATAATTTCATTTTCAACTCTCTGCATTTTATTATCAGCATCAGAAATTTTGTAATCAGTATCCTTCATTTTAACATTAATTTCTGATTTAAATTCTTCCAATTTAGAATCCGTTCTAATAATAGCTTCTGACAGGCCAGAGACCACATTCATTAATTTATTAGTCACCTTGTCATATTTCTCTTGCACCACCATTTTAATTTCATTAATTTCCTGCTTAATTTCCTGTTGTGATTTTTGAAATTTATCATCCAGAGCCTGAGTAATAAAATCTTTTAAACTTTCAACATCAAAATCTTTTTTTTTTTGACTCTGCTGGCTGGGAGGAGGCTGCTGCTCAGGTTTACGTGTGGGGGATCCCCCCCCCTGCTGCCTTTCCTTCCTGTTTAGGCTTGGAAGCCATTCTGCCACGTAGACTAGTTTTTCTGAAAAAGGATATCCTTTTTCCTTTTCCACCACCACAAAGTCCTCTAAAAAAATCCCCCAGGATTAATCAGGTTGGAAATAGAACTTAGATTGAAGCAATCTCAGGCTTACTTTAAAAATTTTTTTTCTCTTTTCTTTTTCCTCCTTGTTACAGACAGCGCAACTTTTTAGCTGGTTAAAATAACATTAGAAATCCACTCTCACTTTCAGCCTGTAACGCTGAAGCCGAGCGCCATTTTTCAAGCCACTTCCGCTCAATCACGCTTGCACTTTAAGTCAGAAAGTCACAGAAATAATTCTCAGCCTTCGGTGGCCCGGACTCACCAATAAACCAACACCACACATGGTCTATCCATAAAACGTGGTTTACTGGGAAATAACAGCACAGCCAGAAGGCCGGAATGCACGGCAAAGCAAAGACGCGGCTATCAATAGTTGCCGACAGTCTCTATTTATAACGCAGGTAAATGCTGGGCAGCTAGACGCAGTTAGAAAGTCCCGCTGCATACTTCCGGGTGCACGCCATTGACGTCATCATCGCCAGCCAGGCCTCCTCGGTCGCCCTCCGCCGGCATCGCTGCAGCTCGCTCTCTGGTCATAGCGCCATTCAGGTTCTCTACCCGCGAGCCCCGCTAGGTCACCCCCTCCCGTGCACCCCAAATGCCTAGTCGCACCTCACAATCCCACCACCATCACCATCACCATCACCATGGCTTAGGGCCTGGTTATTTACGGGACCGCCTACTACCACCAATAGCCTCCCACCGGCCAGTACGCTCTCATAGAGAGGGACTCCTCCGGGTGCCGTCAGCCAAACAGTGTCGACTGGCGGCCCCTAGGGGGAGAGCCTTCTCTGTGGGGGCACCTACCATCTGGAATGAGCTCCCCCCGGAGATACGGAGGATCCCAGATCTGCGCTCCTTCCGCCGTGCTGTGAAGACCTTTTTATTCCATCAAGCGGGCTTGGCCTAATCTCTTCCCTTTTTAAATATGTAAATTTTAATCTGTTTTTAAATTATTGGGGTATTTTAATTTGTCTGGGCCAAATAATTTAATTTGATTTTATCGGGTTTTTAAATTTTGTGTATTTATGTATTTTATTGTTGGCTGTTCACCGCCCTGAGTCCTTCGGGAGTAGGGCGGTATACAAATCAAATAAACAAACAAACAAACCCTGTGCTTCCCATGCCTCCCGCATCCACGCCACACCTCCCCCCCCCGGGCGACTGCTGTCTTTCGGTGCTGGGGGTGGTGTCGAGTGCTGCTGGACATTCGACAGGCGGCTCCCCTTACCAGATGTCCGTCTAGGGGAGATAGAAAACACATTATTATCGATTACGTTTTGGTTTTGGTTGTGGTTTCTGGGGGTTCTTTTTATGGTATTGGCGTAACAGTTTTGGGGCATTTATATTGATTAGTGGCACCCAGGATGCTTCCGACTCGGGGTACCCTGTCCATCTAACTAGATACTGCAACTGTCCCCTATGATATCTAGAGTCAACTATATCATTGATCTCATAATGTGATCCCTCTACAGGTCCAGGGAGGTCTTGAGGTACATAGGGGTTACTAACCAGTTTAAGTAAACTAGAATGGAACACTGGATGGATTTTCCCTAACGAAGGTGGTAACTTCAATTTGACCGTCACCGGATTTATGATCTGCGATACGGGAAATGGACCTATATATTTGGGACCTAGCTTTCGACTTGGTAATCGTAACCGTATGTATTTAGTGGAAAGGTACACCTGATCCCCTATTTTGAAAGATGGGCAGGCAGCACGTTTTTTATTTGCTTGTTGTTTATATTCTTGCGACGCCTTCTCAAGAGCTTCTTTTACCCGTGGCCAGATATTCTGTACCTTATGGGACCAATCCTGAGGGGTTGTCTCTACGGGGTTGTGGACTTCCAGCTCTAGAATGGCTGTGAATTCCCGTCCCATAACGATCTGGAAGGGGGTATACCCCGTACTGCGATGTACTGAGTTATTATAGGCCACCTCAGCGAAGGGCAACAAGTCTACCCAGTCAGTTTGTTGATAGGACACATAGGAGCGTAAATATTGCTCTATCATGGCATTCGTCCGTTCGACAGCTCCGTTCGTACTGGGATGGTAAGCGGAGCTTAGTCCCTGAGTGGCTCCAATGTCATGGAGAAACCCCTTCCAAAATCGAGCCGTAAATTGCACCCCTCTGTCTGATATAATCCGCCTGGGTACCCCATGTAAACGGTAAATATGATGTAAAAACAATTTCACTAATTGTTGTGCTGATGGTAACCCTTTACAGGGGACAAAATGTGCTTGTTTTGAGAAAAGATCTAGTACCGTCCATATCACGGTATAACCTTTACTATTCGGGAGGTCTACAATGAAATCCATTGAGATTTCTTCCCAGGGTCGAGTGGGTTCCGCTACAGTTTGGAGCAATCCTAGGGGCTTCCCAGGTCGTGGTTTTGAACAAGCACACACATGACATTTTTGAACATATTCCTCAACCTCCCATCGCATTCTAGGCCACCAAAACTGTCGCCTAGCCAGGTGTAACGTTTTTAGGAAACCAAAATGCCCTGCGGACTTTACATCATGGCATTGTTTTAAGACTTGTTGTCTCAATGTAGCGGGGACGTACAATTTAGTTCCCCACCATGCTACGCCATTTCGGTGAGTTAGTACCGACCAATTGCTACGTAGCCAGTCATCGGAGGTCGATGCATCTTGTAACATGTGCAGCCATCCATCAGTATGTCAAGTTCCAACGGCACATGTTTCAGTATCTACAGATGGTATCAAAGCTTGTAAGGGACTAACTCGTTTGCTTCCATACTGCGGCATCCGAGAAAGAGCATCAGCTAAAAACATCTTCCCTGCTGGTTTGTATTTCAATGAAAAGCAAAACCGTTGGAAATACTGTGCCCATCTCACCTGTTTTGGGGATAACTTTTGTGGCACCTGGAGGGCCTCTAAGTTTTTATGATCCGTCCACACCTCGAACAGATACTTGCCACCCTCCAATACATGTCGCCAAGTTTGCAATGCCCATTTTACGGCAAATGCCTCCTTCTCCCAAATAGCCCAATTCCGTTCCGACGCTGTAAACTTACGCGATGTATATGCACAGGGCCTCAGATTACCGGATGTGTCCTTCTGTAAGAGGACTGCCCCGACAGCTACGTCGCTAGCGTCAGCCTGTACAACAAAAGGTAATAACGGGTCTGGATGTTTAAGGATAGGCTCCTTGGAAAACAGGCTCTTAAGATCTTCGAACGCCTTTTGGCATGCAGAGTTCCAGGGTAACACACGCCCTGGTTTGGGTTTCACCCCAGGTGGTAACAGCCCCTTTGTTTGTAATAAGTTCGTTAGTGGTAAAGCCGTCTTAGCGAATGAAGGAATAAAACGGCGATAAAAGTTCACGAACGCCAGGAAACTTTGCAATTGCTTCCTTGTCCGTGGGGCTTGCCATGCTAATACTGCCTCCACCTTCTTCGGGTCCATCTGTATACCTGTGTTTGTAATCCTAAATCCAAGGTAGTCTATTTCTGTACGGTGGAACTCGCACTTCGAGAGCTTCACAAACAACCGTGCCTCCAATAACCGAGTAAGTACTTGTCTCACCAACTGGACATGTTCTTCCAGGGAGTTTGAATAAATGAGAATATCGTCCAAATAAACTAACACCCCGCGATATAGAAAATCATGCAATATCCCATTGATTAATTGCATAAAAACTGTTGGGGCCCCCTGTAACCCGAATGGCATCACCAGGAAATGATAACTTCCGAGAGGACTGTTAAAAGTGGTCTTCCATTCATCACCGGAACGGATGCGTACCCGATAGTACGCCTCACGAAGATCTAATTTGGTAAAGATCTTCCCGGTGGATAACATCGTTAGCAGGTCAGTTATTAAGGGTAGCGGGTATAACGGTTCAACACAAACAGCGTTTAATCCCCGGTAATCCATGCACAAGCGTAATCCTCCGTCCTTCTTTTCCCGGAAAAGCACTGGTGCAGCCAAACGTGATCGACTGGGGCGTATAAAACCCCAGGCCAAGTTTTTGTCGATATACTTCCTTAATTCTTCCAACTCCCTTGGTGTCATTGAATACATCCGAGGCTTTGGTAATTTCGCCCTGGGAACCAAGTCAATACCACAATCCGTGTCACAATGTGGTGGTAATACATCGCATTCCTCCTCACTGAATACTCGGGCAAGATCATTATATACTTGGGGGTATGCCTGAGCATCCGCCACCCCATGTTGTAATTTTGCACAAGGCTCCACTGTCATCGGCAACCGCAACTTACGGAAACCCCCTTCCCACCAAATGGTTGGCTCCCATTTATCCAACCATGCAAATCCGAGAATTACAGGTTCTACCATTTGTGGGACAACTATGAAACGAATAAGCTCACGATGTTCCCCTACCTCCAGAATAACCAGTTCAGTTATATGGGCCGTCAGCTTACCACCAAGAATAGTCCCATCCATTTGTTCAAACCTAATGGGGGTGCGCAAAGTGAATATTTTCAGTCCTAACTCCTCTGCCACAACACGGCGGATTAAGCATCTGGTACACCCAGAATCAATCAGGGCCATCTGTTTACCCTCTCGTTTCGTCTTTGGATGGTGTAAAGTGATTGGTATCAAAAACGGACATACAGGTTCACTTACCATGGGGTCCGGGATATCTCCATCATCTTCGCCAATCCCCGTGGTTTCAGGGACACAAGCCGTCCCAGACGAATCGCTCATGCTCGACTTTAGTGTCATCTCTGCCAGGGAATCATGGATTGCCGCTCTAGACCTTTCCAGTGTACGGCCAGGCTTCTCCGTGGACGCGGTGTTCAGTCCCTGTGGTTTCAGAGTAGACATCCGCGGGGGCGGTACAAGGCATTCAGCTGCCCTATGCCCCTCCTGATTACACTGGAAACAGTGGAACGGGCGTCTGCCTGTCTCACCAGTAAACGGAGTTGGTCGGACGAGGGCTTTCTCATTTGGCCGCCCACCGGATCCCCACCTTTGTTGGACCTGACTAACACCCCTGGGCCTGAATTCCCTAAGGCCAACATCTAAAGCCACAGCTGCCTTATACCATTCCGACAGACGAGGTCCCAAACCACGGTACACACATGCTTGTCGTATCTCCCGATCCAACCCAGATTGGAATTGATGAATAAGAAGGCGTTCTGGCCAGGAGCGTAACTTCCCGGCTAAACTGCAAAATTCCTTAACGTAGTCTTTAGCAGGCCGACCACATTGTCTTAGTCCTACAAGCTCCCCCTCAACCACCTTGGTCCGGGTCTCATCTTCAAATCGAGCTCGTAATGCCTCCAGGAATAGGCCGAGGTCTGTCAATTCACGAGCATGTTCACTGTGGAGATCAGCGACCCAGTCCGCGGCCTCACCTGTGAGCACTGCTGTTACAGCTACTACCATAGACCATTGCGATGGATATAACCGGCCATACAAATCCATATGACTAATCACCTGACTAAGAAATAACGCTACCTTCTCTGATGTCCCATCAAACGTAGCCTGTACCGGAGGTAAACACCAATAGTTCTGTGGGGCCCACAACCCGGGGCCCCATTGTGGTAACGGATCCTTTTGATGAGGTTGAGGGGGTGGTGGTCTAACCCCCCCCCAAGGGTCGCTGCCTATCCATATCTGCTCCCCCTCTCTCCCTACTGGGCCGAGCAGCCGACCGTGGTGGAACACGGGCACTATCCCCGGCAAAAGACAACCCAGTACCGGTATTTGCTGGAAGGTGTTCACCACTGGCCCGGCTCGTCTTCCGTTCCAACTTGAACTTTGGGCTGGCAATACACAGCCTACTTTCGGGCCCGGTCCCTTGCCATGTCCCAGTCGACTCTATGCTAGGCGCCCATTGTTGCCAAGAAGGCGCATCTCGGAAACTAGCCTCCCCAAACCTGTCTCGCAGCACATCCATGGTAGTTGCCCCAGAACCGGTGGAATAACTCCATTCGCCATCCTCCTCATCGACCCATTGACGTTCCCTCCAGCCTTGAAATTGGGCTCCAGTATATGGGGGGGTCTGTACTCGTGTACCGGTCAAAGCCGAACTATGCCACCAGGTCTCAGTCCCAACAGGTGCTACCTCCCCACAACCGTGCGTATCTTCAAGCCCTGTCGGGCCCCGGGGCTCAGTAGTTACCTCCTTCAGGGAGTTCCGTTGTTTTGGTCGCACCACAGGCTGCACACCTGGATCAGACACTTCAATAACCGTGTCCTCCGCAGCCTCCTCCTCCATCTCCTCTGGCGGCACATCCGCTGAAACTCCCTCCGCCATAGTGCCTGTTCAGTGTGTCTGCCAAACAGCGAAGACGGATTAATAGCCACGTCTTTCTCTCAGACTTCGGTGGCCCGGACTCACCAATAAACCAACACCACACACGGTCTATCCATAAAACGTGGTTTACTGGGAAATAACAGCACAGCCAGAAGGCCGGAATGCACGGCAAAGCAAAGACGCGGCTATCAATAGTTGCCGACAGTCTCTATTTATAACGCAGGTAAATGCTGGGCAGCTAGACGCAGTTAGAAAGTCCCGCTGCATACTTCCGGGTGCACGCCATTGACGTCATCATCGCCAGCCAGGCCTCCTCGGTCGCCCTCCGCCGGCATCGCTGCAGCTCGCTCTCTGGTCATAGCGCCATTCAGGTTCTCTACCCGCGAGCCCCGCTAGGTCACCCCCTCCCGTGCACCCCAAATGCCTAGTCGCACCTCACAATCCCACCACCATCACCATCACCATCACCATGGCTTAGGGCCTGGTTATTTACGGGACCGCCTACTACCACCAATAGCCTCCCACCGGCCAGTACGCTCTCATAGAGAGGGACTCCTCCGGGTGCCGTCAGCCAAACAGTGTCGACTGGCGGCCCCTAGGGGGAGAGCCTTCTCTGTGGGGGCACCTACCATCTGGAATGAGCTCCCCCCGGAGATACGGAGGATCCCAGATCTGCGCTCCTTCCGCCGTGCTGTGAAGACCTTTTTATTCCATCAAGCGGGCTTGGCCTAATCTCTTCCCTTTTTAAATATGTAAATTTTAATCTGTTTTTAAATTATTGGGGTATTTTAATTTGTCTGGGCCAAATAATTTAATTTGATTTTATCGGGTTTTTAAATTTTGTGTATTTATGTATTTTATTGTTGGCTGTTCACCGCCCTGAGTCCTTCGGGAGTAGGGCGGTATACAAATCAAATAAACAAACAAACAAACCCTGTGCTTCCCATGCCTCCCGCATCCACGCCACACCTCCCCCCCCCGGGCGACTGCTGTCTTTCGGTGCTGGGGGTGGTGTCGAGTGCTGCTGGACATTCGACAGGCGGCTCCCCTTACCAGATGTCCGTCTAGGGGAGATAGAAAACACATTATTATCGATTACGTTTTGGTTTTGGTTGTGGTTTCTGGGGGTTCTTTTTATGGTATTGGCGTAACAGTTTTGGGGCATTTATATTGATTAGTGGCACCCAGGATGCTTCCGACTCGGGGTACCCTGTCCATCTAACTAGATACTGCAACTGTCCCCTATGATATCTAGAGTCAACTATATCATTGATCTCATAATGTGATCCCTCTACAGGTCCAGGGAGGTCTTGAGGTACATAGGGGTTACTAACCAGTTTAAGTAAACTAGAATGGAACACTGGATGGATTTTCCCTAACGAAGGTGGTAACTTCAATTTGACCGTCACCGGATTTATGATCTGCGATACGGGAAATGGACCTATATATTTGGGACCTAGCTTTCGACTTGGTAATCGTAACCGTATGTATTTAGTGGAAAGGTACACCTGATCCCCTATTTTGAAAGATGGGCAGGCAGCACGTTTTTTATTTGCTTGTTGTTTATATTCTTGCAACGCCTTCTCAAGAGCTTCTTTTACCCGTGGCCAGATATTCTGTACCTTATGGGACCAATCCTGAGGGGTTGTCTCTACGGGGTTGTGGACTTCCAGCTCTAGAATGGCTGTGAATTCCCGTCCCATAACGATCTGGAAGGGGGTATACCCCGTACTGCGATGTACTGAGTTATTATAGGCCACCTCAGCGAAGGGCAACAAGTCTACCCAGTCAGTTTGTTGATAGGACACATAGGAGCGTAAATATTGCTCTATCATGGCATTCGTCCGTTCGACAGCTCCGTTCGTACTGGGATGGTAAGCGGAGCTTAGTCCCTGAGTGGCTCCAATGTCATGGAGAAACCCCTTCCAAAATCGAGCCGTAAATTGCACCCCTCTGTCTGATATAATCCGCCTGGGTACCCCATGTAAACGGTAAATATGATGTAAAAACAATTTCACTAATTGTTGTGCTGATGGTAACCCTTTACAGGGGACAAAATGTGCTTGTTTTGAGAAAAGATCTAGTACCGTCCATATCACGGTATAACCTTTACTATTCGGGAGGTCTACAATGAAATCCATTGAGATTTCTTCCCAGGGTCGAGTGGGTTCCGCTACAGTTTGGAGCAATCCTAGGGGCTTCCCAGGTCGTGGTTTTGAACAAGCACACACATGACATTTTTGAACATATTCCTCAACCTCCCATCGCATTCTAGGCCACCAAAACTGTCGCCTAGCCAGGTGTAACGTTTTTAGGAAACCAAAATGCCCTGCGGACTTTACATCATGGCATTGTTTTAAGACTTGTTGTCTCAATGTAGCAGGGACGTACAATTTAGTTCCCCACCATGCTACGCCATTTCGGTGAGTTAGTACCGACCAATTGCTACGTAGCCAGTCATCGGAGGTCGATGCATCTTGTAACATGTGCAGCCATCCATCAGTATGTCAAGTTCCAACGGCACATGTTTCAGTATGTACAGATGGTATCAAAGCTTGTAAGGGACTAACTCGTTTGCTTCCATACTGCGGCATCCGAGAAAGAGCATCAGCTAAAAACATCTTCCCTGCTGGTTTGTATTTCAATGAAAAGCAAAACCGTTGGAAATACTGTGCCCATCTCACCTGTTTTGGGGATAACTTTCGTGGCACCTGGAGGGCCTCTAAGTTTTTATGATCCGTCCACACCTCGAACAGATACTTGCCACCCTCCAATACATGTCGCCAAGTTTGCAATGCCCATTTTACGGCAAATGCCTCCTTCTCCCAAATAGCCCAATTCCGTTCCGACGCTGTAAACTTACGCGATGTATATGCACAGGGCCTCAGATTACCGGATGTGTCCTTCTGTAAGAGGACTGCCCCGACAGCTACGTCGCTAGCGTCAGCCTGTACAACAAAAGGTAATAACGGGTCTGGATGTTTAAGGATAGGCTCCTTGGAAAACAGGCTCTTAAGATCTTCGAACGCCTTTTGGCATGCAGAGTTCCAGGGTAACACACGCCCTGGTTTGGGTTTCACCCCAGGTGGTAACAGCCCCTTTGTTTGTAATAAGTTCGTTAGTGGTAAAGCCGTCTTAGCGAATGAAGGAATAAAACGGCGATAAAAGTTCACGAACGCCAGGAAACTTTGCAATTGCTTCCTTGTCCGTGGGGCTTGCCATGCTAATACTGCCTCCACCTTCTTCGGGTCCATCTGTATACCTGTGTTTGTAATCCTAAATCCAAGGTAGTCTATTTCTGTACGGTGGAACTCGCACTTCGAGAGCTTCACAAACAACCGTGCCTCCAATAACCGAGTAAGTACTTGTCTCACCAACTGGACATGTTCTTCCAGGGAGTTTGAATAAATGAGAATATCGTCCAAATAAACTAACACCCCGCGATATAGAAAATCATGCAATATCCCATTGATTAATTGCATAAAAACTGTTGGGGCCCCCTGTAACCCGAATGGCATCACCAGGAAATGATAACTTCCGAGAGGACTGTTAAAAGTGGTCTTCCATTCATCACCGGAACGGATGCGTACCCGATAGTACGCCTCACGAAGATCTAATTTGGTAAAGATCTTCCCGGTGGATAACATCGTTAGCAGGTCAGTTATTAAGGGTAGCGGGTATAACGGTTCAACACAAACAGCGTTTAATCCCCGGTAATCCATGCACAAGCGTAATCCTCCGTCCTTCTTTTCCCGGAAAAGCACTGGTGCAGCCAAACGTGATCGACTGGGGCGTATAAAACCCCAGGCCAAGTTTTTGTCGATATACTTCCTTAATTCTTCCAACTCCCTTGGTGTCATTGAATACATCCGAGGCTTTGGTAATTTCGCCCTGGGAACCAAGTCAATACCACAATCCGTGTCACAATGTGGTGGTAATACATCGCATTCCTCCTCACTGAATACTCGGGCAAGATCATTATATACTTGGGGGTATGCCTGAGCATCCGCCACCCCATGTTGTAATTTTGCACAAGGCTCCACTGTCATCGGCAACCGCAACTTACGGAAACCCCCTTCCCACCAAATGGTTGGCTCCCATTTATCCAACCATGCAAATCCGAGAATTACAGGTTCTACCATTTGTGGGACAACTATGAAACGAATAAGCTCACGATGTTCCCCTACCTCCAGAATAACCAGTTCAGTTATATGGGCCGTCAGCTTACCACCAAGAATAGTCCCATCCATTTGTTCAAACCTAATGGGGGTGCGCAAAGTGAATATTTTCAGTCCTAACTCCTCTGCCACAACACGGCGGATTAAGCATCTGGTACACCCAGAATCAATCAGGGCCATCTGTTTACCCTCTCGTTTCGTCTTTGGATGGTGTAAAGTGATTGGTATCAAAAACGGACATACAGGTTCACTTACCATGGGGTCCGGGATATCTCCATCATCTTCGCCAATCCCCGTGGTTTCAGGGACACAAGCCGTCCCAGACGAATCGCTCATGCTCGACTTTAGTGTCATCTCTGCCAGGGAATCATGGATTGCCGCTCTAGACCTTTCCAGTGTACGGCCAGGCTTCTCCGTGGACGCGGTGTTCAGTCCCTGTGGTTTCAGAGTAGACATCCGCGGGGGCGGTACAAGGCATTCAGCTGCCCTATGCCCCTCCTGATTACACTGGAAACAGTGGAACGGGCGTCTGCCTGTCTCACCAGTAAACGGAGTTGGTCGGACGAGGGCTTTCTCATTTGGCCGCCCACCGGATCCCCACCTTTGTTGGACCTGACTAACACCCCTGGGCCTGAATTCCCTAAGGCCAACATCTAAAGCCACAGCTGCCTTATACCATTCCGACAGACGAGGTCCCAAACCACGGTACACACATGCTTGTCGTATCTCCCGATCCAACCCAGATTGGAATTGATGAATAAGAAGGCGTTCTGGCCAGGAGCGTAACTTCCCGGCTAAACTGCAAAATTCCTTAACGTAGTCTTTAGCAGGCCGACCACATTGTCTTAGTCCTACAAGCTCCCCCTCAACCACCTTGGTCCGGGTCTCATCTTCAAATCGAGCTCGTAATGCCTCCAGGAATAGGCCGAGGTCTGTCAATTCACGAGCATGTTCACTGTGGAGATCAGCGACCCAGTCCGCGGCCTCACCTGTGAGCACTGCTGTTACAGCTACTACCATAGACCATTGCGATGGATATAACCGGCCATACAAATCCATATGACTAATCACCTGACTAAGAAATAACGCTACCTTCTCTGATGTCCCATCAAACGTAGCCTGTACCGGAGGTAAACACCAATAGTTCTGTGGGGCCCACAACCCGGGGCCCCATTGTGGTAACGGATCCTTTTGATGAGGTTGAGGGGGTGGTGGTCTAACCCCCCCCCAAGGGTCGCTGCCTATCCATATCTGCTCCCCCTCTCTCCCTACTGGGCCGAGCAGCCGACCGTGGTGGAACACGGGCACTATCCCCGGCAAAAGACAACCCAGTACCGGTATTTGCTGGAAGGTGTTCACCACTGGCCCGGCTCGTCTTCCGTTCCAACTTGAACTTTGGGCTGGCAATACACAGCCTACTTTCGGGCCCGGTCCCTTGCCATGTCCCAGTCGACTCTATGCTAGGCGCCCATTGTTGCCAAGAAGGCGCATCTCGGAAACTAGCCTCCCCAAACCTGTCTCGCAGCACATCCATGGTAGTTGCCCCAGAACCGGTGGAATAACTCCATTCGCCATCCTCCTCATCGACCCATTGACGTTCCCTCCAGCCTTGAAATTGGGCTCCAGTATATGGGGGGGTCTGTACTCGTGTACCGGTCAAAGCCGAACTATGCCACCAGGTCTCAGTCCCAACAGGTGCTACCTCCCCACAACCGTGCGTATCTTCAAGCCCTGTCGGGCCCCGGGGCTCAGTAGTTACCTCCTTCAGGGAGTTCCGTTGTTTTGGTCGCACCACAGGCTGCACACCTGGATCAGACACTTCAATAACCGTGTCCTCCGCAGCCTCCTCCTCCATCTCCTCTGGCGGCACATCCGCTGAAACTCCCTCCGCCATAGTGCCTGTTCAGTGTGTCTGCCAAACAGCGAAGACGGATTAATAGCCACGTCTTTCTCTCAGACTTCGGTGGCCCGGACTCACCAATAAACCAACACCACACACGGTCTATCCATAAAACGTGGTTTACTGGGAAATAACAGCACAGCCAGAAGGCCGGAATGCACGGCAAAGCAAAGACGCGGCTATCAATAGTTGCCGACAGTCTCTATTTATAACGCAGGTAAATGCTGGGCAGCTAGACGCAGTTAGAAAGTCCCGCTGCATACTTCCGGGTGCACGCCATTGACGTCATCATCGCCAGCCAGGCCTCCTCGGTCGCCCTCCGCCGGCATCGCTGCAGCTCGCTCTCTGGTCATAGCGCCATTCAGGTTCTCTACCCGCGAGCCCCGCTAGGTCACCCCCTCCCGTGCACCCCAAATGCCTAGTCGCACCTCACAATCCTGATCTGTCCCCGTCCCCACACACACACACACAGCCAGTCGAGGGTTAAGGAAACACTTTGGAATGCACCCAGTTCTTATCTCCAACTTGGCAGCGATAGACACACCGTCTGCCAAGTTACTTTATTTTCACAAATAGACAGATAAGATACGAACGTTCAAGAAAGTCCAAACAGAAATAATATTCCTCCCAGCAGTTCCGGACGAGGCTTTAGTGACTCCAAGGTTTTGCTTTGTTCGTCACAAAAGATCCTTGACCACCACTCTCTATTATATAGTCTCTGGGGTGTGGTCTCTGGGGTGTGGTCCAGTGACTCAGTTCTAATCCCTAGCACGCCTCCCAAGCTGCTGCAAACGTTTATCACGCCTTCGGAGGCGTGCGTCCAGGAATGATGTGTCATTATCACTTTGACTCGAATCAGCTGTCTCCTCTTCCTCGGCTGGCACTTGAGACAATGCCAGAGGGGAGGGGCCTGGAGAGGGAGGCCTGGCTGACTCCTCTTCCTCATGCTCGGAGCTTTCTTCCTCCGATGGGACAGGCTCAGAGGGCGGGGCCACAACAAATCCCACCACCATCACCATCACCATCACCATGGCTTAGGGCCTGGTTATTTACGGGACCGCCTACTACCACCAATAGCCTCCCACCGGCCAGTACGCTCTCATAGAGAGGGACTCCTCCGGGTGCCGTCAGCCAAACAGTGTCGACTGGCGGCCCCTAGGGGGAGAGCCTTCTCTGTGGGGGCACCTACCATCTGGAATGAGCTCCCCCCGGAGATACGGAGGATCCCAGATCTGCGCTCCTTCCGCCGTGCTGTGAAGACCTTTTTATTCCATCAAGCGGGCTTGGCCTAATCTCTTCCCTTTTTAAATATGTAAATTTTAATCTGTTTTTAAATTATTGGGGTATTTTAATTTGTCTGGGCCAAATAATTTAATTTGATTTTATCGGGTTTTTAAATTTTGTGTATTTATGTATTTTATTGTTGGCTGTTCACCGCCCTGAGTCCTTCGGGAGTAGGGCGGTATACAAATCAAATAAACAAACAAACAAACCCTGTGCTTCCCATGCCTCCCGCATCCACGCCACACCTCCCCCCCCCCGGGCGACTGCTGTCTTTCGGTGCTGGGGGTGGTGTCGAGTGCTGCTGGACATTCGACAGGCGGCTCCCCTTACCAGATGTCCGTCTAGGGGAGATAGAAAACACATTATTATCGATTACGTTTTGGTTTTGGTTGTGGTTTCTGGGGGTTCTTTTTATGGTATTGGCGTAACAGTTTTGGGGCATTTATATTGATTAGTGGCACCCAGGATGCTTCCGACTCGGGGTACCCTGTCCATCTAACTAGATACTGCAACTGTCCCCTATGATATCTAGAGTCAACTATATCATTGATCTCATAATGTGATCCCTCTACAGGTCCAGGGAGGTCTTGAGGTACATAGGGGTTACTAACCAGTTTAAGTAAACTAGAATGGAACACTGGATGGATTTTCCCTAACGAAGGTGGTAACTTCAATTTGACCGTCACCGGATTTATGATCTGCGATACGGGAAATGGACCTATATATTTGGGACCTAGCTTTCGACTTGGTAATCGTAACCGTATGTATTTAGTGGAAAGGTACACCTGATCCCCTATTTTGAAAGATGGGCAGGCAGCACGTTTTTTATTTGCTTGTTGTTTATATTCTTGCGACGCCTTCTCAAGAGCTTCTTTTACCCGTGGCCAGATATTCTGTACCTTATGGGACCAATCCTGAGGGGTTGTCTCTACGGGGTTGTGGACTTCCAGCTCTAGAATGGCTGTGAATTCCCGTCCCATAACGATCTGGAAGGGGGTATACCCCGTACTGCGATGTACTGAGTTATTATAGGCCACCTCAGCGAAGGGCAACAAGTCTACCCAGTCAGTTTGTTGATAGGACACATAGGAGCGTAAATATTGCTCTATCATGGCATTCGTCCGTTCGACAGCTCCGTTCGTACTGGGATGGTAAGCGGAGCTTAGTCCCTGAGTGGCTCCAATGTCATGGAGAAACCCCTTCCAAAATCGAGCCGTAAATTGCACCCCTCTGTCTGATATAATCCGCCTGGGTACCCCATGTAAACGGTAAATATGATGTAAAAACAATTTCACTAATTGTTGTGCTGATGGTAACCCTTTACAGGGGACAAAATGTGCTTGTTTTGAGAAAAGATCTAGTACCGTCCATATCACGGTATAATCTTTACTATTCGGGAGGTCTACAATGAAATCCATTGAGATTTCTTCCCAGGGTCGAGTGGGTTCCGCTACAGTTTGGAGCAATCCTAGGGGCTTCCCAGGTCGTGGTTTTGAACAAGCACACACATGACATTTTTGAACATATTCCTCAACCTCCCATCGCATTCTAGGCCACCAAAACTGTCGCCTAGCCAGGTGTAACGTTTTTAGGAAACCAAAATGCCCTGCGGACTTTACATCATGGCATTGTTTTAAGACTTGTTGTCTCAATGTAGCGGGGACGTACAATTTAGTTCCCCACCATGCTACGCCATTTCGGTGAGTTAGTACCGACCAATTGCTACGTAGCCAGTCATCGGAGGTCGATGCATCTTGTAACATGTGCAGCCATCCATCAGTATGTCAAGTTCCAACGGCACATGTTTCAGTATGTACAGATGGTATCAAAGCTTGTAAGGGACTAACTCGTTTGCTTCCATACTGCGGCATCCGAGAAAGAGCATCAGCTAAAAACATCTTCCCTGCTGGTTTGTATTTCAATGAAAAGCAAAACCGTTGGAAATACTGTGCCCATCTCACCTGTTTTGGGGATAACTTTTGTGGCACCTGGAGGGCCTCTAAGTTTTTATGATCCGTCCACACCTCGAACAGATACTTGCCACCCTCCAATACATGTCGCCAAGTTTGCAATGCCCATTTTACGGCAAATGCCTCCTTCTCCCAAATAGCCCAATTCCGTTCCGACGCTGTAAACTTACGCGATGTATATGCACAGGGCCTCAGATTACCGGATGTGTCCTTCTGTAAGAGGACTGCCCCGACAGCTACGTCGCTAGCGTCAGCCTGTACAACAAAAGGTAATAACGGGTCTGGATGTTTAAGGATAGGCTCCTTGGAAAACAGGCTCTTAAGATCTTCGAACGCCTTTTGGCATGCAGAGTTCCAGGGTAACACACGCCCTGGTTTGGGTTTCACCCCAGGTGGTAACAGCCCCTTTGTTTGTAATAAGTTCGTTAGTGGTAAAGCCGTCTTAGCGAATGAAGGAATAAAACGGCGATAAAAGTTCACGAACGCCAGGAAACTTTGCAATTGCTTCCTTGTCCGTGGGGCTTGCCATGCTAATACTGCCTCCACCTTCTTCGGGTCCATCTGTATACCTGTGTTTGTAATCCTAAATCCAAGGTAGTCTATTTCTGTACGGTGGAACTCGCACTTCGAGAGCTTCACAAACAACCGTGCCTCCAATAACCGAGTAAGTACTTGTCTCACCAACTGGACATGTTCTTCCAGGGAGTTTGAATAAATGAGAATATCGTCCAAATAAACTAACACCCCGCGATATAGAAAATCATGCAATATCCCATTGATTAATTGCATAAAAACTGTTGGGGCCCCCTGTAACCCGAATGGCATCACCAGGAAATGATAACTTCCGAGAGGACTGTTAAAAGTGGTCTTCCATTCATCACCGGAACGGATGCGTACCCGATAGTACGCCTCACGAAGATCTAATTTGGTAAAGATCTTCCCGGTGGATAACATCGTTAGCAGGTCAGTTATTAAGGGTAGCGGGTATAACGGTTCAACACAAACAGCGTTTAATCCCCGGTAATCCATGCACAAGCGTAATCCTCCGTCCTTCTTTTCCCGGAAAAGCACTGGTGCAGCCAAACGTGATCGACTGGGGCGTATAAAACCCCAGGCCAAGTTTTTGTCGATATACTTCCTTAATTCTTCCAACTCCCTTGGTGTCATTGAATACATCCGAGGCTTTGGTAATTTCGCCCTGGGAACCAAGTCAATACCACAATCCGTGTCACAATGTGGTGGTAATACATCGCATTCCTCCTCACTGAATACTCGGGCAAGATCATTATATACTTGGGGGTATGCCTGAGCATCCGCCACCCCATGTTGTAATTTTGCACAAGGCTCCACTGTCATCGGCAACCGCAACTTATGGAAACCCCCTTCCCACCAAATGGTTGGCTCCCATTTATCCAACCATGCAAATCCGAAACGAATAAGCTCACGATGTTCCCCTACCTCCAGAATAACCAGTTCAGTTATATGGGCCGTCAGCTTACCACCAAGAATAGTCCCATCCATTTGTTCAAACCTAATGGGGGTGCGCAAAGTGAATATTTTCAGTCCTAACTCCTCTGCCACAACACGGCGGATTAAGCATCTGGTACACCCAGAATCAATCAGGGCCATCTGTTTACCCTCTCGTTTCGTCTTTGGATGGCGTAAAGTGATTGGTATCAAAAACGGACATACAGGTTCACTTACCATGGGGTCCGGGATATCTCCATCATCTTCGCCAATCCCCGTGGTTTCAGGGACACAAGCCGTCCCAGACGAATCGCTCATGCTCGACTTTAGTGTCATCTCTGCCAGGGAATCATGGATTGCCGCTCTAGACCTTTCCAGTGTACGGCCAGGCTTCTCCGTGGACGCGGTGTTCAGTCCCTGTGGTTTCAGAGTAGACATCCGCGGGGGCGGTACAAGGCATTCAGCTGCCCTATGCCCCTCCTGATTACACTGGAAACAGTGGAACGGGCGTCTGCCTGTCTCACCAGTAAACGGAGTTGGTCGGACGAGGGCTTTCTCATTTGGCCGCCCACCGGATCCCCACCTTTGTTGGACCTGACTAACACCCCTGGGCCTGAATTCCCTAAGGCCAACATCTAAAGCCACAGCTGCCTTATACCATTCCGACAGACGAGGTCCCAAACCACGGTACACACATGCTTGTCGTATCTCCCGATCCAACCCAGATTGGAATTGATGAATAAGAAGGCGTTCTGGCCAGGAGCGTAACTTCCCGGCTAAACTGCAAAATTCCTTAACGTAGTCTTTAGCAGGCCGACCACATTGTCTTAGTCCTACAAGCTCCCCCTCAACCACCTTGGTCCGGGTCTCATCTTCAAATTGAGCTCGTAATGCCTCCAGGAATAGGCCGAGGTCTGTCAATTCACGAGCATGTTCACTGTGGAGATCAGCGACCCAGTCCGCGGCCTCACCTGTGAGCACTGCTGTTACAGCTACTACCATAGACCATTGCGATGGATATAACCGGCCATACAAATCCATATGACTAATCACCTGACTAAGAAATAACGCTACCTTCTCTGATGTCCCATCAAACGTAGCCTGTACCGGAGGTAAACACCAATAGTTCTGTGGGGCCCACAACCCGGGGCCCCATTG
This sequence comes from Pituophis catenifer annectens, assembly GCF_029215685.1. Taxonomy (NCBI): domain Eukaryota; kingdom Metazoa; phylum Chordata; class Lepidosauria; order Squamata; family Colubridae; genus Pituophis; species Pituophis catenifer. The sequence continues at coordinate 43,649,541 of NW_027256885.1, forward strand.
TGGTAACGGATCCTTTTGACGAGGTTGAGGGGGGGGTGGTCTAACCCCCCCCCAAGGGTCGCTGCCTATCCATATCTGCTCCCCCTCTCTCCCTACTGGGCCGAGCAGCCGACCGTGGTGGAACACGGGCACTATCCCCGGCAAAAGACAACCCAGTACCGGTATTTGCTGGAAGGTGTTCACCACTGGCCCGGCTCGTCTTCCGTTCCAACTTGAACTTTGGGCTGGCAATACACAGCCTACTTTTGGGCCCGGTCCCTTGCCATGTCCCAGTCGACTCTATGCTAGGCGCCCATTGTTGCCAAGAAGGCGCATCTCGGAAACTAGCCTCCCCAAACCTGTCTCGCAGCACATCCATGGTAGTTGCCCCAGAACCGGTGGAATAACTCCATTCGCCATCCTCCTCATCGACCCATTGACGTTCCCTCCAGCCTTGAAATTGGGCTCCAGTATATGTGGGGGTCTGTACTCGTGTACCGGTCAAAGCCGAACTATGCCACCAGGTCTCAGTCCCAACAGGTGCTACCTCCCCACAACCGTGCGTATCTTCAAGCCCTGTCGGGCCCCGGGGCTCAGTAGTTACCTCCTTCAGGGAGTTCCGTTGTTTTGGTCGCACCACAGGCTGCACACCTGGATCAGACACTTCAATAACCGTGTCCTCCGCAGCCTCCTCCTCCATCTCCTCTGGCGGCACATCCGCTGAAACTCCCTCCGCCATAGTGCCTGTTCAGTGTGTCTGCCAAACAGCGAAGACGGATTAATAGCCACGTCTTTCTCTCAGACTTCGGTGGCCCGGACTCACCAATAAACCAACACCACACACGGTCTATCCATAAAACGTGGTTTACTGGGAAATAACAGCACAGCCAGAAGGCCGGAATGCACGGCAAAGCAAAGACGCGGCTATCAATAGTTGCCGACAGTCTCTATTTATAACGCAGGTAAATGCTGGGCAGCTAGACGCAGTTAGAAAGTCCCGCTGCATACTTCCGGGTGCACGCCATTGACGTCATCATCGCCAGCCAGGCCTCCTCGGTCGCCCTCTGCCGGCATCGCTGCAGCTCGCTCTCTGGTCATAGCGCCATTCAGGTTCTCTACCTGCGAGCCCCGCTAGGTCACCCCCTCCCATGCACCCCAAACGCCTAGTCGCACCTCACAATCCCACCACCATCACCCTGTGCTTCCCACGCCTCCCGCATCCACGCCACACCTCCCCCCCCGGGCGACTGCTGTCTTTCGGTGCTGGGCGTGGTGTCGAGTGCTGCTGGATGCTCGACAATAACAATACTTGCAGTTTAGAGGTTTAGAGGTTCAAGTTATTATCTTCCAATGATTATTGGAGTTAGTTTCATTTAAATTGAAAGGTTGCTGCAGCCGACTTGCTCTGTGCTAGGCAGAGTCGTCCGACGCCGTCCGGAGTCTCAGCAAGTTGAAAGGTAACCGCGCCTGTTTCCTCCCCAGTAGCGATTTTCTGGGGGCTCACAGGGGCTCAACCTGCTCCTTGCCCACTCTCCTCCTCAAATCCTAAAGATTTGGGAGTTTTCAAGCCGCTTCTTCAAATCGAAGCGGCTCTACAGGCAGCGGGGCTGGCGGTCCAAAGAAAGGACCGTCTTTCGTCGGAGGCAGACAAACCGGAAGTCTACCTGTCTCAATTCTTAACTGGGCATTTGGAGTTCCTTTGGGTGCAGCTAAGATGGCTCGCAGGAATTTGGTTTGTATAGTTTCTAGCAAGTTTTTCTTTGCAAGGATTCCTGTTTGTGCCCCATAAAGATTTGCGCCAATGTTTTGGCCTCAAAAAGTTTTAAGGCAGCAGGTACTAACTGACCTCCGCCTGTATAAAAGAAGTGTTTAATTGCATTCGAGGACCTATTGACTGCTTGCAATGTTTGCTCCAGGTGTGCCTTCCATGTCCCCTGCGAGTGGAAGACCACCCCAAGATATCTAAATGTCCTAACCTGTTCCAATCTGTGTCCTTCAATTTTCCAGGAGTATTGTCTGGGTCTTTTAGCAAAAACTAAAATTTTTGATTTATCAAAGTTTAGGACCAGCTTGTTCTGTCTACAGAAGCCAAGTGTTGCCCTAATTGCTCTCTTCAGTCCTATGGGTGTTTGTGCAATAATAGCAGCATCGTCGGAATAAAGGAGAATCGGGATTTTGCGTTGTGCTATGTTAGGAGGATGTAGGTCAGGGTTCTGTAAGAGATCAATCAACACCTGGAACCCTGATGTCAGGGTTCCGACCAATGCCCTAATAAAATCAGGATCCTCAATGTTTGCTTATTTTTCTTTTGTGTAGGCCCAATAATCAGGATGCTACTCATAGAAGTTCAACAGTATTTATTTACATATTTTCTATTACAGGAGGACATCAGGCAAGTGAGCTCGCAGCTCAGAACATCAATATATATACACAGGAGGAGGAGCTAAAGGTAAGGAGGAGTCAGTGGGAGGGACATTGGGTGTATCAAGGTTTAACCCCTGCATAGTCTCAGATATGTACAGATAGATAGTTAGGTATTTTCACTTGTAACAAATCCCCCTCTAAAATACCTAACTGTTATTTATTTTTCGGGCTTTGTATATACACATTTAACTTTGAAGTCAAATAAGCATGTTGTTTAGTTGGCAAAGGTTTTGTTAAAATGTCTGCAACTTGTTCATTAGTTTCACAATGTATAGCTTTAATAAATCTTATATTAGATAACTGTCTGACATGTTTATATTTAATATCTATATGACGTGACCTCTGACCTATTGCCTCAGATGTTGAGATGTCTATAGCAGCTTTATTGTCTTCATGAATAATTATAGGATAAATGGGTTCAGTCCAGATGTTAGATAGTAGTTCATCAAACCATGTTAAATTGTTGGCTGCTTTTGATAGACAAATATATTCAGCTTCAGCTGTGGAGGTCACGATTAAATTTTGCTTACCAGTGTACCAATGTACAGGACAATTGTTTATGAGGAAAACATAGCTGGAAGTGCTTTTCCTACTTTTTGTATCCCCAGCCCAATCCGCATCGGCATAGCATGTTAGAATAGGTCTTCCTGAATGAACTGGTTCCAAGTATAAACAAACATCAGTACTGGACCTTAGATATCTGAGGATTCTTTTTATCCCTTCCCAATGATAAGTACTCGGGTTGCTTACATGTCTAGACAGAAGATTGACGGCGAGTGTAATATCTGGTCTGGTCCAATTAGAAATGTATAATAATGAGCCAATGACAGATCTGTACAAAGTATTGTCTTTAAATGGTTCACCTTCGTTGTTCATGTTTCTTGTAAAATCGGTTTGCATGGGAGTCTCACATGGTTTTGAGTTCATCATGTTACATTTTTGCAGAAGTTCTAATATCTTTTCTTTTTGAGATAATTTAAATCCTCCTTTGGTCTTATTAATTTGAACACCCAGGTATTTATTGACTTTTCCCAAAGTCTTCAATGTGAAATGTTTGCTCAATTTCTCAGCGAATTCATCACATCTATGTTTGTGTTGCCCAAAATATAAAATGTCATCAACATAAATGAGTACGTACTCCATGGAATTGTCTTTCTTTCTGGTAAAGAAACATAAATCTGCGGATGTGGCTGAAAAACCTATTTCTTTAAGTATTCTTGCTAAACATCCATACCACCTTTTTCCGGATTGTTTCAACCCATATAAACTCTTATTTAATAACCATGTTTCTCCTCTTTGTGTGTTTTTTCCAGGGGGTGCCCTTACATATATTTCTTTATCAAGGTTAGCATGCAAATATGCAGTTTGTACATCAAACTGGTATACATCTAATTTCAGAATGGATGCTATTGTCAGTGCGCTTTTGACACTCTCTGATCTAACAGTGGGTGAATACGTATCTTCATAATCATCAGGGAACCGTTGAGCGAACCCTTGTGCCACTAGTCTAGCTTTATATAGACATTTGTTATCTTCTAATTCCTTAATTTTGAATATCCATTTGGTTCCGATGGGCGTTTTACCTGCTGGTGGTTTTGCGGGAGTGTATACATTTAATTCCTTTAAGCTATCCATCTCCCTTTCCATTGCTTGTTCCCACTTGACCCTCTCTTCCTGTGGTAATTTTAACATTTCTTCATATGTGCTAGGTGTTTTTTTGTTTGCATTAATAGATAGTATGTAGTCTTCTAATCTTTTTGGTACTGTATTTCTATTAGATCTGTTGGGTCTATTGGGAGGTGATTCTTCATCATGCATATATCTTGCTTCTCTCTCTGTTAGTGTATCTACTTGTATGATGGGGTGATTCCTTTTCCATTCTCTAGTTGTTATCTCTTGGTGTCTAGGTTTGTTAATTTTTTGTGTTTTGGACTCAGTTATATATGGTTTGTGTTCCCTATGTATATCTATCGTGTGTTCTGTTTCGGGACATAATTAATTAAGATGTATTTTGGACCAATTTGCATGTTCATGGAATACTGCCATTCTAGATATGATGAATTTATTATTTTTGTCTATGAATCGGTATCCTTTGGTCCCTGATTCATATCCCATGAATTTTAATCTTTTTGACACTTTTTCACCTTTGCGTCTTAATTGTTTTGGTACATAAACATCAGCAGTGACACCGAATATATGTAAATGACCAATTTTTGGTTTCCTACTGTACATGATCTCATAAGGTGTTTTGCCAATTACGCTAGACCATAATCTGTTTATAGTATAATTTGAGTATGTAAGTGCTTCAGCCCAGAAAATTAGCCCTAATCCGGCATCATCTAACACACATCTAACCATGGTTTGTAATAAACCATTTTTGCGTTCTACAACTCCATTCTGGAATGCAGAAAAAGGTGAAGATTTAAAATGTAGTATTCCCTGCATCCTTAGCCAATTGGAGAATTCTTTTGATAAAAATTCTGACCCCCTATCAGTCATTATTTGTTTGATCTTTACATTATGTTGTGTTTCTACTCTTTTGTGGAATTCCTTAACATTTTTAAATACTTCATTTTTGTGATTGAGTGTGTATACGAAGCCATATCTGCTGAAGTCATCTACTATGGTTAGGAAATACCTTTTTCTGTACTTAATTGATGGTTTCATGGGACCAACCAGGTCCATGTGTACCAGTTGGAAGATTGAATGTGTGGGACGTGTGGCTTTTCTTGGCCTAGGTTTGTTTATGAGTTTTGAAGATTTGCACACAGAACGTTCTAAATAATTTTTACAATTTTTTTACTTTTATATCATCAGAACATTCTAACATTTTTTGAATAACAGGGAAACTGGCATGTCCCAGTTTCCTATGGAGTAAATGGGCGCATTCATCATGCATTGGTTTACCATTGGATATTTTTTCAATGGGAGCAGTGTCACTAGTATGACCATTTCTCATGTCATTCTCAATCCTTTTGGGAATAGAATATCAGTTTTATATTTTTTGTTTTCTAATTGTGCGGTTGCATATGTTAATTCATCACCTTTTGGCTGAAAGTATGTTAGTCCCTCTTTTGTAATGATTTTGCCTACGACCCTTTTATTTCTAGTCATATATACTTTTCCATTTTTGAATGTGATTTCTATTTCCTTTTCTTCACTTAATTTGAGTGTAGCCAATATGCTATGTGGGATTTCAGGGATGAACAATACCCCCTCTATTTTTCCTATGCCCTTGATGTGTGTATTGCCTATCCCTTTTACTAAGACTTTGTCTTGATTAGCTACCTTGACATGGTAATTCTTTTCTGTGAAATTACTGAGAAGTTTCTTATCATGGGTGGTATGATTTGTGGCTCCAGAGTCAATGAGCCATGTATTATTTGATTCAGTCTGTGTGAGTTTGTTGTCTCCTAGTCCATATAGTGATCCATATTTATTCTCCCTAGAACTGTCCCTATACCCTTTTCTATCCTTTGGATTGGGGGAGTTTCTACGTTTGTATCTATAATCCGGTGAATGTCTGTCTGAGAAATTTGTTTTTCTATCTGACCTCTCCCTGTGATATGACTGGTCCCTATTTCTTGTATTTTTAGGGCAGTATCTCCTATAATGGTTCCTGGAACCACATGTATGACACTCTGGTGCATATCTACCTCTGCTTAGGAACTCTACCTTCTTTGTGGTTCTACTTTCCCTGTGACATATGGAACATTCTCTCCTTAGATTATCTTCTGCTATGAGTTTGTTTGTAAGAGTTTCCAATGAGAGATGCTCTAAACTGAGACTGTCTAATAGAGTTATGTAATTATCCCAACTAGAATCCAGTGAATTGATTATTATACTCTTCATGCTTCCTTCAGAAATATTTTCCCCTCTTTGAATAAGTTCAGCCCTGGTAGCATTTAAATTCAAAATATGTTCACTCATGGGTGTTCCACTTTTTAGTCTAGCAGAGTGAAACTCCCTAGAAATCCTGGTTGTTGTAGCTACGCTCTTACTGTAAAACAAGTTCAACAATTTTTGAAATATTTCAGAAACAGTTAAATAGTGATCAATACTAGGATAAATGCTAGGTGATATGGTGGCAATAAGAATATAATAAGCCTTATGATGTAGACAGTCCAGTTCAAAAGTCCAGGGCTTGCTAGGAGGATCATTAATAAAAAATAACATGTTTTCTCTTAAATATATGACTTGGAGCTGCTGGCTCCACTCCAATAAATTTGACCCATCTAATTTTAATTTTCTGGAGTCTGCTGGAAAAGCCCCTGGGTTGTGTGAAATATTACTCACTGTCTGTCGCTGTCCATGGTTTAGGTCTTTAGTGAACTCACAATAAGGCATTGGTATGCTGGATGTATATCTGTATTGGCTTGTCTCTATGTTCTCTTCTCTTTTTTTTTGTAGATACGTTCTGCACATGCTCGGAGTTTATTTTTCTCCAGCAGTTGCTGAGGGAGGATCCTGTGCTCGCGGCTCTTGGAAGAAGGCCCCAGTCGTCCGGATGTTCTTCTGTCTCGACCATGGGAGGCCTCAGGTAGTCGACGGTCGCCTGGGAGGACGTTCGGGTTGCCTGGGTATCTCTGCGGCTCCGATGGTCTGCGAAGTCTTCACGGAGGGCCCGGTGACTCTGTTCCTCTGCATGGCTGGAGAACGGGACCCGGTCTGGATCATCGCCATCGGGACACATGGACCGTTCAGCGTGCTGTCTTCTGATCGATGAGTATGATCTTTTATTTCTAGGTTCTTGAGCGGTTCGCATGTGCATCGGGTAGTAGTCTTCAGTGGGTGGCGGCCTGTATGTCTTTTTGTGGGTGATGGCCTCTTCTCCTATGTAGTTTAATTCTGCATGGTGTTTGTCATAGGTAGTTTTAGTGGGTTTTTCCAGATCGTCCAGTTGTGAGTCTAGTAGTTTGAATTTAGTTCCAAATGCCGCGGTTAGTACCCACATGACATTGTCTATTTCTAGCGCAGAAGGTAGGCTAGATGGATCATCCTTTAGTTGTTTTTTGTTTGTCTCTGATGTTGGGTAGGTGTTTTTTTCGTAGGCCCCGCTTCCCGCCTTGGGATTCGAATCTTGAGATCCCATTGGTAGTTGGTCAGCCATCTTTAATGAGTTTGTCATGCAAGATGGCCGCCATGAAAAAGGTGCGAAATCGTCGCCGGCTTCATTGGTAGGTATATAGTTAGCATTTGATTTTCCTACCGTACTTTCTTCATCTTGACTGTATTCTTCTTCCTCCTCATCTGTCGCTGCTCCGTGGTTTTCTACGAGATTGCGGAGTTTCGCGAACAGGTTTGGGTCATTCGGGATCGCTTCTATCAGTTCAATTATTTTCTTTTTCATGTCATCTCCTTTTTTGATGACTGATGGAGTATATTCATTTTCGGCTTGTTGTTTCTTGATGTCTGGCAGGACGTCTGTATTAAGATACTGTTCTTCTTTCTCTGTCTTTTCTTTTGGTGTAATTTCTGCAGGTGTTAGTTGAGCTGCCATTCTTTTTTTAAGCGATCTGGTGATAGGTCTTCTTTTTCCCTCAGCTAGTTTTGGTGTTTCTTGCATCTTTAGATTGGTTGGGCCTGTGAGGGATCTCACGAAGAACGATGGTTCGTTGAGGGCGCTTCCAAGAAAAGGTCAGCACGCAAGGATGCAATCAAATAAGTCTTTATTTAGAAGTAAAAGTAGAGTAAAGTAAGTTCCCAGGCATGGAGGCATCCAAGCCTGGATTGAGCCCATGGATCAGTCCCATAGGAAGGTAGAACAAGAGCAGGGAAAGAGCGGGGGTAAAAAGCAGAAGAAAAACAGGGAGCAGCCCCTGTGCAGGGGTTCTTACCCATGTGTGTGAGGGGGCCGGAGCCCCTTGACCCACCAGTGGGATCAAAGGTGCCTCTTTGCTCCCATCTGGTGGCCTTTGAGGAAACTGCCATGGCTGGCACAAAACACCTAACAATTCCCCTTCTTGCCAGCCAATGACAGGTGACGGTGAATGTGTCTGAGAGGGCGAGCAGGTGTCATAGACATACAGATGCATCGTTTACAGGACCAAACACAAACGCTTACACAGAAGGTTGTGTCGGTCAATGGGTACAGGTTTTGTAAACAGGTCAGCTAACTGGTCGGTAGTGTTACAATGTTTGATTTGTACAAACCCCATTCTGGCAAGCTGCCTGACATTCTTGTAGCGGATGTCTATGTGGCGGGACCTAGAGCCCACCGCATATGCCCCGGAGATCCCAATTGCGGCCGTGTTATCTTCCTGAATTTGGATGGGCAGAGTAGGAGTTGCCCAAATGCTCGTTACCAGAGCATTGAACCAAATCAAGTCATTTGCAGTGTCTGATAGGCTGGCATCTTCTGCCTCGGCCGTGGAGCAAGAAACAATTTTTTGCTGCCTAACATGCCAATGGATAGGACAGCCATTTAGCTGTATGAGGAAACCAGAGGTGCTCCGTCTACTCTTGGTGTCACCAGCCCATTCTGCGTCCGAGTAAGTGGAGAGCTGGGCTAGCTTCCCCTTCTCTGGCTCCAGCATAAGGAGGGCATCGGCCGTGCCCAGAGGTACCTAAGTACCCTCTTGACAGCATTCCAGTGGAATTCCTTTGGGTTTTCCACGTGCCTGGACAATAGATTTACAGCTAAAGCTATGTCAGGCCTGCTCCAATTGCTAATGTATAGCAAGGAGCCAATCACAGATCTATATAATTTGTTGTCTGTGAAGTCAGGGCTGTCTTTGTGATTGTGGCCGTAGTAATCACTTTGCATGGGGCTACACGTTGGGTTAGACTCCGCCATTTTACATTTGGCCAACAATTCCTCAATTTTTTTCTTTCTGGGATAATGCAAATCCCTTTTTAGTGGCCAAGATATGTACACCCAGGTACCTGTCAACCTGCCCCAAGGACTTCAGGGTAAACTTTTCCCCCAAATTCGTCACACCTTTCCTTGCCAGGCCCTACGTATAGGTCATCCACGTAAACCAACACCCGTTCTATGTCACCTTTGGTGTCACGTGTAAAGACGCACTCATCAGCATGGGATGCCCTGAAGCCAATTCGCTCTAAACCCTTTTTGAGGCAGTCGTACCAGAGTTTCCCCGACTGCTTGAGGCCATATAATCCTTTTTGGAGTAATCATGTGTTTCCCCCCCTCCTGCTGGTAACCAGGAGGGGCCCTCACGTAAATCTGCTGGTCCAAGTTGGCGTGGAGGTAGGCCGTCTGGATGTCGAATTGGTAGACTTCCTTCCCCAGAGTGGCTGCAGTTACGAGGGCGGCCTTGAGACTTTCTGCCCGGACAGTTGGAGAGTAGGTCTCAATGTAGTCCTCCATGTAGCGTTGGGTGAACCCCTGTGCTACCAAGCGGGCCTTGTACAGGTAGCGGCCATTGGCAAGTGGTTTGGCCTTGAAAACCCACCTTGTGCCAATGACCTTCTTCTCCTTGGGTGGTTGCCCGGGGGTGAAGACCTTGAGTTTTCTCAGGCTCTCCATCTCCTGTTCCATCACGAGCTGCCACTTCTCCTGTTCTTCGACGGGCAGCTCCTGGATGTCAGAGAAAGTCTTTGGGGTGACCACGATGCTGTTGACGGATGCGACGTGCCCAATGTCAATTCTCTTTGGTGGGACCCCCTTGTTGGACCGCTTTGACCTTCTGACCTCCTGCCACTCACCACCCTTTTCCTCTGCAGGTTCCTCACCGACTGGCTGTTCACGACCGGGATGTGGAGGCCCTCGGTCCCAGGCGTTGGGCATCATGGGCCTCTGGAGTGTCGCTGGAGGCGAAGAGTCAGGTGAAGATGGCATGTCTTCCCCCTCAGGACTGGATGGCTCATCCTCCTCATCTGGACCAGGTAGGCTGACCTCTTCATCCTGTTCCTCGCTCTTGTCGGTGGCAGGGTCTGTGGTTGTCTCAGGCGGTGTCATGGTTGGTGCAGCTTTGCTGGGCCGGTTAATGTATGGACCCAGATCATTTGAGTGGATCTGGGTCCAATTGGAGTCCTCTTCGAAGGAGGCAGATTGGGAGGTCACAGTCCTGCCCCCTTCTCCCAGGAATCGATAGGCCTTGGAGCCAGGGGCATAGCCCAAGAGCCTCAGTCTCTGGGCGACGGATCTCCCCTTCTTCCACAGCTGCTTAGGGATGTGCACCCAAGTGTAGGAGCCAAACACACGCAAGTGTCCCAAACTTGGCTTCCTACCGTGGACCAGAAAATATGTGGTCTGGTTCACAACGCTGCTCCAGGTGCGGTTCAGGGTATAGTTGGCGTAGTGTACCGCCTCCGCCCAGTACGATTCCGCAACCCCAGCATCCGCAATCAGGCTGCGCACCATAGTCTGTAGAATGCCATTTCGTTTTTCTGACACACCGTTCTGCACAGGAGAAAAAGGTGCTGTACGAAAATGGTGTATGCCCTTGTGCCTTATCCAGTCCTGGAATTTTCAGGACATGAACTTGGCCCCACGGTTGCTCTGCAGCTGTGCGATCTTTGTCTTGTACTGAGTTTCCACATAGTTGTACAATGATTTTATGGCATCAAAGGCTTCAGACTTTTCTGTGAGGGTATACACATGGCCATACCTCGAGAAATCATCGACGGCAGTGAGGAAATACTGCCTTTTTCCTAGGGACGGTGTAAATGGCCCAACCAAATCAACATGTATTAATTGATATGGGTATTGAGTTTTACGCAGTGACACCTTAGGTATTGGGGCGGCCTTCCTCTTTGCCCTCTTACAGATGGCACAGTCCAGAAACACCTCACAATCCTGGAGATGAATCCCCTCAGTGAATTCCCCCATCTTTTTAACCACTGGGAAGCTCGCATGGCCTAACCTCCGATGTAAGAGGTGGGCACATTTAGTATGCAGCGGCTTTCCCACTGACACCCCCTTGGCTCTGGTTGCCTTGGGCAGTGCTGGCACCTTAGGCCCTTCTTTGGGCTTACCTGCCTTAGGTGCCTGCTGAGGCTTGGGTTTCTTGCCCGCATTGGCCTTGGAAGGCCGTGGTACTGGTTGAGGCGGCGTGGGCGCAACTGCCTCAGTCTTGTGCATCTTTGACAGCCTGGGAGCTGGTTGTGGAGCCTTTCTCTCTCTCTGCGCGCAAGCCCCTTCTGGGGTGGCACCCTGTGAGCTGTCTCCTGTGGCTGGGTACTCGGGGGAGAAATATGGCACACCATTTATAATGGTAACATTCCCAATGACCCTTTTGTCTCGAGTGACATGACCTCCCCCTTTGCGAAACAATACCTCCACCCTGTCATCATCACATAGCTTGGTTATGCTTAACAGGTTATTGGCTATAGAGGGAGCATGTAATACACCTTCGACATTGCCCAGCCCTGGTACAGAGACAGTGCCCTCCCCAACAACCAAAGCATTGTTACCATTTGCAACCTTAACGGAGGAGTTAATTCTCCTTAACCTCTTAAAGCCTTGCCTCAAGTTAGCAATGTGAGATGAAGCCCCAGAGTCCAGTAACCAGAGGCCAGTAGGGCCATCAGCCTTTGTGGCGGGGGTGAGGTAAGTAGTACATACAAAATTGCCCTTAGCACCACCTTTGCCCCCGCCAGGCCCCCTTCTCTGCCCCCTGCCCCTTCCTTGATTGGAACCACGCTTAGGTCCTTGCTGGTAATGGGGGCAGTCCTTCTTCAGATGCTCCTCAGAGCCACAGATGAAACACTTGGGTAGAGCATTAACCTGCTCTGAACTCTGGTGCCTTCTGTTGATGCGATGAGTTGTGGCCCTGGTATACTCTCCCGCATCTCTACGCCTCCTGTCTTCCTCATTGAGCCTCCCTGTGAGGTAGGACAGAGTCATGGCTTCCTTTCTGGTTCCCTCTAGTGAGACAATAAAATTGCCCCAACTTTTGTCCAGGGATGCCAGAATGACAGCGATCATGTTGGCCTCAGTCACGGGGTAGTCCCTGAGCACCAGTTCTGCCCTGAGTGCCTTCAACTTTCCCAGGTGCTCAGCCATGCTAGCCCCAAATTTTAGCTTGGTGTTATAGAACTCTGTTGTGAGTCTTGTGGTGGAGCCCAAGCTATCACTATTAAATAAGCTATATAACAACCCCCAAATTTCACCAGCTGTGAGCCCATCTGGAATGCTAGGGTACAATCTAGCATCCAGTGAGCTCAGTAGAGTGGTGTAGGCTCTCCTGTGGTACCACTCTTCTTGAGGTCCCCAAGGCAAAGGTGGGGGGTCTAAAACCATTTCTAGGGTCCCCTCTTTTAAGAGACATACCTGAATCTCTTTATTCCATATATTATAATTGTCCCCTGCCAGATGTAATTTTTCAAAATTATTAGGGAGAACAGACACAGCTGGGGCAGAAAATGCTGATCCCACTTGCTGTCCAAAGTATCTTTGCTTTGGTTCCATTGAAGTAAATGGGAGAGGGATCCCTCTGCTGGCCGGTGTAGGTATTTTCCTCTGATTATTTTTCTCCTTTTCAGATGGGGCCAACTGAGCGTGCTCAGAACTCATTCCAGCCCAGGAGCCGATGGGGGCAGACCTCTCCCTCTGTGCTTCAGAGCCAGGCCTGGGCCCAGGCCTGTGGGACTCTGAAGAGTCTTCTGGAACCCCCCCTGGTACTGGAACACTTACCAGGGGGCAAAGGCTGCAGGATGGGGCCGGAAAAGACTGAAAATGCTGAGGATCGCCTGGAGGGGCCCACTGCTGGCCCTGAAGACTCCGGAGGAGGCAGCCATCTTGGGAGGTGGGAGGCTCATCTGGAGGCCCCCTGAAGTCATCCAGGTGAGTCCTCCATTGCCTCGGTGGGGGTGTTGGGAAGGCTGGAGCCCCCAGGGGTTCTTCTGGGGCTCTCTGGAGGCCTGGGCCCTGGCTGGGGGGCTCCGGACTGGACAACCCCCCTCGCTGGTCCCCTGGGGGTGTTGAGGGAGGCTGGCTGCCCCCAAGGTTGAGGCCTCGGTCATCGTGGCCTCCAGGGCTGCGACCAGGACTTGGATTGCAGCCCTGTTGCCTGCTTCAGCAGGAGCGGCTGGGCAGACTTCGAGGCTTGCCTGTGGGGGGGGGCGAGCAGTTTGCATGCTGCTTTGGCTGGCTGCCATGCATTGCTGGGCCTCGTGGCCTAGCTGAGGCCTACCAAGCCTCGCTAGAGTAGGTGACATGGGGGCCGCCATGTTGCTTCCGGTTGGCCCCGGAAGCTGCAGGTCACAATTTGGCGGGAATTTTCTTGCCAAAAGCTCTGGGGCCCCGGGGTCCCCCAGGGTGGCCGGCGCCATGTTGGAGAGCCTCCTGGGCACTGGGGAAGGACTTACCGGGCATCCAGAGGCCCCCTGCGCTGGTGTCCCATGTGGCTGGTCTCCTGGCGTCCCTCGGGTTGCTTGGAGCGATCGTAGAAGCTCTCTGCATTTCTCACCAGTGAGTTGGTCTACGCTGGGGGTGGCCTGGTCCCTGGCCTCCTCCCCGGTGTCCTGGCAGTCCTGGGTGGACTGCTGGCCTTCCATGCCTTCCTCTGTGGCTTGCAGCTGCAAGGAAGCATGCGAAGGGGTCCCTTGCATTCCGCTGGGTCCTCTGGGGGCATAGAGATCATCTGTACCCTCCTCTGGATCAAAGCTCGCATCAGGGACTGGATGCAGGGCTGCCAACCTTGCTTGGAGACTCCTGGTCATATCTGGAGAAGTCCTGCCATCCATCTCTTGGGGGTTTTTGCTGGAACCTCCTGGCATCTTGCTTCTGCTGGCTTGGAAGCGTTGCCTCAAACCATCCTCGGCTACCACTTTGTGAGGAATCTCACGAAGAACGATGGTTCGTTGAGTGCGCTTCCAAGAAAAGGTCAGCACACAAGGATGCAATCAAATAAGTCTTTATTTAGAAGTAAAAGTAGAGTAAAGTAAGTTCCCAGGCATGGAGGCATCCAAGCCTGGATTGAGCCCATGGATCAGTCCCATAGGAAGGTAGAACAAGAGCAGGGAAAGAGCGGGGGTAAAAAGCAGAAGAAAAACAGGGAGCAGCCCCTGTGCAGGGGTTCTTATAGGGGCCCTTGGCCCCTCCCTTACCCATGTGTGTGAGGGGGCCGGAGGGCCATTAACTCTCCCAATGGGGCTGCAGGGGCCGGAGCCCCTTGACCCACCAGTGGGATCAAAGGTGCCTCTTTGCTCCCATCTGGCGGCCTTTGAGGAAACTGCCATGGCTGGCACAAAACACCTAACAGGGCCTTCCAACCATCCTCTGCTACCAATTTGTTTGCTTATTTTTCTTTTGTGTAGGCCCAATAATCAGAATGCTACTCATAGAAGTTCAACAGTATTTATTTACATATTTTCTATTACAGGAGGACATCAGGCAAGTGAGCTTGCAGCTCAGAACATCAATATATATACACAGGAGGAGGAGTTAAAGGTAAGGAGGAGTCAGTGGGAGGGACATTGGGTGTATCAAGGTTTAACCCCTGCATAGTCTCAGATATGTACAGATAGATAGTTAGGTATTTTCACTTGTAACACTCAAGCCATTGTGCAAGAAAAATCCAGTTGTTTATTAGGAGCGCCATGCGAGGCGTGATTTCCCATCCCCCTGTCTATGGCAACTCAGGAGCAGGTCAGGAAAGCTTCGTGAGTTGACAGTCACACAAGCTCATTGTCATTGCTGTTGGTGAAGTTCTACTTCTTGCTATAAAAATAATCAGATACAATGGTGGACAGTAATATTAGTATATATTTATTTGCATAGGATACATTTTTTCCATGAATTTTGTAAGGATCTCTGTACAATGATGGTTAACTTCAAATATTCTTTTAAGGAAATTAGGTAGTGGTAGCCTCAGGAATTTTTGGAGAAGTATACCTGTCACCTGATTCCAAATGAACTAACTCTAAGGAAAAATTACATCGCTGCCTGCTATGAAGATGTGTTAGGAAATATAAGATCTGCTGTTGACAACAATAAGATATGGGTTTTGCTATAGTAAAGGGTCAATATATTTAATATTACACATTATAACAGCAGCGAGAATGGTATACGCCCAACAATGGAAAATTGACAATATACCTTTAGAAAGGGGGATAATAAAGAAAATATTGGTGTGTGCAGAAATGGATAGATTGATGCTAGAATTAAAAAACAAAGGAGAGACAGAATATCATGATATATGGAACAGATTTTACCAATAGTTGGAACTGAGAGGTGGGAGTTGGAACAGGAAATAATCAGGATTTGTAGACCCAAAATGTGATGTAATATATGTAAATATGAATGAGTATATTGGGCAGAATAATTGTATATAATTAATAATGTATGATGAGTATATATGATATTTGCTTTATATTTTAGTGTGTATGGCGGAGATAACGCTAGGAAGGTCACACTGTGTCCAATATTTTAATATGAAACGAATAAAATTTATTATAAAAAAAATAAGATATGGGTTTCAATAGATGAAACAAGTGATGTAAACGGAAGATATGTAGCCAATGTTATTATTGGCACTTTGAAATGTGACAAGCCTGGTGAAGTATTTATTCTAACATGTGAAACTCTACAAAAAGTAAAAAATTCCACTGTTGCTATGCTCTTTCTATGAAACTACGCAGGCCAGATGGTGTAAAAGGGGGAACTATCCTTCTCTTTGTAACAGATGCTGCTCCATACATGACTACATGATTATCAAGAGCAATCACCTGCCTTGAAACTATAGGAATGGAACTTAGTGATACATTGAACATTGTAAAGCAAACTGAGAATGATTTAAAGCAAAGAAAGGGGAAAGTGGCTGAAAAAATTAGTGATTACTGCAAAGAGTGCTGCAATCTAATTTGGGTCATTCAACGCTTTGCAAAATAAGTAACATTCTAAATGGGCTCGAAGCAAAATTTAAAGACTTCAAGCCAGAATTTTCTCCAGATGAATTTGCTTTTTTCAAATGTGTTCCTATAACCTCTTGTGATGTTGAACAGAGTTTCTCCAGATACACGAACGTACTGGTGGACAACAGGAGTTCTGAGTTTGATAATCTCAAGATGCATGTGGTCATCCAATACAATTCTGCTGTTAATGAAAAGTAATCCAAGGATGACCATTTTACTCTCAAAATGTTCATTTGATTCTTTCAGCACTAGGACGTCTGCATTGGAAGTGAAGAAGAATAAACCTTTTAATGTGTGCGTAAGCACAGATTTTAAAAAATTGGGTGCTAACTTCAGAAAAATTGTAAAGTTGTTTTTGCTTTAAAAGTCATATTTTTTGTTTAATTGGTCATATTTAAATGATTTTAAGGTCATAAATGCTTGCATATTTCTAACATTTTTGGGTCATAGAAATCCTTGTCCTAATTATGACAGTAAGAGTCCAGTTTTCTTAACAGCCTACGCAACCCAACTGCGAGTACAGGTAGTCCTCAACATATGACCATAATGGAACCTGACCATTATGGTCAAATGTTGTGAAGGTCATTAAGTGAGATCACCTTGCTTAACAACCACCACACCTTTCTGTCCCTGATGCAGTCGTTAAACAACCACACAGGTTGTTAAGTGGATCACAGGGTGTGAGTGGAGGTTCGTTCTCTGAGCTTGTGGGTTGGCTTCTGAACGTTTCATTACCAGGCTAGGTAACATCTTCAGTGGAATTTAGGGAATGTCAGTGTTGATGTTCTTCTGTTTATTAGGGCTTTGTGTGGTCAGGTCTGGTGATGGGAGTGTCAGGCCTGGAAGCCTTCTTTTTTGTTGGATCTTCAGGCCTGCAACATTTACTACTGTGGGAAACTGGGAGGGGGGATTGTATGGAGCCAGGGTGATATATAGTCATAATAACATTCCTTTCTCAGAGAGTCAAGGACATCTTGCCCTGCACCTGGAGGGATGGAACTGGGAGGCATCTCCAGTTGGGACGGTGCTTTGATTGGACCATGTGATGGACATGTATTTGAGAATTGGTCTAGCAAATGTTTTGTATGCTCTAGTTAGCAGTACAATATTACCAGAGAAGAAGCTACGCAAGATTAGGTTAACAACTCTTAGAGCCTTTTTGGCAATGTTGTTACAGTGGGCTCTGGCACTTAGATCATTAGATATGAGTACTCCAAGGTCCTTGACAGAGTGAGGGTCATCTATCCACCCAGCTTGTATTTTGTGTTGTGATTTTTTTTTGGCAATGTGTAAGACAGAGCATTTGTTGGTTGAGATTTGGAGTTGCCAATTGTTTGACCATTCTGACACATAGTCAAGGTCTTTTTGAAGGGTAGCAGCATTGTTGGTTGTGTTGAATAGTTTTACATCATCAGCAAAGAGAACACAGTTGCTTATAATATGATTGCAAAGGTCATTTATGTAAAGTATAAAGAGTGTTGGTCCTAAAACACTGCCTTGGGGGACACCGCTGTTAACAGGTGCAGGATTTGATAGGGCGCTCCCTATTTTGACCACTTGTTGCCTATTTGACAGGAACTCAGCTATCCAATTATGCAGGGGTCTGGAAATGCCATAAGATTTTAGTTTTAGAAGTAGTTTGTCGTGTACCACTGAATCAAAGGCTTTACAGAAGTCTATGTAAATTGCATCTATTGCTTTGCCCTGGTCGAGTTGTGTAGTCCATATGTTTTTGCAGTGTAGGAGTTGCAGATTACAGGACAAATTTTTCCTGAAACCAAATTGTTTGTTAGAGAGTAGATTGTTTGTCTCTAAGTGGAGGGTAATGGATTGGCTTATGATTGATTCCATGACTTTGCAGGTGATGCAACATAAAGAGAATGGTCTGTAATTTTCAACTAGGCTGGGGTCTCCCTTTTTGAAGATAGGGATGACCATGCCTAGTGACCACAGGTTGGGCAAGGAGCTGGTCCTGAGAGATTTTTCAAAGATTATGCTTAAAGGTTCTGCTATGGCAGTGGAAAGCTTTTTTTAAGAAGTAGGCACATAGTCCATCAGGTCCAATAGATAGAGATGTTTTTTTTTTTTAAATGAAATTTTATTGAATTAAGAACATATTACAATTCAAACTATACGGTTCGGCAACGTGTAGTCATATTGTATATTTACAAGTGCGGTATCTAGTCAATTATCTAATTATTTATACAGTTTGTACAAAAATTCTTGTGTGTAAAATTGATTACTGTTTAATTAGAGTACAATAATATATAGGGTTAACTAATCGTTGTGCATTATTCCACATGAGTATTAACTTTTGCATTTAATTTCTAACCACCTATACCACAGATCCCAGATCGTATAAAATTCTGAATCCTCCTTTCCGTTTAACACATACGTTAATCTGCACATTTCTGCGCAGTCAAGTATCTTATTGACTATCTGTTCCTCGGTTGGTCTTTTTTTCTCTTTCCAATATCTGGCATAGGAGAGTCTAGCAGCTGTGACAATATGAATAATCAAATATTTCTTGTCCTTTCCAAATGTTCGTTTTAGCACTCCCAGGAGATAGATTTCCGGGAGGAAGTTGGTATCCTCCTTTAATATTTCTTGGATCCATTTTTGTATTTTTTTCCAAAACTTCCTCGCTTCCGGACACGTCCACCACATGTGATAGAAGGTACCTTGGTGGTGACCACATTTCCAACACTTGGGGCTTGCATTTGGGTAGATCTTAGCAATTCTAGATGGTGCTAAGTACCATCTATATAGCATCTTATACTAATTCCCCTTATAGCTTGTTGCTCTCGTCAGTTTAAGATTGCTATTCCATATTTCTTCCCAATCATCAAGATTTATCTTTGATTCGATGTTTTTCCCCCAAGCTATCATTTGATCTTTTAATATTTCTCCTTCTCTGTCGTATTCGAGAAGGTAGGAGTATAATTTAGCTAATAATTTGTTCTCACTACCTAGCCATACCTTATCCAAACTATTTGTCCCCATCTCTATTCCCTTTTCTTGTTTATCTTTACTATAACGGGATTTAATTTGTAAATAGGGCCACCAATCTATATGGATCCCTTGCTCTTTTAGCATCTCATTGGGTATAAGGTTACCACTGTTATCCAAGATATCTTGGTAGGTGACCATTTTCTCCCTACCTAACGTATTTGGATGGACCAGTGCCTCCATTGTGGATATCCATTTTGGGTATTTTAAATAATGTTTATGCCTGATTTCTTTCCATGTCTTCATTAATGTATCTCTAATTTTGTGTTGGTGGAAACATATCCCTGTCCCTTTTCCTTTGTCCCAGAGGTAGGCATGCCAACCTCTCAATAGGTCATGCCCTTCCAGTTGTAAAATTCTCTTATCTCTTAATAAGGCCCACTCTCGTAGCCATACTAAATTGGCCGCTTTATGGCATAGTTCCCAGACTGGGAGTCTGAATCCGCCCCTATTCCTTTTTTCCTGCAAGGACCGTAATGCAATTCTCGGTTTTTTCCCTCCCCAGATAAACTTCCTTACTATCCCATTTAAGTCCGAAAAATATTTTCTGTCAATACTAACAGGAGTAGTTTGAAATAAGTATAGTAATTTGGGGAGAACACTCATCTTGACAGTGGCTATCCTACCGAGGAACAATATTTGCAATTTCCCCCATCTATCCAAATCTTGCTTTATCTTTGTCAGTAAGGGTGTATAGTTATCTTCCTTTAAGGTTGAGCATCTGGCAGTAATCCAAATCCCTAGATATTTAATCTTCTTAACTATTTGAATACCCAAATTATTTACTAGTATTTCCTGTTCTCTTATTGGGATATTTTTTGTTAACATTTTAGTTTTTGTCATATTTAATTTAAATCCTGACAGCTTCCCGTATTCATCTAATTCTTTCAATACTTTTGGCCCTGTTGTTAGTGGGTCCTCCATTATCAACACTACATCGTCGGCAAAAGCTTGAATCTTAAAGGTTTCATTCCTAATTTCCAATCCCCGTATTTCTTTATTTTGCCTAATTTTCCTTAACAATACCTCCAGGAGTCAGCGTTCCAAATTAGGCTCTTTTCCAGCGCTGACATGATTGGAATGAATGAAAGAGAAGAAGTGTTGATTTATTGCTGAGATGAACTTTTACCTAGTTTTCTGCAGACAGCAGATACGGTTACCTGGGTGATAGAGGGTGGGGGGCAAATTCCTGTGAAAGAACGTGCTGGCACGAAGAGATGGATCTGCATGATGGCCAATGGGACATTGGGGTTGGAGAGGGGAAGGGGAGGGTGTTGGAAGGAGGGGCCAGTTTGGCTGCAAAAGAGTTCAGAAATGTTGTTCTCTATCCTTAAATAAAAAAAAAAGATTCATTAGAGACTTTGCGTTTGAAAATGAAGTTTATTTAAGATAGCAACGAAACCTGACACCAGGGCTAATATAAATAAGAGTGGAGAAAATGGACAGCCTTGTCTCACCCCTTTACCAATCCGGAAGGATTTAGTTACATCCCCATTCAATATAATATTTGTGCTCTGTTTGTCGTAAATTGCTTTTATCGCGTTCTCGAAATACCCCCCGAAGTTCATTTTTTGGATTTGTTGGGTCAAAAATAGCCAATTTAAGTTGTCGAAAGCCTTCTGGGCATCGAGGAAGACCATGGCCAGCTGTTTCTCAGAGTGTATTTCATAATACTCCAGCACATCCATCACCACTAATCTGTCTACCGGGGAGGAACCCGTTTTGGTCGGGGTGAATCCAATTATTTAATATTATCTTCAACCTACCCGCTAATATTCCCATAAATATTTTATAATCCGTGTTGAGTAAGGAGATCGGTCTGTAGTTCCTTACTTGCTTGGGATCGGTACCTTCTTTTCCTACCAGTGTGATGAATGCCTCCTTCCACGATTCTGGGATCCTGGAGCCTCTCAGGGCCTCGTTGCATATTATCAGAAGTTTTGGTACGAGTATTTCTGCCAGATTCTGGTTTTTATATAATTCTCCTGGGAGGCCATCGGGACCAGGCGTTTTGTTACTCTTTAATTTGGATATTACCCCCTTCAGTTCCTCTAATGTAATTTCTCTATTTAACGCTTCCCTTTCCTCCTCCTTTATCTGTGGGAGATTCTCTTTAGCAAAGTACTGATTAATATTATCGATTGAAGTTTCCTCCTGATTATATAATGTCTCATAGTACTGTCTAACAAACTCAAGTTTCTCCTCCTCATCCTCTAATATTCTGCCTTCCGAGTTCTCCAGGTCATCTATAACACCCTTCTCTTTTCTCTTTTTTTAATTTGTACGATAGCCATCTCCCGGGCTTATTTGCATTATCAAAATAATATTGTTTGGATTGTTTGATTTTTTTTTGCCAATTCTTCCTGTTCCAATAAATTTAATTTATGCCTTGCTGTCATCCATTGCTCTTTTATTTTAATGTCGCTCGGGTCTTGTTGTAGTCTCTTTTCTATTTCTTCCAGTTGGGCCAGCAGATCCTTCTGAGCCTTTTCTCTTTGTTGTTATATATATTATGCGATATTACTAATCCTCTTAAGTAGGCTTTCATTGTATCCCAAACACATGTTGGTGGAGTTTCCTGATTCTCATTCTCCAGAAAGAAAAATTGTAAGTCCCTCTGCAATCTCTTAGTAAACTCTACTTCCCTAAGAATATGGGTATTTAGTCTCCATCTCCTTCGTTTAATCCTATTTGGGCTCTTCCACTTAATCTCTAAAGGGTTGTGATCAGCCCAAACATTCGGGGTAATTTCAACCGAATGAATATCTAACCCTAAATTTCTACTGACCCAAAACATATCAATCCTTGACCAGGACATCTGGGGATTTGAATAGTATGTAAATTGCTTATTGCTCGGATGTAGCGTACGCCAGAGATCTACTAAATTGTGCTCATCAACCAAATCAAAAAAGGTTTTGGGGAGTTTTTCCCTTTTAGTTTTTTTCTTTAATCCGCTCTTGTGGTCCACCTCCGGGTTTACCACCCCGTTGAAGTCCCCAATAATACAAATATTTGTATATTCCAATTCAGCTATTTTATTGCTTAATTTCCTGTAGAATTCTCCTAGGTTTCTGTTTGGAGCATAAATGGCTACTACTAAAATTGGGATATTACCCCTCTTGATTTCAATTGCGAGAAATCTCCCTTTATCATCTGAATATTTAAATTCAGCAGCAATTCCTTTTTTTACATATAATGCTACCCCCTTTTTCTCTGCCAGAGAGGTAAAGCATTTGCCAAATTTCTCAAATTCTAAATATTTCCTCTCCTCTTTCTTTATGTGGACTTCTTGAAGGCAAATTATTTCCGGGTTAAGTTTGATCAATTTTGAAAAAATATGTTTTCTTTTCCTTCCGTTGTTTAAACCGTTTACATTCACCGAGAACAATTTCCAACCCTCCATTATCTAACTAACTACGTAGTTTTTGTTTATATTTACAGCTCTTTGTGGTCTTTGCTTCTTTCCTGTAGTTTCTTTGGCTTCCTTCTCTTCTGACTCCTTATCCTCTAGTGTATCTTCCTTAGATTTTTTTAACTGTGCGTTGGTCTCATCCTGGGAGGCTATATCCAATTCCTCCTTGCTACTTTGGCCTTCCTCCTCACTTCTCAGTTGGTCCAAAAGTTCTTGTGCGGAGACTAGACTGTCGATCTTAATCCGTTTTCCTTGCCAGGTGGTGAGCATTCCCTCTGGTATAAGCCATCTAAAGGGAATGCTTCTCTTGTTTAGTTGTATCGCCAAGAACCTGTAGTCCCTTCTCAGATCACGAACCCTCTTAGGAACTTGTTTCAGTACTATTACTTCTTTGCCTTTAAAATTGATAGGTTCATCTCTTACTATATTGTATAGCACGTCTTTCACTTTCCTTCGGGCAAATCTGACATGAACTTCTCGAGGGAGTTTATTCCTCCTGGCATAGTTGGTTTGCACCCTGTAAATTTCATCCAGCTCCTTTATAATATCATCTTTATCTTGTTGTAAAATTCCAGCTATTAGATCCACCATAACATCTCCCAGGTCTTCGTCTTTTTCCTCCACCACATTCTGAAAACGAAGGTAAAAAGCTGCCCGGTCCATCTCGAGCTGGATAATAGAGTCTTCCAACTCCCTATTCTGTGCCATCAATTTCTGGTCGATCGAGTCAAGGTTTCTCTCATTTTGCTCCACTCTCATCTTGACCTTCTTTATCTTTTTCTCGTTGTTATGGATGGACTCCTGGATCTCACTCATTTTCTGATCGATAGAGTGAATATCAGATTTAAGTTCAACATGATTATTAGTCATTTTTTCTTGTAACAGGAGCATCATTTCTTGAATAGTTGACAGCGTCACTTGTATTGCTTAAATGGTTGGTAACATTGCTGACTTATCCGCTTTTGTTAGCACCTCAGTGGATTTTTGCTGGGCTGGAGAGGACATTGTTAATACAGCGTTGGAGGACGTTTTCTTTCCAGTCTTAAATACTGCCGATGAAATGCTTGTCATCTCCTTTAGGATTCTCTTCTGGTTTGTCAAAATTACCTCGATGTTCTTCTAAATTATCATCCACTATCCTCTCTTCTAATAGCAAGATTCACTTAATTCTTCTAATCCTAAATTTACTCAATTTTCCTGTCTGCACGTAACAGTTCTTACAGATATTATTATACGAAATTATATATAAATAAACTCAATATGATTACTAAGTGCTCATTCCAGTTATGATCTAGGTTATATCTATATATAAAATCAAGTACAATTAATTAATCCAAATCTATATATCGTAATAAATACTCAATCTCTTCAATCTTAACCTTGCAATACTAATGTAGAGATACTATTCCACCCTTATTAAATTCATCAAACACAATCTATAAATAATTCTTATATAAGTATAAATATGGGTATCAATGTGCTAAATATAAAAGGGTAACAATTCAAATAGAAAAAGGTTATACAATAAGAGTAAATTAAAATCTATTAGGTTTTTTCAAGATAATATATAGTACTCTTAGAGGGAGACAGGAAAAGTTATCTAGAATAGTTGATCAAGAAAGATAAAAAAAGGCTTCACAACTATATAAATAGAGAGATAATTATAGAATAATTAATAATTAATAATTAATAAGGTAATAAGTTAATAAGTTAATTAATAGATTAATAAATTGATAAGTTAGTATCAATATTAGTATCAGTAATAATATTGATAGTTGATAAAGAGTTCTATAAATGGTGTTTTATGAAGTTCATTACTCTTGTTTAGTTGACTACTGCCACTTTCAAGGGAGTTCTTCCACCTAAAGAGATGTCTCAGTTAATTAAGAAAAAAGTCTCAAATAGGTCCAACAATCAGCAAGTCTTAATAAGCAGGAACACAATTGGGAGGAAAGATTGCAGCTCAGAATGTTACACAATTCTTCCTTTTGTCAAGTTTCAAGTATCCGTTATAACATATGGCTGCACTTCCGGTTTCTTCCTTCGGGAAAAGCCAGTCAGCTGGAAGATGACAGCAAAATGACAGCAAGAAGTATTATTGCAATGTATCCTCACGGTATTATCCACCAAGTCTGAGTCTGAGCCTCTTCATCCACGGTTGATATACGAAGTGCCTACAGCTGATTTCACCCTCCCTCGGCACAGTAAATTCTCCTTCCTCCTCGCAGCCTCGCCAGCAGTTCACACTTGATCAGCCTGCTCTATTGTTGATATTCGCCGCTTTCCCACCACCGTGAGTCCTATTAGCTGGCTCGGCTCGCAGTTCTTTGAGGTCTGCTCCTACGATCGCCAGAGATCTGTGATCGGGTCTCCTTCTCACGTTGACCGCCCCGAACTCCTCGCTTCCTCATTGTTGCTGGAGATCGCGACTTTGGGTCTGCCATTAACCGATGCCGGTTTGACAGAGGAACCTGTCCAAGTGAGAGGCGTTTGCACACCGCTCTCTCGCTTTCCAGATCCCCTCTCTTGTCCGAGACGCTTTCCAGGCAATCTCGCCCCTCAGGGGCCCCAAGACACGGCGAAAAAGCTAGTGCCGTGGAGCGGAGCTCGCTCACACAGCACCCTGCCGCCACAATCCCCAACCGGAAGTCAGATAGAGATGGTTTTAGTCTGTGTAATGCCTTTTCAACATTATCTTCTGTAAAATCGATATGTATTAGATCATTGTAATTAGTTGTGGTACGACTAGGAAATGTGGGGCATGAACCATTGCTGTTTACAAAGACTGAG
This sequence comes from Pituophis catenifer annectens, assembly GCF_029215685.1. Lineage (NCBI taxonomy): Eukaryota > Metazoa > Chordata > Lepidosauria > Squamata > Colubridae > Pituophis > Pituophis catenifer. Next base: position 43,674,976 of record NW_027256885.1, read on the forward strand.
CCGAAGAATGTGTTAAAGAGGTTGGCTTTAATGGCTTCATCATTACAGTCTTTACCATTAGGTCCTTTTAAAGGTGGGATGGACCTTGAGTCTTTAAGTTTGTTGTTTACAAAATTAACGAAGGCATGAGTGGATTTCGTGCGCAGAAGGTTTTCTTCTTGTTTGATGTGATAATTGGTGCATTCAGTCTTTATCTGGTGGCATAAGTTTTTGTAGCGGCTTTTAAAGTTAGCTACATAGCCAGTTTTGTTTTTCCGCCAAAGAGATTTTTTTTTTTTGATTGGAGCTTCCTTATTGTTATGGGTAATTTGTAATCCTCCTATGGGGAGGATCCCATCATTATGATGATTTTTGAGTAGAGTTGAGAGCTGGGTAGATGAAAAGTGTACCCTTGCAGAGGAACAAACAGGCTTTGGACAGAGCCGATCCACCATAGATATTTGCTCTGTCTTGAACCATCTAATTACAAAATCTGTCAGTAAGGGAAAACAACTGTTTGCTGCCTTTATAGCTCTTAGTGCACCAACTGACACAGTAAACAGAGAAATATTATGGAGGAAAATGATTGCTCTTAAAATGGAACCAAGTGTTAAGACCCAGGTGGTCAAGGCAAGGCAGGCCTCTAGAGAGTTCTTTATTTCTCTTAAAAATTTGTTCCAGCCAACAGCCCTCCAACGACCAGTAAGGCTCCACCCCCACGCTACCCTGAAGGCAGCCACCCTGTCTTCCAAACACAGCCCCGATAGTACAAAGAAAGCCCACATAGTAGGAGCACACTCACAGGGCAAGGTCCAGGGTTCCAAGTCCAATCCACAAGGCAGAGTCCAGGCACAAGACAAGGGCAGTCCTCAGGACAAGAAGCAGGTCCCAGGCAAGAAGCACTTATAAAGGCACCATGAAGCAAAGGCCAAATGCAGGCCACAAGAGAAAGGTTAGGTCCAAAACAAAATGCAAACAACAATCTTCCAAGCGTGGCAAGGCAAACAGCAACAGGCACAAGTCAAAGCCAGGGGAGTGTAAGCCAAAGCAAACAATTGTTCTTGGCAAATACTAACTCCCCACTGCTTCTCCTTAAGTTACTCCCCTCCAGGTGTTCCTTGTGAGGAGGGGTGGGGCAACCTCCTCCTGAGTAGCCTTACAGCCCTTCTCTGGGCTTGCCTACACTCCACTCTCCTTGCCCTTGGATTGAGTGGAGTAGACAGCTGTTCCTCATCAGAGGAGATCGGCTGACTATCAGCACCACTGCCGGTCAGCAGCCGATCCTCCCGTGTCTGTGCAGACAGGCAGCTCTCCGTCTGGTTGACCAACCCCCCCCTCCAATGCCTGAGGGGCCCAGGACAGCTTAGTTCTCATCCCCTGGCGTGCCTTCCCTGTCAGACGGTCTCAGTTCCAACTCTTCCTCCTCCTCTGAACCAGGCTCTGAGGGGGCCATGACACTAAGACTGTTGGCCCTGATCAAGGCCCTTTATACAAGTACTTGTTTGAGAGTGCAGTTTGGGGTCAATGGAGCCATGACAAGTAGGATCGATACTTATAAAGCGGTAAGACAAGTATGTATACTTGCACCATTGTTATTTAGTCTATACGTTATGTGAGGGATCTCAAAAAGAACGATGGTTCATTGAGGGCGCTTCCAAGAAAAGGTCAGCACACAAGGATGCAATCAAATTAAGTCTTTATTTAGAAGTAAAAGTAGAGTAAAATAAGTTCCCAGGCATGGAGGCATCCATGCCTGGATTGAGCCCATGGGTCAGTCCCATAGGAGAGTAGAACAAGAGCAGGGAAAGCGGGGAAGAGCAACCCCTGTGCAGGGGTTCTTATAGGGGCCCCTGGCCCCTCCCTTACAAGGTGTATGAGGGGGCTGGAGGGCCATTAACTCTCCCCAATGGGGCTGCAGGGGCCGGAGCCCCTTGACCCACCAGTGGAATCAAAAGTCCCTCTTTGCTCCCATCTGGTGGCCTTTTTAGAAACTGACATGGCTGGCACAAAACACCTAACACGTTAATAACAGGACTAATGAAAGATCCTGAAGTACACATGCCTAAGGTGCTAAATACATGCTGTAACTCCTTGTTATACACTGATGATCTGATATCATACAGGTAGTCCTTGCTTAATGCCCAGTTGCTTCACAACTGTATGAAGTTATTACAGATCCCCTAAAAGCTACTTATGACCCTGTTTTGAAGTTACGGCCACTGCAGTGCTGCCACAGTCATTCACCCTTACGACTGACTGCAGGGATGCTGCAGTGCCCACTACCACCTAACTCCCCTCCAACTTGCCCCACTGGGTTCCTTGCAGGCATTGAGCTTGCTTCCCCCTGCCCTCCCCCCCAGGTACACTGAGGGATTGGGCCTCCTCCCCCCCCATCACCCATCACACACTTACAAGGTCTGCACAACACTGCAGAAAGCGCCAGAGCTTTGAAATTACAGCCACTTCCTGCATTAGGGAAGAAGAGCAGACTGGTTCATCCCTGGGCCATGTGGCTGTGTCCCAGAAGCAGCTGCCATTTAGAAGCAGCCACAATTCCACAAGTCCAGAGCTCCAGACATCTTCGAAAGGTAATGGTGAGAGGGTAATGGTGACTCTTCCGATTAACTTAGTCTTGCTTCCTGGACATCTGAAACCATCATTAGAAACCCCTAGGCCATGTCTAGGCCAAACCTGTACTATCACTCTAGTGTTAAAATGTATTCTAGGGCAAAGCTTCTTGCGCTGCGAGATTCCCCCCTCTCGCAGGCCTGGCCCTCTATGTTATCGAGGGCCCACCTTAATGACGGATCTTGGGACCCCGAGAGGTGGCATGTCGCAAAAAGGGGATTGAGGGGTTTTTTAAAGACTTTTTTAACTAGACTTTTAAGGGGTTCTGAGGGTGGGGGAGGTTATGTGGGTTTGGGGGAAAACCCACGGGGGTTGCAGACCAGTCCGGTTGCTATTAATGGTGCCGTAGGGGGTGCGGACTCTGGGGGAAAGGGGACTGTTAGAATGCCCTCTAGTGAGGGCTTCTCTATTAAAACGCTGAGTGGGAGGGGCAGGTATGGCGGGAGCAGGGGGCCATATCATGTGGTGGGGGCACGTGCTCGCTATCTCCGAGCGATTGCGTGCCCCGGTCCCCTTAGCTCTTCCCGTTCCCCAGGCTGCTTAGAGTCTCAGCGCCTGAGTCTCCGGCTGATGTTATGTAATGCCAGGTCCGTGGTAAATAAAGCCCCCCTCATTTGTGATCTTATTCTGGAGGGGGGAGCGGACCTGGCAGGTATCACGGAGACCTGGTTGGGCCATGAGGGGGGAGTTCCCCTCGTGGAGATGTGCCCATCAGGCTTCCGTGCATTTCATCAGCCGAGAGCTCAGGGCAGGGGCGGGGGGGTGGCGGTCATTCTAAAAGAAGGTCTTGATCCGAGGGAGACCACTGTACCTCAGATAGCCGGATGTGAGTCCCTTTTTGTGAAGTGGGGTCGTGGGGCGCAGATGGGTCTGTTGATCACATACCTGGCTCCCTGCCACGTGGCAACGACCCTGCCCAAGCTCCTCAATGTTATAGCCGAGGTGGCGGCTGATATCCCCAGACTTGTGGTCATGGGGGATTTCAACCTGCCATCCATCGGTGAAACATCTGAGGTAGCTCGGGAGTTCATGGCTTCCATGACGGCCATGGACCTGACCCAAGTAATTCACGGCCCTACTCATATGGGGGGACACACTCTGGACTTAGTTTTTATCTCTGGTCAGTGGTTGAGTGGCCTTGATATAGGGGATGTAGATATTGAACCCTTGTCATGGTCTGACCACTCGCTCCTTCGACTTGACTTTCTGACCGCCGTACCCCATCGCAGGGAGGCGGAACCGACCAGGTGGTTCCGCCCCAGGCGCCTGAGGGACCCTGATAGGTTCCAGATGGAGCTTGGGCCATTTCCTGAGACTCTAGCTCATGACTCGGCTGATGACCTGGTGGCTGCCTGGGATAGGGCGGCTGCCGGGGCTTTGGACGGGGTCGTGCCTTTGCGGCCTCTGACCCGGCGCCGAACTCACTTAGCCCCTTGGTTTTCCGAGGAGCTGAGGGAGATGAAGCGCCGGAAAAGACGCCTAGAGAGCGGTTGGAGGGCCAGTCGTTCCGAGTCTGACTTGACACTGGTAAGGTCTCATATTAAGACCTACCTAGTGGCGATAAAAGCGGCGAAATCTAGCTATTTTGCCGCTCTTATCGCGTCATCAGATAACCGCCCAGCCGCCCTGTTTAGGGTGACCCGCTCCCTCCTCCATCTGGGAGCGCGGGAGGACCCCTTGCAGGGCCGTGCTGAGGATTTTGTACAGTATCTGGATGATAAAATAACTCAGATTCGGGAAGACTTGGCCGCCGACTGGGTTAGTTCAGACGAGATGACTGAGGCAGGCCTTGAGAGTGTTATCTGGGAGGAGTTCGATCCTGTGGCTCCCGAGGACGTGGACAGGATCTTGGGACGACTGAACGCAACCACATGTTTATTGGACCCGTGTCCCTCCTGGTTGGTGCTGGCTTCCCGGGAGGTTACACGAGGCTGGCTCCAGGGGATTATTAACGCTTCTTTGAGCGAGGGTGTCCTGCCGGCCGCCTTGAAAGAGGCGGTGGTGAGGCCTCTCCTCAAGAAGCCATCCCTGGATCCGGCTATTTTGGCTAACTATCGTCCAGTCTCCAACCTTCGCTTTATTGCGAAGATTGTTGAGAGTGTGGTGGCGCGACAGCTTCCCCAGTACCTGGATGAAGCTGTCTATCTGGATCCGCTCCAGTCCGGCTTCAGACCTGGGTACAGCACGGAAACGGCATTGGTCGCGTTGGTGGATGATCTCTGGAGGGCCCGGGATAGGGGTTATTCCTCTATCCTGGTCCTATTAGACCTCTCAGCGGCTTTTGATACCATCGACCATGGTATCATGTTGCGCCGGCTGGAGGGACTGGGAGTGGGGGGCACCGTTCTGCGGTGGTTCTCCTCCTATCTCTCCGACCGGTCGCAATCTGTGTTGACAGGGGGGCAGCGGTCGACCCCAAGGTGCCTTGTTTGTGGGGTGCCGCAAGGGTCGGTCCTCTCGCCCCTCCTGTTCAACATTTATGTGAAGCCGCTGGGTGAGATCATCCGTGGTTTTGGGGTGGAGTTCCATCAGTACGCTGATGATACTCAGCTGTACATTTCCACCCCAGACCATCCCAATGATGCCTTGGAAGTGATGTCCCAGTGCCTGGAGGCCGTGCGGGTCTGGATGGGGAGAAACAGGCTTCGACTCAACCCTTCCAAGACCAAGTGGCTGTGGCTGCCGGCGTCCCGGTATAGCCAGCTGACGCCATCGCTGGTTATTGGGGGCGAATCATTGGCCCCCACGGAGAGGGCCCGCAACTTGGGTGTCCTCCTGGATGCGCGGCTGTCTTTAGAAGGGCATATGACAGCCGTGGCCAGGGGGGCTTTTTGTCAGGTTCGCCTGATACGCCAGTTGCGCCCCTTTCTGGACCGGGACTCCCTATGCAGGTCACTCAAGCACTCGTCACTTCTCGTCTGGACTATTGTAACGCTCTCTACATGGGGCTCCCCTTGGGGTACACCCGGAGGCTCCAACTGGTGCAGAATGCGGCTGCGCGGGGGATTATGGGAGCGACGGGGCGCTCCCATGTGACTCCTCTCCTGCGCGAGCTGCATTGGCTTCCGGTGGACTTCCGGGTGCGCTTCAAGGTGTTGGTGATCACCTTTAAAGCGCTCCATGGCTTAGGGCCAGGGTACTTACGGGACCGCCTTCTGCCACCAATAGCCTCCCACCGGCCGGTTCGCTCCCACAGAGAGGGCCTCCTCAGGGTGCCGTCGGCCAGACAATGCCGGCTGACGACCCCCAGGAGGAGAGCCTTCTCTGTGGTGGCACCTACCCTATGGAACAATCTACCCCCAGAGATACGAGTGATCTCCGACCTCCGGATTTTTCGTCGGGCCCTAAAAACTTATTTTTTTCAGCTAGCCGGTCTGTCCTGATTTTAGGGTTAGTTTTAAAAATTTTAATATTTATTTTAATTGACAAGTTTTAAATTATGGGCCAAATTTATAAATTATTTTAACTTTATTTTTTAACTGTGATGTTTGTATAGATGTTTTTTATCTGGCTGTTCACCGCCCTGAGTCCGAAAGGAGAAGGGTGGTATAGAAATTCGAATAAATAAATAAAATAAATAAATAAATGATAGGTGACAGGGGGTGGAAGCAGACCCAAGGGCTGTAGGGACTGCAAGGGACAGAAAGCAGAGCACAGGGTATCTCAGGGGGTGAGCAAAGCCTTCAGAGGCCTGGGAGAGGCTGGCCTGGGCCTGCACTAGACCTCCCATGACCTCCCCCATCTCTGATTTTGCAATAGTGGTGAATATCTGTAGCTTGGGTGTAGGATGAGAATGGAAGTTCATTCTCTGAGTTGGGTTGGCTTCTGAACATTTCATTACCAGGCTAGCTAACATCTTCAGTGGAATTTAGGGAATGTCAGTGTTGGTGTTCTTCTGCTTATAAGGGCTTCATGTGGTCAGTAGGACAGTCTCCAAGGACAGTCCCAATCAGTGTTAATAGACAATGAGAGATCCAGCCCATAGCCGCTCTCTTATGGCGTGTTGCAGGGCTCGCTACTTTCTCCACTCCTTTTTTTTTTTTTTAATTTGATTTATATGCCGCCCTTCTCCGGAGACTCACGGTGGCTTACAGTGCGTTAAGCAAAAGCCTTCATACTTTTGTATATTTTATACAAAGTCAGCTTATTGCCCCCATAAACTGGGTCCTCAATTTACCTACCTTAGAAAGGATAGAAGGCTGAGTCAACCTTGAGCCTGGCAAGATTCGAACTTACTTTAATTGCAGACAGCTGGTGTTAAATTACAGTGCTTTAGTCTGCAGAGCTATCCAGGCTCCTGTTAATATCTACATGAAGCTGCTGGGTGAGATTATCCGTCACCATGGTTGAGGTGTCTTCAGTACACTGATGATACTCAACTCTATATTTCTACCACAGGTTACCCAAGTGATGCTGTTGCTGCCCTCTCACAGTACCTGGAGGCTGTGGGGGCCTAGATGGTGGACAAGTCTTCAACTGACCCCTGGCAAGACTGGATGGCTTTGGGTGCATGAAGCCCCAAGATCCAGGACTTTGACATCCTTAGTTCTGGATCAGGTGGTACTACCCCAGACACACCTGGTCCACAACTTGGGGATTCTCCTGAACTTGTGACTCTTGCTTGAAGATCAGGTGGCAGCTGAGGCTAGGAGAGCCTTTGCACATCTTCATGTTGTGTGCCAGTTGTGGCCTTTCCTGGATCAGGAGTCCATGCACTCAGTCATTCAGACCCTAGTCATCTCGCATTTGGACTATTGCAATGCATTCTACATGGGGCTACCCTTGAAGAGCATTCAGAAGCTACAGCTGGTGCAGAACAGAATGGGACAACTTGCTGCAGCTGGGTCAGTGCGGCTAGGTCACCCCAGCCAACTGGACACAGGGACAACTTGCTTTCGCGGGACAATTTGGATGAAGTGGGGAGGGGAACAGGCACTTCCCCCCCACCAAAAGAAACATCAGCCCCAGCCAACGGGATGCGGGGACAACTCATGGGGAGGGGAAGGCAATGGTAGACTCTCCACAGGATGGGAACTTGAGGATGCTGTACATCAAGAGTGTTCCCTGCAAGTTTTAGGACTCTTTCATACCCTCCCAACTGGGATCCCTTCAAAAGGGTTGGAGGTTTTAAGAAATACTAAACATCTCCAAGTTTGGATATGCTCAATCTCACATGTGGCTTGAATTTCAGCATCTCTTGTTTTACCTGATTTCCTTTATAGAGAAGGTATTGCTATTTAATTAATAAAAAATCCTCAAGTTCCTATCCTGTGGCAAGTCTATCATCATCTTCAATCATTCAACATCTCCTCTTTATCAAGATGGACCAGACCAAAATGTTCCACTCTCTCCCCACTTTTGTCCCCCCGCCCCCATTAGAAAGATGCTGCTCAGTAAAGTAGGTCACCCCCATTTCCCCTTTCCTACCAGTCTGTCAATTGCATCTTATGACAATACTGATAACTGTCAATAGCTAAGTAGAACAGTCACAACTTGTGTCTGGCAGTAAGGATCGGGGAGAGAGGTGCAGATCTAGCCCCCACAACACAGACGGAATGGGTGGGAGAGAGGACAATCTGCAAGCATGAAAGAAAGAGTTCATTCATAGTTGGAAGCCCCCCAAAATGGTGCACTGAATGGAGGGGTGTTTTTCTTCCTCCTTGCTGACAAAAAGCTGATTCTGCTGCCAAAGCCAGCTCTTTGGCAACATGCTCTGTGAAATGTTTCCAAGGATCTTACCCAATGACTCCAACACGAAATGCAATGAATCAGATCTCTTTATTAATCAGATGTTTCTGTTACAGGTATACGTCTGGAAGTACATCTGGATCTCTAGACCACATCTTATATACCTGGGAGGCAGAGCCGAGGTAAGGAGGGATCAGGGGAGGGTCTAGGTGGGTGGATGGATGGGGTTAACCCTTACTCAGCCAGTGGGCAATGTTAGGCATTTACATGTAACAAATCCCCCTCTAAATGCCTAACAGTTGGACCTGTGTGTGTATTTTGTGTGTGTACACCTAGTCTTGAAGTTAGGTAGACGTGCTGTTTATTCTGCAAAGGTTTGGTCAGGATGTCAGCGATTTGCTCGGCAGTTTCACAGTGTATGGCCTTGATAAAACCAATGTTCGTTAACTGTCCGACGTGCTTGTGTTTAATGTCTATATGCCTTGATCTCTGGCCCACGGCGTCTGCCATGGATATTTCTATGGCTGCCTTGTTGTCCTCATGTATTATTATCGGGTAGGCTGGCTCAGTCCAGATGTTGGAGAGCAGGTCATCGAACCACGTCAGGTTGTTGGCTGCTTTGGAGAGGCAAATGTATTCTGCTTCTGCTGTAGGAGCTCACGCTCGACACGACTCACCTCCGATCCCTCACCCTGCAGCTTCGGTGGTGGACAGCCAGCGGGCGCAAACGGTGGCACACGGGGGTGGGGCTCGGGGCGCTGGGTTAGGCGGCCGGGTGAGGTGGCGGGGTGCGTCGGATGTAGGACTTCTCGTGGCATCAGTTTCCCGCATGCAACGTCGTCCCAGCTGGAGGATTCCGCCGATGATTCGCTGGTTCGGGGGGGCGGATGGGCGTGGCGTGGGCTACGCCCCACAGCAGCTGGGCGGAGAGGCATAAATACGCTATGAGCTACACGCCCATAGCACCATTTTTAAATCACTTACGACTGCAGTATCCTTCGTTGCTACGAAAGTAAACCATCATCCCAAAGCAAAACGTTGTCTACTGGTGATTTGTTGCGTTTCTTCCGTTTCGTGGTCTGAGGATCCTGAGAGGAAAACGGCGCTATTCTTTCTACTTCAGCGGAGGAAACAAACAGATGGATGGCCGAAGGTTTGGATCCTGAGTTGTGCGTGGGGGAGGACTGCGGTGTAGAGCAAGCGGAGGCAAGCGCAGGGGGCTTGGACGAGGCTCCCACCCCTGTCGTTCGGCCGAAGGAACGGATGGGGAGTCAAAGTGGGGGGCCAGGCGAGCCGGAGGGGAAGACAGCTACGGCCTCTGGAGAATGGTGGCATAGCTCAGCCCTTACCGGTCCTAGTAAGGGAGCGCCGACCCCACCCTCCACGGATGAAAGGCTCCTTAAGTGGAGAGAGCGGCGGTGGGTTGATGATGAGGAAGGGGGGGAGTAGAGTTACTCCACCGGACTGGGTCCTTCGACTCTGGATGTCCTAAGGGAGAAGTTTGGGGAGGCCAGCTTTCGGGATGCACAGTCCTGGCAACCATGGGCTACGGGGGGGAGTCCTCTGCAGCTTGGCAAGGGGTTTCTACAACTACAACAGATACCCGTTTCCGTCTGGCCAGCCCTAAATTGAGGGCAGACCGGGGGGCCCCTGGACAGAGACGTGAGACCATTCCCCCTACAGATGGCCAGGAGAGGGCAACAAGTCGCCCAGATGCCAGGGGTCGGCCTGCACAGGAGGAACATCGGGCCGAAACAGGGCGGCGGGTACCCTCACAGAGCTTCAGTGGCACACCAGCTGGTCAGCCCAGGGCCATACCACCCTGGACGGCGGGGCCATGGGGGGCCCAGCCTATGTGGGGCCCTCCTCCTTTCCAAGCAACGTTTGATGGGAGTGCAGACCGAGTGGCAATCTTTCTCAGCCAGGCTATCAGTTATCTGGATCTCTATGGCCGGTTCTACCCATCCCAGTGGTCCATGGTGGTTGCCCTCACCACCGTTATGGCAGGGGAGGCTGCCGACTGGGTGGCGGACCTACACAGCGACCACGCCCGTGAGCTAACCGACGTTGGACTTTTTCTGGAGGGCCTTCGGGCCTGGTTCGAGGATGATTCTAGGACACAACAGGCCGAAGGGGAGCTTGTGTCCTTGAGACAAAAAGGCCGTCCTGCCAAGGACTATGTGAAGGAATTCTGTTCCATCGCTGGGCGGTTGCGGGCGTGGCCTGAACGCATGCTTGTGCATCAATTTCATTTGGGACTGGATCGGGACTTGAGACAGGCATGCGTATATCGGGGACTACCACCGCGTCTGTCGGAGTGGTTTCGGGCAGCCATAGACCTGGATATGGGGCTGAAAGAGTTCCGCGGCAGACCCAGTGCAGGACCATCAGCCCAGGTGAGGAGGCTGCCAGAGCGACCTGTGGCCAACCGAGGAAGTGCACCTACAGTGCTCGGAGACTCCGTTCGTCGGCCGACGTTTCGTTGTTTCCGATGCAATCAGATAGGCCACCGTGCTCTGGACTGCCCTCTTCCACCCTCCCAACAACCCGTAAGCCGAACACCCGCGACTGGGGGGAAGGGCCGTGAACGCCAAAGGACAACACCAGAATGGTCCAAGGTCGTGGCTCAGGCTCGACCGTCCGGTAACGACACGTCTCCAATCGAGCCTGCAGAACATTCCAGCACTGGTGAGGTGTTCGTTGTAGAGGGGGATAGCGATGAGGACAGCAACCGGGATCCAATGGTGAGTGCTCCCGTTCGTCCTTTTCTGATCCCGGTTACGATGGAGAACACACGATGGGGTCTGGATGTACAACAGGGAGCGCTAATCGACTCTGGCTGTACTCGTTGCTTGATGAGATGAGCATTAGCGATGCAGTTAGGGTTACGGTTATATCGGTTGCACTCACCTATTAAGTTTGAACAGGTGGACGGGTCAACGTTGGGGGGCGCTCCTGCTACGCAGGTAACGGAACTAGTACAATTAAGGATAGGAGAGCATAAAGAGTATCTCCGGTTCATAGTAGTGGATGTCATGATCGAGCCCATTATCCTGGGGTTAGCATGGCTGGACAAATGGAAACCAACTATCTGGTGGGAAGGAGGGTATCGCAAGCTCCGCATTGAAATAGGTCCTGAACCAAGTGCTCTCGAACACTCTAGTCGGTTGCTGGAAGGGAACGAACATAGGTCAAGACCCCTGACGCCGGGGGTTCCAGCAGTGTATACAGATCTAGCAGCTGTGTTTGACGAGGCGGAGTGTGATATATTACCACCTCACCGTAGGACAGATTGCGCTATAGAACTTGTACCTGGTGCAAAGTTACCTAAACCCCGAATGTATGCGATGACACCAAGGGAGGTAGAGGAATTGCGTAAATATAATGACAAGAACTTAGCCCGGGGGTTTATTGAACCCAGCAGAGCCCATATGGCTGCTCCAGTACTGTTCCGGGAGAAGAAGGATGGGGGCCTTCGCTTATGTGTCGACTTCCGGGATCTAAACGCTGTGAGTGTAGAACCACTGTATCCCCTCCTGTTGATAAAAGACCTTCTGGCCACATTAGCGACGGGGCGATATTTCACTAAGTTAGACCTGCGGGAGGCGTATTACCGGGTTAGAATCAGACAGGGGGATGAGTGGAAAACCACGTTTAATTGCCCCCTAGGAAGTTATAAATTCCGGGTTATGCCATTCAGACTGCAAGGCGCCCCGGCAGTGTTTATGCAATTAATCAACGAGGTTCTCCATGAATACCTCTACCGTGGCGTCTTAGTGTACCTAGACGACATCCTGATCTACACGAGAACAATGAAGGAACATGTACAGTTAGTCCGTCAGGTATTACAGCGTTTATTGGACGCTAAATTATATGTGAAAGTGTCAAAATGTGAATTCCATCGTACTCAGTTGGATTATTTGGGCTATAGGATTTCTACAGATGGTTTGACAATGGATCCGAAGAAGGTCAGTACCGTTTTGGAATGGCAAGCCCCAGAAACAAGGAAACAATTGCAAAGTTTCCTCGGGTTTGCCAATTTTTATAGGCAATTTATTCCCTCTTTTGCTCAGATAGCATTGCCACTCACTGACCTTTTGCAAACTAGGGGACAGGTGGGAAAGCCACGGCCGGGTCAGAAGCTGAATTGGTTGTCGGCTTGTCAGATGGCTTTCGACACCTTGAAAGCTCGGTTTGCACAGGCCCCAGTACTACAGCATCCCGATCAAGAGACTCCGTTCATAGTGCAGGTGGACGCAAGTGATGTGGCCGTGGGGGCTGTGTTGTTGCAACCCAATAGCCAAGGGCAGTTGCAGCCATGCGCGTATACGTCCAAAAAATTCAGTACCACGGAACGGGGTTGGGCTATATGGGAGAAGGAGGCTTTTGCTGTCCGCTGGGCTCTCTTTAGTTGGCGACACATTCTAGAGGGGGCCCATACCCAGTTTGAGGTCTGGACGGACCACAAAAACCTGATAGCCTTACAGACCCCCAGGAAATTATCCCCGAAACAGGTGCGGTGGGCCCACTATTTCCAACGTTTCAACTTTGTCTTGAAATATGTACTGGCAGGAAAGAACTTCCTCGCTGACGCTTTATCATGACTAGCCCAATTCCACAGTAAACGGGACGACGTTGTTCAGGCTATCCTCCCTAGTAACGCCCACGGTGGGAGGGCGGCGTTCAGCGCAGAAAACCAACGGTGTTGGGAGGAGTCAGTACGGGAGGCCACAGCCCAGGTTAAGTGGGTGGCAGAGAACACACAGCTCGTCACATATAACAATGGACTAGCTTGGAAAGGAGATAAAATGTATATCCCTAATGTATTGCGGCAAGACGTCCTCAGAAGGTGTCATGATGCCAAAACCGCCGGTCACTTTGGGTTCCTCAAAACATTACACCTGACCCGGCGCCAATTTTGGTGGCCACGTCTGCGATCTGACGTGGATGCGTATGTCACAAGCTGCACTGTTTGTGCTAAATCAAAACCACAGCCAGGGAAGCCCCTCGGTTTACTACAACCAGTCGCAAATCCCATTAGGCCTTGGGATGAGATAGGTATGGATTTTGTGGTCGATCTACCAGACAGTAATGGGCATACAGTCATATGGACGGTGATAGATCTTTTTTCGAAACAGGCCCATTTCATCCCATGCAACGGACTGCCATCAGCCAGAAAGTTAGCAAAACTGTTTATTCAACATGTGTACTGGTTACATGGGGTACCTCGGCATATCATTTCAGACAGGGGGGTGCAATTCACAGCTAGATTTTGGAGGACTTTTATACAAGCCATTGGCTCGACGCAAGGGCTCAGCTCAGCATTCCACCCTAGCACTAATAGAGCAGCTGAGAGAGCCAACACCATGGTAGAACACTACCTTCGGTGCTATGTCTTGTATCAACAAACCGAGTGGTCCAGTCTCTTGCCATTGGCTGAGGTTGCCTATAACAACGCGGTACATAGCAGTACCGGTTTTACACCTTTTTGTATTGTCTCAGGTCGTGAGTTTGTAGCGATATCCGAGTTAGAAGAACTACCCAAAGGCGAGCAGAATCCACAGGAATGGGCGGATAAAATACGCACACTATGGCCACAGGTTAGAGAGGCATTAGATGAGGCCGCTAACGTGTATAAAGCGCATGAGGACAAGAAACGGGCCCATATCGATCCACTCAAGGTTGGGGATCTAGTATATTTGTCCACTAAATATATCAAACTGAAGGTACCAAACCGGAAGCTGGGTCCAAAATACCTAGGCCCTTTCCCTGTACTTCGGATAATAAACCCAGTTACTTTGGTTCTCAAACTCCCACCTTTATTAGGGAAGATACACCCCGTGTTCCATGTGAGTCTGCTAAAACCAGTAACTCGTGTCAGGGATAGACCGCCTTGTCCAGGACCTGTTAGGGATGATCAATACGAGGTTGAAGACATACTAGACTCAAAACTGAGTAGGGGCCGACTCAAGTATCTAGTTAAATGGAAGGGATACCCTGAAGAGCAGGCATCCTGGGTATCTGGGGAGGATGTACACGCTAAAAAATTGCAGAAGCGGTTTCATCGCAAATACCCTATGAAACCGAGTCCACCGGAGATAACGGGAGCTAACGATTCTACTTTGTATCTTTCAGACCACACCGTGGTGAAGGGGTGCCGCATGTCGAGCTCGCCCTCACGCTCAACACGACTCACCGCCGATCCCTCACCCTGCAGCTTCGGCGGTGGACGGCCAGCGGGCGCAAACGGTGGCACACGGGGGTGGGGCTCGGGGTGCTGGGTTAGGCGGCCGGGTGAGGTGGCGGGGTGCGTCGGATGTAGGACTTCTCGTGGCATCAGTTTCCCGCATGCAACGTCGTCCCAGCTGGAGGATTCCGCCGATGATTCGCTGGTTCGAGGGGGCGGATGGGCGTGGCGTGGGCTACGCCCCACAGCAGCTGGGCGGAGAGGCATAAAAACGCTATGAGCTACACGCCCATAGCGCCGTTTTTAAATCGCTTACGACTGCAGTATCCTTCGTTGCTACGAAAGTAAACCATCATCCCAAAGCAAAACGTTGTCTACTGGTGATTTGTTGCATTTCTTCCGTTTCGTGGTCCGAGGATCCTGAGAGTGGCCACCAGGTTTTGTTTCCCGGTGTACCAGTGCACTGGGCAGCCGTTGATGAGGAATACATAGCCAGATGTGCTTTTCCTACTCTTTGTGTCGCCTGCCCAGTCAGCATCAGCATAGCAGGTTAATATGGGCTCTTTGGAGCTCACTGGCTCTAGGCTTAGGTAGGCATCTATGCTGTGCTTTAGGTATCTGAGCACGCGTTTTACACCTTCCCAGTGGTACATTTTTGGATCGCTGACGTGCCTAGACAAGAGGTTGACCGCTAGGAGGATGTCTGGCCTAGTCCAGTTGGCTATATATAGAAGGGACCCAACGACAGACCTATAGAGGGTATTGTCCTTAAATGTCTCACCTTCGTTCATGTGTTTTAAAAAGTCAATTTGCATGGGTGTTTCACACGGCTTGGCATTCCTCATGTTGCACTTGTGTAATAGTTCCAATATTTTCTCCTTTTGGGAAACCCTGAACCCTTTTGGTGTTCTGTCAATCTGGACACCCAAGTATTTGTTTACCTTTCCCAGAGTTTTTAGTGCGAAATGCTTCCCCAACTTATCAGCGAAATCATCACATTTTTGTTTATGCTGGCCACAGTACAAAATATTGTCCACATAAACAAGCACGTATTCGATGGATGTGCCCTCCCCTTTTGTGAAGAAACATAGGTCAGCGGAGGTGGCTGTGAACCCCATGTCCCTGAGAATTTTTGCTAGGCACTCATACCACCTCTTACCGGATTGCTTCAGCCCATACAGACTCTTGTTTAACAACCAGGTATCCCCCTCCTGTGTGTTTCTTCTGGGGGGTGCCCTGACGAAGATCTCTTTGTCTAGCTTCGCGTGAAGATAGGCTGTCTGCATGTCGAATTGGTAGATCTCTAGTCCTAGAATTGTTGCTATCACCAGGGTGCTCTTTACACTCTCGGCCCTGACCGTGGGTGAATATGTATCGGTGTAGTCCTCCGGGTACTTTTGCGCAAACCCCTGTGCTACTAACCTAGCCTTTGTCCGAATGGGTACCTTGTTGTCTGGTACCTTGGATGGGGTATACACCTTTAGCTCTCTCAGGCTGTTCATCTCTTTATCCATGGCCTCCTCCCACCTAATCCTTTCTTCTCGTGGGAACCTAAGAATGTCTTCGTAAGAGTTAGGTGTTGTGGTGTTTGTGTGTATTGAGAGTACGTAATCTTCAAACTTTTTTGGCATTTTGTTCCTGTTGTGTCTGACGGGCCTGTTGGGTAGTGTCTCTGTGTCATGCATGTATTTGGCTTCCTTCTCTGTGAGTGCATCTACCTTTATGACGGGGTGGTCCTCTTTCCATCCCTTGGTGTCTACCCCTTGGTGTTTGGATTTGTGATTCTCGTGTGCCTCAGTTTCAGCTGTGTCTAGTCTACTCATGATCCTTACATTGTCTGGGATTTCCTGCCTGAGCAACACTTCGTTGAGATGTATTTTTGACCAGTTTGTGTTTTCATGGAACACTGCTGTTCTGGATATGATAAATTTATTGTCCCTGTCAATAAACCTGTACCCTTTTGTCCCGGACTCATATCCCATAAATCTTAGTCTCCTTGATACCTTGTCCCCCTTTTGTCTTAACTGCTTTGGGATATGTACGTCCGCAGTGACCCCAAATACGTGTAGGTGAGCTATTTGGGGTTTCCTATTGTACATAACCTCATAGAGAGTTTTGTTTACCACGCTTGACCATAGCCTGTTCAGGGTGTAATTTGAGTATGTGAGTGCCTCTGCCCAGAAGTGTTGCCCCAGCCCTGCGTCTTCTAATATGCATCTTACCATTGTTTGTAATACACCGTTCCTGCGTTTCGACACTCCGTTATGGAATGCGGAAAAAGGCGAAGAAGTAAAGTGTAATATCCCGTGTTTCTTTATCCAATTGGAGAAGTCCCTTGATAGGAACTCTGACCCTCTATCTGTCATAATTTGTTTTATTTTGATGTTGTGTTGTGTTTCTACCCTCCTGTAAAATTCTTTGAACTTTTGAAACACCTCATTTTTGTGATTGAGTGTGTATACGAACCCGTAACGACTGAAGTCATCAACTATAGTTAGGAAAAACCTCTTTTTGTACTTAATCGAGGGTTTCATGGGGCCTACCAAATCCATGTGGACTAACTGAAAGGTCGAATTGGTGGTGCGAGAGGCCTTTTTTGGTCTAGGTTTTGTTTTTAGTTTAGAGCATTTGCACACGGAACACTGTAGATAATTGTCACAATTCTTTACTTGCAAACCGTTTGAACATTCAGTCATTTTTTGTACAATTGGGAAACTGGCGTGGCCCAACTTCCTATGAAGTAGATGGGCGCATTCATCATGGATGGGTTTGCCAATAGATGGCCTCCCCTTGTGTGCTGTGTCAGGAATATGTTTGTCCTCAGTGGTGTGCTTGGCCTTGTCCTCTTTTGTCCTCCCGAGGGTACCTGTTTTGCCTTCCCTATCTTCTAGTTGTGCGTTTGCATCTGGATAATCTTGGGGTTGTAAGTATGTGAGCCCCCCTTCGATGATGATCTTGCCTATGTCCTTATTTCCTTTTGTCATGAATGCTTTCCCTCCCTTAAAGGTTGTCTCAATGCCTAAGTCTTTGCTGAGCTTGAGTGTGGCCAGTATATTGTGGGTATCTCAGGTATGAGCAATACCCCCTCTATTTTCCCTATCCCATCTATGTGTGTGTTCCCTTCTCCCGTTACCAGTACCTTGTCCTGATTGGCTACCTTAATGTGGTACTTCTTTGGTGTGAATGATGTTAGTATGTTCCTGTTGTTGGTGGTGTGGTTGGTGGCTCCTGAATCGATGAGCCATGTGTTCCCTTTCCTTGGCTGTGTGCGTGTGGGTTGGTGGTCTCCAAGGCCATACAGTGAGCCCGCTTGGCTGTCACTGGAGCTGTCTCTATGCCCCCTTCTCTCTCTGGGATTGGGGGAGTCCCTGCGCCTGAACCTTCTGTCTGGTGAGTGCCTATCTGGGTACCCTGACTTCCGGCCTTGCCTTTCCCTGTGGTGATTGTAGTCTCTGTCCCTTTGGTTTCTGGGGCAGTCTCACTTATAATGGTTTCTGGAGCCGCAGGTAAAGCATTCTGGGGTGTTGTGGTCCCTGGTTTGAAAATCTACCCTTTTTATTGGTCTACTCTCCCTGCGGCTTGTGGAGCGGTCCCTTCTTAGGCTATCCTCCGCTATCAGCCTGTTGGTAAGCGTTTCTAGGGAGAGATGCTCTATGTTGAGGCTATCTAGTTGTAATATAAAGTTTTCCCAACTAGAGTCCAGGGAGTTTATAATTATGCTCTTCATGCTATCTTCTGAAATGGTTTCCCCCCTTTGTATGAGTTCTGCCCTGGTAACATTTAGTTTAAGGATGTGTTCCCCCATGGGAGTCCCAGCTTTGTGCCTGGCTGAGTAGAACTCTCTAGATATCTTGGTGGTTGTGGCTGCACTCTTACTATAGAATAGATTAAATATTTTTTGTAATATCTCAGCCACAGTCAAGTAGTGGCCAAGGCTAGGGTATATGCTGGGTGATAGGCTTTCCATTAGCAAGTAATAGGCCCTGTGGTGCAGGCAATCTACATCAAAAGTCCAGGGTTTTCTGGGTGGATCATTAAGTAAAAATAACATATTCTCCCTTAGAAAGATAATTTGTAGCTGAAGATTCCACTCTAAGAAATTAGTTCCATCTAATTTTAACTTGTGGAAATCAGCAGGCAAAGTCATTGAGCTGTATGGTAAATTACTCACAGTCTGGAGCTGTCCATGGTTTTGTAGGTGAGGGAACTCGCAATATGCTGGAGGGATGCTTGTTGCTAGTCTGTATGGATTTATCTCTATGTTCTTTGCACTTATCTCTATGTTCCTCTCTCTTCCTACAGGCAGCGACTGGGCATGTGCGAAGCTCATTTCGCGCCGGAGGTCGTCGGGTGAGGAGCTCTCTGCTTTTGCTCTCAGGCCTAGGCCTAGGCCTGCCGGTGGGAGGCTGGACTCACCCCTGGTGGGCCCGTAGCCCTCCCTGGGCAACGGATGCCATGGCTGGGCCCCTGCATCTCAGGCGAAGAACGGGAAGAGGTGAGGAGGCGAAGCGGTCGCAGGTCGAGGACTTCTGGAGCTCGGCGGTGCAGCGGCAGCGGCGGATGTAAGTCGAGGATTCCCTGGGTTCGGCAGCGCGGCGGCGGCAGCAGTGGCGGCGGCGGTGGATCCTGGACGATGCTGGGTGGTCTCCGGGCGAGTAGAGAAGCCTGGTGGAGGTCGCACGGCTGGAAAGTAGCTGCTTTGTCTTCTTATTTCCGGGCCCAGTGAAGTTGGTGCAGTGGGTGGCGAGTGCGAATCCTGCGGTTGATCGGTCCTGCAGGTGGTCGGGTTCTGGTGGTCGCTTTCTGGGCGCGTTGTCTCTCGGAGTGTCGACTGGGTCGCTGCGTGGGTTCCGGAGGTCATCCTGTTGTCCCTTTGGCCTTGGGGTGCCTCGGGGTGTCTCTTTGCAGGCGTAGGAGGCTTGAATGCGGAGCCAAGTGCTGCCGCAAGAGTTTCTATTGCTTTTTCCACTTCGGGCCTGGTAGGTGGGCCCTTGCAGGCCTGCGTTGTTGTTTCTGCGTGGTTTTCGGGTTCTTCCCCACTCGTGTTGGGGTCCCTGCAGGTTTGCGCCATTTCTTTTTTTTTCTTTTTTTTAAAAATTTTTTATTATATTTTTATTGTTAAAGAATAACAAAAAGGAAAGAAAAAAAAATCAATACAAAAAATCAATAGTAAGGAAAGAAAAAAAAATTTCCCCCAACGTGCTATACAAACGGAAAGGAAGTTTTAGGAACTTGAAGTCTTCAATTCTTCCAGAAATCTCTTTGATAAGGTACTGGTGCCGATTCATCCAATCTCCCAAGTGCAAAGTCCACAAATGGTTGCCAAGTGTTCCAAAAAACATTTTCTTTATATATACCACTTCTAATTTTAATATCACAAGTCAATTTATCACTTAATGCAAATTTCCATGTTTCATTGTACCATTCTTCTAATTTTAAGTCAACATTTAATTTCCAATATCTAGCAATTATAATTCTCCCCATTATAACCAAAATCCTCACCAATTCTCTTTCTCCAGTTGTTAATGTTGTTTCATTCAATATTAATAATAATATGGTTTCCAATTTCAATTTGACCCTCTTAATTATTTCAAATATTTCATTTTCTATCCTAGACCAAAAAAGTTCAACCCCATTACATTTACTCCACATATGAGCATATGTCCCGAGTTCCACTTTACATCTCCAACACATTTTATCCACTTTATTATCCATTTGAAAAAGTCTTATTGGGGTCAAATACCACTTCCAAATGACTTTATAGTTATGTTCTTTAATCCTTATTGATAATGTCCTCATTATTCTACTAACCCAGTTCATATTCCAATTTTGATCAGAAATTTCAATACCCAGTTCTTTTTAAATTTTTAATTTTAAGTGAAAGTATAATACCTAAATATCTTAAATTATCCTTTATCTTAATTCCAAATTGATTTTGTAATTTTTCTAATTTATTTTCCCTATCAATTTCCATTAATAATTCTGATTTTGCCCAATTTACTTTCAAACCAGTCATATCTTCAAATTCTTCCAAATGTATTTGAACTCTTTTTATATTATTTGTAATATTATTTAAAATGACAAGAGTGTCATCTGCATATAAATTAACTTTGACGCCTTTATAACCTATTAATTCTGAATCCTCTTCAATCAAAGTTGTTAAAATTTCCATTGCTAATAAAAATAGGGTCGGAGACAGGGGACAACCCTGTCTTGTCCCTGCTTCCAAATTTATATCTTGTGTAAATATACCATTTACCTTCACTCTTGCCGTACCCCTCTGGTACAATTTGGAAATAATATGAATAAATTTATTACCAAATCCTAATGCAGAAATCATTTCTTTTATAGTATCCCATTGTATAGAATCAAAGGCTTTAAAAATATCCAAGGTAAGAATACCTATCTTATCACCATTATTCTCAGCAATATCAATAACATTTAATACTCTTCTAACTAAATCACACATATAATGCCCTTTAACAAAACCTACTTGATTATGGTTTATATATTTATCTATAAAATTATTCAATCTATTTGCTACAATTGCAGTAAATATCTTAGCATCTTGGTTAATCAAGGAAATGGGCCGATAGGATTCAATTTTTTCTAAATCTTTACCTGGTTTCGGGATTAAGGATATAATTGTTCTATTCCAGGACATGGGAATATCATCTCCATGTAATATCTTATTATACAATTTCTGTAATTTTGGGATCAAAGTTTCTTTAAACTCTTTATAAAATTCTGCTGGTAACCCATCCTCACCTGGAGATTTTCCAAGTTTTAGCTTCTGAATCACATCTTTAATTTCCTCAGAGGTAATATCCTTTTCCATTTTTTCTTTATATTTATTATCAATTTTCTTCTGACCATATTTTTCTAAGAAATTTTTTAATTTACAATTATCAATTTCTTTTTTAAGATATAATTCTTGAAAAAACTTTTTAACAATTTCACATTTCTCTAATTTTTTATAACATCTCTTACCTTTTTCATCTATTAGGACACCTATTTCTCTTTTTTCTTTTTTATCTTTCGCCATTCTTGCTAATAATTTTGAATTTTTATTACCATAGTCAAAAAATTCTCTTTTTAAATAGCTTAATTTTTTTTAACTATTTCTGTATCTTCCGCTATTTGTTTATTTTTCAATTTTTTAAGTTCCTCCCATAATTTCTTATCCTTAGTCTCTAGAAATCTATTTTCCAGTTCTTTTATCAATTTCTTCTTTTCCTCTATTTTTACTTTATAATTCTTATACTTCCTACTTGATAATTTAATACTTTCTCCTCTAAAAATTGCTTTCATTGTGTCCCAAACTGTTCCATAATTAACTTCCCCATTATCATTCCAATCCCAATTTTCTTCCCATTTCTTAAGAATACGATTCTTATCTTCCTCGTTTTTATACAATTTTTCATCATATCTCCAACCATTTTCTTTTTTCTCCAAAAACATATCTAATTCTAGTAACAATTCTGCGTGGTCAGAGTCTTTAAATATTCCAACATCCATATTATCCACGTTATCCATCAGATTCTTGGATACAAAAATATAGTCAATTCTTGAATATGAATTAAATACCTTTGAGTGAAAAGTATACATTCTTTTGTTACCTTTAATCTCCCTCCAAACATCTACTACACCATTTTGCAACATCCAATTATCAAGTATCCCCATTTTTCTTATTCCACCATATCGGGTAGGATTGGTACTATCCATCTGGTTTCTAATTAAATTAAAATCACCAGCAATAATTACCTTCCCTACCCTTTCAGTTTGCAACAAATCGGTAATCTTATTCAAAAAATCTTTTTGATTCACATTTGGTGCATATAAATTAACTAATGTTATTTTTTCCTCGTTAATACATCCTGTTATTATCAAATATCGTCCATCAATATCTGCTATTACTTTGTTTTTTTCAAATTGGACTCTATTTGATATTAATGTTGCAACACCTCTAGATTTTGAGGACCCAAAAGCTTTTTCATAAACCTGCATCCCTTTTAAATACATCCTGTTTATATCCTCAGATTTCTGATGAGTTTCTTGCATAAAAAGTATGTCAGGAGAATCTCTTTTAATCTTAAATTCTAAACGTCTTCTCTTAATCTGATTCCCAGTACCTTTAACATTCCAAGTCACTACCTTAATTACACCCATTAATATTTTTAATTTTAACTATTCCCTCTTTTTCCTTTCCGTGACCCAAAACCCAAACAAATATATATATAGACAACACATAACATAAAAAAATAATAAAAATAATAATAATAATATAAAACATACAAACAACATAAAACAAAAACTAACATAACACACAACCACATAAAATCTTCATCTCCCACCATCTTCATTAAGACACGCCTCGTTTCCAAGAGTGGGGGAGAGGGGACCCCGTCCATCAGCTGGGTCGTCTCTTCATTGGCATAATTCTGGTTTCAATTGAACAACTACAGGTTCTTCGTCCCCGCACTCGGGCTCATCTTCCCTTTTATGTTCAGAGTCCAATGTAATCATCCTTTCCACTCCTTCACCAGTAAGATCTTGACTTTTCTTCTGTACCTCCGCCAAAGATGGAGAAATATCTTTCGTTGGTTTTCTTTTCCTCTTTGGTTTTCGACCTAAACCTCCGACCACCCCTCCTTCTTCCTCTGGTGTTGATGTATATATTTCAATTCCACCCATTTTGAGTAATTGTGATCTTAATTCACTTTGTTCTTCCTCTTTTTCCAAAAAGCCAAGCTCATGGAAGTATTGGACCACATCCGTTTCTATTGTAAATATATGCATTCTATTTTTATAGAAAAATTTCATTCGCTGTGGTGGTCTCCAATTATACTTAATACCTCTATCTCTTAATATTTTAGTAATTGGCTTCAGATAATATCTCCACGATCTTTCCTCTCTTGAGATATCTTGAAAGACTTGGAGCTGTTTTCCCTCAAGCTTCAGCACAGCATCACCATTTTCTCTAATTTTTGCCATTACTTGTAATTTATCATTAACACTTGCAAATCTCACCAAGACATTTCTTATTATTTCACGTTGTCTTCTAAATCCAATTCGATAGACACTTATCAAATCTGTAGTTGTAAAATTTTTATCCAATCCAAGTTCATTAAGCCATTTCAAAACATGTTGTTTAACATTGTCCACTTTTTCTTCCACTATGCCTCTTATAACAATGTTGGACTTCCTAACTTCTTCTTCCAAAATACATATTCTTCTATCCTGTTTTTCATTTTTAAAAAAGATTTCAGTTATTTGCTTATCAATTTTTTTTGTTTGCACTTGTAGTTGGTCTACATTATCTTTTATCACTGTTACTTCTGCTGTGTATTTAGCAAAATTAACATTAATTTCTTGAACAATTTGTTCCAGCTGATTGGATCTTTCCTTCTTTTCTTCATCCATTTTTAAATGTATTTTTTGAAATTCTGTATCCATTATTTCAATTTTATCACTTAATTTGTTTAATGCCAACACAATTTGAGCTGAGTCAATACTAGCTTGAGAAATCTGTTTGACCTTTGATCGCACTGATTCATCTTTAGATGGATCCATCTTAATAACTCCTATAATTTTTGACCAAATATTTCTATAACCTTATTCACAGTTCAAAATCAATGGGTCATCAACTTGTATTTAAGATGTTGAATTATTGTAGAGGAAAATCTTTAATCATCAATTCTGTACCACAGATACTCAGAAGGGTCTTTTCAGAAGGACTTGGGCTTATTTTACTTTCACTTTAAGAAGCCAGAGATGACAAATAAAGCATTAAAGAGTTCCAAATTTAAAAAAAGTTGAAAGTCCAAGTTATTGAAGGCTTGCTTACAATTGCTTCTTGCGCCAGAGGCAGTGTAAAATACAAACAGTGAAATTCCTGTAGTCACGTTAATCAAGATCAGTTACACTCCTCAGCGCCATTTTGCCCGCTGCGAACTTCAAACAGCAAACATGCTTTAGAGTACTTTAAAACTTTTAACTTTTAGTCCACAATTTTCACAGCGTCTTCAAAAAAAGGATAATTACTTTCAAATTTTCAGACGATCCCACAAACAAGCCATTTAAATATTCGGCTGTTCCAAAAAAAAGGTTCCTGTTCTCCACGTTTATGTCGACTCCAACATTCAGGCAGCTCTCATATATCTTATTTTTATCTTATTCAAACATAGCCATAAAACTTAATTTGCTGCCCTTCGCCCTGCGGACGTTTTTTGCGGATCCAGTTCACAATTAAATTCTAATTTATTGTTTTTCAGACCTCTTTAAATCATCGTTTCGCTGTTTCATCACCCCCTCTGCTCACTTTTATCCCCCGAAGGGAAAGCACTTTAAAAGAAAACCTCAATTAAAAGCAGTTCAGGGTGGCTTACCACATCAATCTTAATCCAACCAAGACAGGAACTCTTCAATAACGCATTTAGTTGTTATCGGACTTTAAAAATGCTGTTTATTTTATTTTCATCCGCTTTCAATTTTCCATATGCTGCAGAGAGACGAAGACAATGTCTTCTAAGCCACAGCCATGGACACGTCCCGCGCCATTTCTTTTAAATCTCGGCTCCCAATTGGTTGTCGGCCATTCCAAGATGGCCGCCAGGAGCATGGCGCGGAAATGAAATCCTCTAAGTCCGGAGCTTCAGCTTGGGAAAGCCTTTCCCTGGCCGGACTGGCGATTTCATTTTCTGGTTCCTGGGTGCTCATTGCTGCTCCATGGCTTTCCAGAAGGCCTTGGAGTTCCGCAATGAGCTCCCCTTTGCTGATGGGCGCTTCCAGCATCTTCAGGATAGTCAATCGGAATTCGTCTTTGCTCGGTGGCTCTGTTCTCTCGTTGCTGCAGGCTTCTTCTCTTAGTTCCTTGTCCCAGAGCAGTAAGTTTGGGTCATCTCCCTGCTCACTCTCGTTCGGGCCGGTTTTCGCTGTGGTGCCTTCGAGTGCCTGCAGTTCCTCCATTTGTTTCATATAGGCTCTGGTGCACATCCTGTTCTCCGCTTCGGACTGGATTCCTGATTCTGCCATTTCTGTGAGTTGTGGGTTAACCATCCTCTGCTACAAATCTGTGAAATGTTTCCAAGGATCTTACCCAATGACTCCAACACGAAATGCAATGAATCAGATCTCTTTATTAATCAGATGTTTCTGTTACAGGTATACGTCTGGAAGTACATCTGGATCTCTAGACCACATCTTATATACCTGGGAGGCAGAGCCGAGGTAAGGAGGGATCAGGGGAGGGTCTAGGTGGGTGGATGGATGGGGTTAACCCTTACTCAGCCAGTGGGCAACGTTAGGCATTTACATGTAACAAGCTCCCCAGATTTGACTGGGAGTAACAAGGAATGACCCATGGCAACCCTCAGACAACCATGCACTTGCCTGGGAAGAGAAATCTAGACAATTGCAACTCTCGGTAAGAGCAACTGGTGGGTCCACCCCCTCGGCCTCGACCAGCACCAGGAGCCCAGTCAAAGCATTGTCGGATATATCTTCAGCCTCATCCGAGGCGAGTGGCTGGGTGGGGCAAGGGGCGTGGCCAGGTGTGCAGGGCTACCGGTTCGGGCAAACCGGACCAGACTGGCTGAATCCCACCACTGGTCAGGTCTCCATCTTTTCCTGCAGCTGTTTGTATTTTTAGATACACCTCTGTTTTTAATATCACTTTTTGAAGCTTAATTGTTAATAGCCTGGCTGAATGCTGATTTGCCTATGCCCTTTTGCTTGATTGAACATGTAAACTTTCATCGTCTTATTTCAGAGTTTTAAGATACTTTTTCTTTCACTGCAAGGAAGTTAGCAGTGTGTTTTTTTTCCAGTGAAAGTGATTTGCTCTGATTTATATTGGATTTTTACTCTAAGGATTTTGTACTACTTTGTTGCTTCATTTTATTTTTGTATATATTCCTGTTTTTTTATTTTAAAACAGACTGGAACTGCCTCCTTTTTTTTTTTTACTCTCTGCTGTGAGAATCATCTTTGGTTCGTCTGTGGTTAATCTGTTATGGAACATCTACTCTCTTTGTCCTTGAAAAAGAACTGTCTACACTCTGCTTTGAAAGCTTGGTTATAAGAGAGATTCGGATTATATTAAAACCAAAGGAATAATAAATTAAAGATTTAGAATTGTCAGATGTAAATGCCTTATTCTCTATTGTGTAAATATTGTATATATGGGACATCAGGGGTTAACTTATTCTTTGGATTTTAATGTATTCATAATTTACCACTCCCATTCCTGGCTCCACCCCTTGTATATATAAGGAGCCACCCTCACCATTTTCTTTGCTTCTATCTTGAATATTCAGCGAATATAGAATGCCTATTATTATTAAAGAGAAATATATTTAAATCTCTAATTCTTATTATCTTTATTGAGTCTGATCCTGAAAATATTGCAACAAGCTGGTAGCAGAGGATGGTTAATTGACTCAATAAATAATTAAAAATGTCTAAGAAAGATAGGCCCAACACCAGGGCCTACAGCAAGGAAATAGAAACTGAACAAGAGATGATCAACGAATCCACTAACGCGATTTCGAGAGAATCCGAAGAATACACCACTGAAGAAGAAGAACTGATAAATGAAAATAATGACCAGGAAGAAATCGAAATAGAAAATAACGAACTCAGGTCAGAGATATTGAAGATACTAAAAAGCCAGAAGAACGATGAAAGCCTCATCGCGAACCTCCAAGAAATGCTGAAGAACAACGGAGCAGCGAGAGAGAAAAACATCGTTAAAGAAAAACCCAAAAATCAAAAAACTGTGAGTGAAATGAATACTGAGAAAGTCGTTGTGAAAAAGAAAAGATGTGATTCTGCGCGAAATTTTGAATGGCAGCCATCTTGGTTTCAACGAACTTCAAAAGAGAGTGAAGCAGAGCCAATCAAAACGCTCAGTTCAAAATTTCTGGCGCGAAAAACACTATCAGACGACGAAAGTGAAAAAGAAGACTCAAACTCTTCAGAAGAACCAGAATCAGAAAGTGAAGACGATTTAACAAAGTCTCAAGTAAAGTCAGCAATGAAAACGCTTTTTGCTGCTTTTGGGCCAAGATTGAAAATTTCCAAGGCACCAACGAAGAAGCAAGAGATCAAACTGACAACTCGAGACCTGCACGCTCCCATCCTGACTTCGAAGGCGACGACACCTGAGCCCAGAGAGCCATGCCGATTCCGTCCTACACCGCAGACCGGATCAAGTGCCAACGCACACGAAAGAAAGAGAAGAGCTGTCGCCACCACCAGAACCCCTAAAACCGAACCAGAGACCGACTCATCTGAAGAGGAGCGGAACGAGAGAGCTGAAATGGAGAGAACCTTCCACGACGACGCCAAGGAAGAAATGAGCAACGCGCATGTGCAAAGCTACGTAGACGGCCCCGAAAGACTTGAACTGGCCAGAGAACCGCGCAGACTCGTTGCGAGCATCCCCATGCCGTTCTGTAATTTCCTGCACTTGCGAGACCACGGACTGCCTCAGGTTGTAAGTAATGGACAAAATAATGTGGGGAACTTACCCAGTGACTTCCCAAAACTTAGAATTGATGGCATTAATTTACAAGAGTGGTATCAACAACTTCAGGTTGTCTTTATGAAAGAAAATTTACTATTCTTTATAACTAGTCCTCCAAGAAGACCTTGGACTTTAAAAATAGATTGTTTACATCATAGAGCATTTTTCATAATAATATCTAGCGTGTCTCCTGCAATGTATCATAGCATCAAATCAAACCTAACTGTGTCAGAAATAATTCAATGCATGTTTAATCTATTTCACAGCGATAGCATAGCTACAACTACAAGAATGTCTAAGGATTTCTTTTCTTCTAGAGTGAAACCAGGGGTTTCTATAAGTGAGCATTTGATATCTCTAAACAAAATAAGAGCTGAGCTGCAATTGAGGGGGGAAGTGATTTCAGATCAAACAATGAAAAGTGTTATTATCAATTCACTTGATTCATCATGGGATAGCTTTATGTCACACTTAGATACTATTAATTTAGGATATTTAACCATAGAAAGTCTATCTAACAAATTGATAGCAGAAGACAATTCAAGAAAAAATCGTTCCAGTAATCAAACAGAACACAAATCTTTTAGGAAAGTAGCTTTCCAAGAAAAATATAATGAAGCCTTTAGATGCCACAATTGTGGATCCAGGGAACACAGTAGAAGAGACTGTCCCAAGGTCTCAAGGGAGAGACATAGGCCAGAATATAGAAACAAATACAATTATAGACAGTCTTCCACAGATAGACACAAATATAGAAGCCCACCAAATTACAGAGAAAGTAGAGGGGGTAGAGAAAATTCAAAAGAGAGAAAATCTGGGTCACTAAATGGACTAAACAAACAAGAAAGCACCAAAACACAACAAAATGAGAACAATAATTGGCTTATTGATTCTGGTGCAACCAATCACACCACTAACAACAAAAGTATATTATCTTCATTTACAGAAGATAAGTTTGTGATAAAGGTAGCTAATCAAGAAAAGGTTCAAGTATTAGGCAGAGGAAATGTGACCTTGCCTGGTTTAGGTAAAATAGAGGGGGTATTATTAATCCCAGAAATACCTCATAACATACTAAGTGCTATAAAACTAAGCAGAGATTCTGACATCAATATAGTTTTCTCAAAGGGGAAAGCAACTTTAGAGAAGGACAAAACAAATATAGGCACTGTGATGATAAAAGGAGGTCTACCCTATCTGATAACAAAAGAAAGATGGTTACATAACATTGATTCAAATATGGAAGATTGTATTGAAGCAGATGATGAAAATGTTAGTAACAGTGACAATGATGAATGTAAAATACCTCATGATCACAAAAATACACACAATGAGAAGAAACCAAAAATAGGTAAACCAATTCATGATGAGTGTGCTCACATCTTACATAGGAAGTTAGGACATGCAAGCTTTCCTGTAGTTCAAAAAATGACTGAACACGCAGAAGGTGTCAAAATAAAAAATTGTGATAATTATTTGGAATGCTCAGTATGTAAATCCACCAAACTAAAAACCAGTCCCAGACCAAAAAAATCTAACAGATCAACTAACAATATTTTTGACTTAGTACATATGGATTTAGTTGGTCCATTAACTCCATCAATTACCTATAGGAAACGTTACTTTCTAACAATAGTGGATGATTATAGTCGCTATGGTTTTGTTTACACATTAAAGCACAAGGATGAAACCTTTCAGAAATTTAAGGAATTCTACAAACGCATAGAAACACAACATAATATCAAAATAAAACAAATTATGACAGATAGGGGATGTGAATTCATGTCTAAAGAATTCTCCCAATGGTTAAAGGATAGGGGAATGCTACATTTCACGTCCAATCCATTTTCTGCGTTTCAAAACGGGATTGCAGAGAGAAAGAATTCCACACTACAAACCATGATTAGATGCACATTAGAGGATGCTGGTTTAGGCAAACAATTCTGGTCAGAAGCCCTACATTATTCAAATTACACTCAAAATAGAACCTGGTCCAGTATTGTGAATAAGACACCGTATGAGGTGATGTACAATAGGAAACCTAAATTAGCACACATGCACATATTTGGAGTCACTGCAGATGTGCACATACCTAAGCAGTTGAGGAGAAAGGGAGAAAACGTATCCAGAAGATTAAGATTTATGGGATATGAAACTGGAACCAAAGGGTACAGATTCATTGATAATAATAACAAATTTATAGTCTCCAGAACAGCTGTGTTCCATGAGCAGGCCAATTGGTCTAAACTGCACCTTAATGAAATATTTCCAAATAAATGCAAAGATGCGATATCTTGCGAGGAAGGGACAATAGAAAATCAAAACATTAACAAAAATAAGAACAAAACCAAAACTTGGACAAATAGTCAGCATAAAATAAAGACAGACACATTAACAAAAAAGGAAGCTAGATATTTGCACGACAACCATAGCAAACCTGAAAGAGCTATTAGAAACAATAGAAATCAAATACCAAGTAAATACAAAGATTACATAATGCATATGAATGGAGAACAAATAACACCTAATACATATGAGGAAGTATTAAAACTCCCTCGTGAAGAAAGAGAAAAATGGGAACTAGCTATGAAAAAAGAGATGGAAAGTTTGCAAGGATTAAATGTATTCACTCCTGCGATCGCACCTAAGGGTAAAACAATTATAGGTACCAGGTGGATTTATAAAATTAAGAACCTAGAAGGAGGCAATACTTTATACAAGGCTAGACTAGTTGCACAAGGTTATGCACAAAAATATCCAGAAGACTATACTGACACATACTCCCCCACGGTGAGGACAGAGAGTGTTAAAACAGCTCTAGTAGTAGCATCTGCACTCAATCTGGACGTATTTCAATATGACATACAGACTGCGTATTTACACGCAAAACTAGATAAGGAAATATATGTAAGAGCACCACATAGTCAATACACTAATAAGAATGAAATTTGGTTATTAAATAAGAGTCTATACGGATTAAAGCAATCTGGCAAGAGATGGTACGATTGCTTGGTAAAAGTACTAAAGACCATGGATTTCAACGCTACCACTGCTGATAACTGTTTCTTTGTAAAAAAGAGTGATGATCACATTGAATTTGTATTAATTTATGTGGATGATATTTTATATATAGGAAAACACAAAGAGAGCAGAGAAATCTTTGTAAATAAGTTAAACGAACATTTCTCGTTGAAATCTCTAGGTAAAGTGAATAAATACCTTGGTGTACAAATTAACAAAACTAGAAGGGGATTCAAACTTACTCAGAAAGATAAGATCATTGAACTTCTAAACAAATGTAATTTAAACAATGCCAAAACCTGTGACACTCCTATGCAAACTGATTTCCTTAGAAACACTGATGAGTCTTCCCCTGAATTTAAAGATAATACATTTTACAGATCAGTTATAGGCTCACTCCTTTATATATCTAATTGGACCAGACCAGATATTGCATTACCTCTCAATTTATTGTCAAGATATGTTAGCAAACCAACCATGTATCATTGGGAAGCTGTCAAAAGAATTTTAAGATATTTGAAAAGTACATTAGATTTTTGTTTAGTATTAGAACCTAATAATGACAAAGAACCAAAAATTACCTGTTATGCGGATGCAGATTGGGCTGGTGATACATCATGCAGAAAGAGTACTTCTGGTTATATTTTTCTATTGAATGATTGTCCAGTTTACTGGTACACTGGTAAACAAGAACTGGTAGCCACTTCAACCACAGAAGCGGAATATGTTTGTTTATCCAAAGCTGCAAATAACCTTGTATGGTTCAATGACTTGATCTCAGATGTTTGGAAAAAACCTGCATTACCTTTTGTTGTGCATGAAGATAATAAAGCAGCCATTGAAATATCCAGATCCGATGCCATTGGACAAAGGTCCAGGCATATTGATATAAAATTTAAGCACGTGAGACAATTATCTCAAGATGGGTTCATCAAAGCAATACATTGTGATACTTCTGAACAATTAGCTGACATATTAACGAAGCCTTTACCTTCTAAACAGCACAAATATTTAACTTCTAAATTGTATGTATTATATTGTCCTGAATCTGAATGTAATTGGTGTTGTATAGCGAACCGGCATTTAGAGGGGGATTTGTCAGATGTAAATGCCTTATTCTCTATTGTGTAAATATTGTATATATGGGACATCAGGGGTTAACTTATTCTTTGGATTTTAATGTATTCATAATTTACCACTCCCATTCCTGGCTCCACCCCTTGTATATATAAGGAGCCACCCTCACCATTTTCTTTGCTTCTATCTTGAATATTCAGCGAATATAGAATGCCTATTATTATTAAAGAGAAATATATTTAAATCTCTAATTCTTATTATCTTTATTGAGTCTGATCCTGAAAATATTGCAACAAGAATATTATACATTATATATGTCCTACAATGCCCCCAAAAAGAGATATAAAAGAGAGATGGGACTCAGATGACTTTAATGTTAATGCCTTCTTGGAAACTTTTGAAAAAAAATGTTTGTCAACTTACAACTTTTAAATGAAAAATTAGATAAAAGGTTTGATGAATTTGCCACAATTTCATATAACCCTAAAGAAGACATTCAGATACAGGCAAAAGCAGTTAAACCAGCCATACAATTGGATGGACTGGATATACGGTAAATTCTCTGTAGAGAATTTGAAAGCGAAGGAGTTTTGCTTGAAAACTGGAGACTTGCTAGAGGAGGCTGAATGGGGCATTAACGAACAGGACTTTCTTAGGAAAGTTGATGAATTCTGCAGAATAGAGCCAACATGTGTAACTAGAAGACAACTGTCAAGAGACATGGTGTTCCAATTTGCAGGGAAATCTACTGAACAACAAGTGCTATGTGGATATCCTCAATGGAGACCTACCTTTTTTGGGAGTGAGAAGCAGCTGTTTGGAAAGATGCCATTTATAATTTTAAAGAAAAGTAAGGATAACCTGGAAGGAGTTGTTTTTATTATCAAGAATCAGTCGATGGTATTTGACTCTGGACTGATCAGAGACAATGGTTGCAGTGGGTTTATGAAAGTCTGGAGGCCACTTGTGGACTTTCTGCGAGTTAAATACTGGTAAACAATAGATTGTTAACAGAGGGTTTTGCAGTTAAGTTTTGTTGTTGGGACTACTACCTGTTAACTGTTTTTTATAGTGTACAGAAGGTAGGTCAAATTGGTTGATAGTTAACAGTTTTCTATATTTGTGATATTTAGATAGATAGATAGATAATTTTATTTCTATACTGCCCCTCTCCCAAAGGACTCGGGGCGGTGCACAGCCAAGTAAAAACACAATACAAACATCATAATTAAATTTAAAAATTATTAAAATTATTAAAATTCTTACATTTACGGCCAAAATTCATTAAGAACCCAAAAATTTTAAAACTCCAAATTTAAAACTCCATTACAAAGATAGCCCTGCCTGTAGGAAGAGCAGGGTCTTGAGGGCACAGCAAAAAACTCGTAGGTCAGAGATTGTGCGTATTTCTGGGGACAGTTCGTTCCAAAGGGCAGGGGCTCCCACAGAGAAGGCTCTCCCCCTGGGTGTCGCCAGCCGACATAATTTGGCCGACGGCACCCTGAGGAGTCCCTCCCTGTGGGAGCGAACTGGTCGGTGGGAGGCTATCGGTGGCAGAAGGCGGTCTCGTAGATACCCAGGTCCTGAGCCATGGAGCGCTTTAAAGG
Source organism: Pituophis catenifer annectens (assembly GCF_029215685.1). NCBI lineage: Eukaryota > Metazoa > Chordata > Lepidosauria > Squamata > Colubridae > Pituophis > Pituophis catenifer. Next base: position 43,708,691 of record NW_027256885.1, read on the forward strand.
TGGTAACCAACACCTTGAATTGCACCCGGAAGACCACTGGGAGCCAGTGCAGCTCACGCACGAGAGGTGTTACATGAGTGCAACGGGTTGCACCCTTAATCACCCGCGCGGCCTCATTCTGGACCAGTTGGAGCCTCCGAGTGCTCTTCAGGGGGAGCCCCATGTAGAGAGCATTACAGTAGTCCAGCCGAGAGGTAACAAGGGCATGAGTGACCGTGCGCAAGGCATCCCGGTCCAGAAAGGGACGCAACTGGTGAATCAGGCGATCCTGATAGAAGACCCCCCCGGCCACAGCCGTCATATGCTCTTCTAAAGACAGATGTGCATCCAGGAGGATGCCCAGATTGCGAGCCCTCTCTGTGGGGGCTAAAGATTCACCCCCTATAGACAGCGATGGCATCAGCTGACTATACCGGGACGCCGGAAGCCACAGCCACTCGGTCTTGGAAAGGTTGAGTCTGAGCCTATTTCTCCCCATCCAGACCCGTACGGCCTCCAGGCACCGGGACATCACGTCAAGGGCATCATTGGGGTGGTCTGGGGTGGAGATGTACAGCTGAGTGTCATCAGCGTACTGATGTACCCTCACCCCAAAACCACGGATGATCTTGCCCAGTGGCTTCACATAAATGTTGAACAGAAGGGGTGAGAGGACCGACCCTTGCGGCACCCCCCAAGTGAGGTGCCTCGAGGTCGACCTCTGCCCCCCTGCCAACACAAACTGCGAGCGGTCGGAGAGGAAGGAGGAGAACCACCACAAAATGGTGCCCCCTATTCCTAACCCCCTCAACCATTGCAGCATGATACCATGGTCGATGGTATCAAAAGCCGTTGAGAGATCTAATAGGACCAGGACAGAGGAACAACCCCTGCCCGAGCCCTCCAGAGATCATCAACCAATGCGACCAATGCCGTTTCCATGCTGTACCCCTGCCTGAAGCCTGACTGGTACGGGTCTAGATAGACAGCTTCATCCAGGTACCGGGGGAGCTGTTGTGCCACCACACTCTCAACAACCTTCACCACAAAACGAAGGTTGGAGACCGGACGATAATTAGCTAATACAGCCGGGTCCAGGGAAGGCTTCTTGAGGAGAGGCCTCACCACCGCCTCTTTCAAGGTGGCAGGAAAGGCACCCTCACTCAAAGAAGCATTTATAATCCCCTGGAGCCAGCCTTGTGTAACCTCCCGAGAGGCCAGTACCAACCAGGAGGGACACGGGTCCAGTAAACATGTGGCAGCACTAAGCCTACCCAGAGTCCTGTCCAAGTCCTCGGGATCCACATGGTCAAACTCTTCCCAAATAATATTCTCAAGACCTACCCCCATCTCCTCCCCTGGACTCATCCAGTCGGAGTCCAAGCCTTCCTGAATCTGAGCGACTTTATCATGCAGGAATTGCGCAAAATCCTCAGCTCGACCCTGCAAGGGATCTTCCCGCGCTCCCTCCCAAAGAAGGGAGCGGGTCACCCTAAACAGAGCAGCTGGGCGATTCTCTGCAGATGCGATAAGAGCAGAAAAATAGTTGGATTTTGCCGCTTTTATCGCCACTAGGTGGGTCTTGATATAAGACCTCACCTGTGTTCGGTCAGAATCAGATTGACTAGTCCTCCAGACGCTCTCTAGGCATCTTTTCTGACGCTTCATCTCTCTCAGCTCCTCGAAGAACCAAGGAGCCAATTGAGATTGGCATCGGGTCAGAGGCCGCAAAGGCACGAGGTGGTCCAAAGCTCCGGTGGCTGCCCTATCCCAGGTGGCCACCAGATCTTCAGTCGAGTCATGTGCCAGGGTCTCAGGAAATGGCCCAAGCTCCATTAGGAACCTGTCAGGGTCCATCAGGCGCCTGGGACGGAACCACCTAGTCGGTTCCGTCTCCCTGCAGCAGGGAGTAGCGGTTCGAAAGTCTAAGTCAAGGAGAGAATGATCTGACCATGACAAGGGATTGACGTCTAAATCCCTTGTTCCTAGATCATTCAGCCACTGACCAGAGACAAAAATCAAGTCCAGAGTGTGTCCCCCCATGTGAGTGGGGCCTTGAACTAATTGGGTCAGGTCCATGGCCATCATGGAAGCCATGAACTCCCGAGCCGTCTCTGATGCCTCACCGGCGGATGGCAGGTTGAAATCCCCCATGACTATAAGTCTGGGGGTATCCACCGCCACCCCGGCAATGACGTCGAGCAGCTCGGGCAGGGCCGCCGCTATGTGGCAGGGAGCCAGGTACGCAGTCAGCAAGCACATCTGCACCCCACGACCTCACTTCACAAACAGGGACTCACATCTGGCTATCTGAGAAACAGTGGCTTCCCTCGGACAAAGACTTTCCCTAATAACCGCCGCCACTCCCCCGCCCCTCCCCTGAGCCCTCAGCCAATGAAATGCATGGAAACCTGGTGGACACATTTCAACGAGGGGGACCCCCCCCTCATGGCCCAACCAGGTCTCCATAATCCCTGCCAGGTCTGCACCCCCCTCAGTAATGAGATCGCAAATGAGGGGGGCTTTGTTAACCACCGACCTGGCATTACACAACATCAGCTGAGGACCCAGGGCCTGAGACTCTGTGCAACCCGGGGAACGAGCCACGCATTGGGGGCCAGAGTGCGCAATTGCTCACAAGCAGCGTGAGCGCACTCCCAAAGCTTGATATGGCCCCCTGCGCCCACCATACCTGCCCCTCCCACTCACTGTCTCAATTGAGCTGCCCTTCATTTCGCCCCCCAGCATCCCAATCAACCTTCCATCCCCATCCCCTCCGCTGCGCCCATCTGACCCACCACCCCGTTCAGTGGCTATATGGACCCCCCCAGGTCCACCTCTACAACCCCCTCCCCCCCAGGTCCCGTTAAAATTTTCGTTAAAAATTTTGATTAAAAAACCATCTCTCAGGGTTCCAAAACCCATCATCAAGATAGGCCCTCAATAGCATGGAGGGCCAGGCCTGCGAGAGGGGGGAGTCTCACAGCACTAGAAGATCGATTTATAATGTTATATAGCAATTTTGGAAATATAGATGTTAGACGTTCATGAATTGTGGACCTCTTTTGCAAGTAGGGGGAACAACTATTATTGCTGAAATATATTTATCAGTATTCAACCAGGGGGACATTTTATGCATATGTTTAATATTTTGTTATATACACTTTTTTTGGTCTTTGTTTTTGTCTTATATTTTTTTTTTTTATTTCATTCTGTATTTTAACTTTGGAAATAAATAAAAAAATACAAAAAAAAATGGTATTCATTGTCAAACCAAGGGGATTGACCTGCATGAGGCAGACCAAATTCTGATATTGGCTAAACTTTGAATATTAATGTCCTAAAACTTTGGCCAAGGCTGAAGTTCCTCTTCTGTGCCGATAAAAGGTTGCTGGATTGACGAAGGTATTTGACGAACGTACTTATCTGTAAAAGGGTAAAATGACCCAAAACAGATGCATCCTGTTACTCACTGTTTATTGTACCCCAAATGTCATGTATATTCCCGGATAACAAATGCTGCTTCCTTTATTACCCTTGAGGCGTCTTCCAGTCCCTTATCTTCTTATGTTTTGCCTTGAGACACTGACCAGAGAACATGAATGTGTTAGTGGGTGTTTATTATTTCCTCTCCTCTTTGATCCTTGCAAACTGATGGAGGTTAGTTCCTACGTGTTAAATGTAACGCTCCCTGATATGCATATGCAATTGGATTGTATAAATACTTGTCATGAAGGACCCCTCGGGGTTCAGACTTTTTGTTTGCCTTTGGGCTGTTTGAACCGTGCACAATAAACTCTTTCCTGCATTGAAGAGCTTGGCCTGGTCCCGTTTCTTTTCCTGCAACAGAAACTTTTGGAGGAGGATTTAGTTATTAGGTGTTTCTTCAATATATGACACAAATTAGTGAATGCATCAGAGACTGACTGCCAGTCAGCCATGGGTGACTGGATTATTAAGGCCCAACTGACAGCATTCTCTGACTTAAGGCTATACAGTATTTCCTTGGTATCTACTTTGGACCATTATAACCTTTTATTGTGACTCTCCTCTGAGTTATTAATAACCAACTTATCAGCTGTGTTATATGATCTTAAATCTGAATGATTTCAAAATTTCACACTCACTGGCTGATGATCATTTTCTCCTCTTGGATAGACAATGACCTCTGAGAAGAGGTCAACTTTACTTCTCAATACACACATGAGATCTAACATTCTGCTCGAATGGGCTGAGTGAAATGTGTATGGGTATACATAATGAATATCATTGCCTCCCAGAAATTGAAGTTTACATTTAAAAATCAGTCATATCAAATATAGACCAGCAGTATTACTTTTGTTATTGCTTGAAAACTACAGTGAATGACTATCAAAAATTCATTTCGAAATCCACTATATCAAGCAAAAATAATGAAGAGATTGGCCTAGTTTAGCATTAAAATCACCAAGTAATGTGATTATTGCTTGAGTATGCAGAGTAATTATTTCTTTCAATATTATTTCTAAAAATATCCAATAATCACATAATAAGATAAGGACATGTGTTTGGGGAAATGTAAACATTTACCAGTATAAATTCAAAATCTTTATATCCAAGTATTCATAGCCAGTATATGAGGTAGTTTATCTCCATTATATAATTTCTCACCCTGCCATTGCAATTCTTCCTTAGTAAGAATGCATAAGCCCTCAGAAGCTCACCCTTTATTGTTAAATTTGTGGGCAGGAGTATACCAGCATTTAAAACCCCAGAGTTGTACTGGTTCCTTCCCTCCAGCTAACCAGTTTTTTTGTAAGGCTATTATCTCAAATTCAGAAAAGAATCTCACCAAGTCACTATCAGCAGACTGTCTCTAGCCAGCTATGTTCCAAGTTACAATTTCTATAGTTCTCTCTGAAACAAAATGTTCTGGGTAAGATGGTTGAATAGAAGCTGAGGAGTCAGCCAGGCAGTTTGTTTCTGGTGCTGGAACAATAATGTCAATATTTTCCATATATACACCATTATTATAAAATTCAACTTTCATCTCCCCAAGTTGTGACTGTTGCTGTACTTTATCCTATATAGGGGGTCAATATTCAACAAACTCTGATCTGGAACTGGTGATTCTAAATCTGTGCACTCAGCAACTACTGCTAATGACAATAAACTAAGTCCATCCCTCTCATTTTCTAATTGCTGAGTTGAGTATGACTAAGGTCAGAGTGAGGCGTGATAACCAAGGGCTGTGTCAAGTGTCGAGGAAATCAGGAAATTCAGCCAGTTCAAATGTATATAAAGATTTATTGAAAGCTTAGCTCTCTAAAAGAATCTGGCCAAGTGGCCGTTAATGGAATGTGATATGAGAGAGAGAGAGAGAGAGGAGAAATGAGAGAGGGAGATATGAGACAGAGAGAGAGAGAGAGGAGATGAAAGTAATGATATATGATAGAAGAAAGAGAGATGCGAGAGAGAAATGATAGATGAGAGAGGGAAATGACAGATGATAGACTCAGAGAGAGATCAGAGAGAGATGATAAATGAGAGAAATGATAGGGAGATGAGAGAGAAATGACAGAGCGAGAGAGATGAGAGATGAAAGATAGAGAAATGATAGAAGATGATAGATAGATAGATAGATAGATAGATAGATAGATAGATAGATAGATAGATGTAGATGAAAGAGATACCTAGATATAGATAGATGGATGATAGGTAGATAGATGATAGATAGATAGATAGATAGATAGATAGATAGATAGATAGATAGATAGATAGATAGATAGATATAGACAGAAATAATTCGATTGGTAACAGGTAGATAGATCATTATTGTTGTTAGTTGCGAAGTCGTGTCTGACCTATTGCGACCCCATGGACAACGTTCCTCCAGGCGTTCCTGTCCTCTACCATCCTCTGGAGTCCATTTAAGCTCATGCCTACTGCTTCAGTGACTCCAGCCAGCCACCTCATTCTCTGTCGTCCCCTTCTTCTTTTGGCCTCAATCTTTCCCAGCATTAGGCTCTTCTCCAGTGAGTCCTTCCTTCTCATTAGGTGGCCAAAATATTTGAGTTTCATCTTCAGGATCTGGCCTTCTAAAGAGCAGTCAGGTTGATCTCCTCTAGGACTGACCAGTTTGATTGCCTTGCAGTCCAAGGGACTCACAGGAGTCTTCTCCAGCACCAGAGTTCAAAGGCCTCAATTCTTTGGCGCTCAGCCTTTCTTATGGTCCAACTTTCACAGCCATATATTGCAACTGGGAAAACTATAGCCAATTTTTGCCATTTCTCTAAATCAATACTATAACCAAAATTTTTCCCCCATGCTATCATAGTCTCTTTAACTTGTTCTTCTTCCAATTTTGCCTCTAGCAAATGTCCATATAACTTTTTAATTACATGGTCATCAGAGCCCATCAGTATCCTATCTAAGGTAGTCAAAGCATTATAAAAACCTTCTTGTTTGAGATCTTCTCGATATCTAGAAAATATTTGCATATATGAAAACCAATCCATCTTAAATCCCTGATCTTCTAAGTCTTGCTTTAATTTAAGTTCACCCTTTTCATCCAATAATTCACTATATCTAACAATTTGTTCCCTTTTGAATATCACTGGATATGAAAAAGCTTCAATTGTAGATACCCAGACCGGAATCTTCAAATAATGATATTTTTTAATCCTCTCCCAATTCAAAAGCAACGCTTCACGTATCTGATGTCTTCTAAAATACCCCTGTATTTTAGTTCCTTTATACCATAAGAAGGCATGCCACCCCATCAACAAATCATGTCCCTCCAAATTCAAAAGTCTAGTATTTTTCAGTGTTACCCATTCTTTGATCCACATTAAACTAGCTGCTTGATAATATAATTCAAAGTTAGGTAAACCAAAGCCACCCCTCACTTTAGCATCTTGTAACAACTTAATGTTTATTCTTGCCTTTTTCCCTTGCCAAATGTATTTCAATATCATTTTATTCAAATCTGTAAAAAAATCCTTATCCAACTTTATCAGAATTGTCTGAAAAAAATACAACAGACCGGAAGTTGGCGCCACGGCGAGACGCGCGGGGTTTCTAGGGCTCTTGAAACTCCGCTGAGAAACTCCGCTGCTGGACGGTCCGAACTGGACCACACAGTCTTGCTTTGACTGTGGCAGTGGAGGGCACGTCCTGAGGCTCCCAGGGATATCGCTAAGTCCCTGGTTGAGCCGGGAAAGCCCTTTTTCCAGCAGCAGAGCAGCAGCCATTAGGCTGCGGAGGCTGTGGCAACTTCAGGAAGGAAGATCGGAATGACAGTAATTAGATCAGTGAGAAACTTTTACTTTCTTTTCTACTAAGAACACCCTTATTAATGCATGGGACTATGATGGGCAGTAAATGAAGAGGAGCGGTGAACCTATTTTGGATTGATTTTATTTTTCCCAAGTACATATTTTAAAAGACTTGAAATTACTTAATTGTCTTATTTCCGTTTTGGATAACTGGACTGGATTGAAAGCAGGAAAGCAGAATTGGGACACTCTTGAAATTTTTGGAACTTGTGGATCTTGGTTTATAATATCTCTTGAGTTGATGCATTTGGACTGTGACCATTTCTTTTATTTTTATTTCTTTTATTTATTATTTTATTAATTTTATTTCTATACCGCCCTTCTCCCGAAGGACTCAGGGCGGTGTACAGCCTGATTAAAAGCAGACAGACAAAATTTAAAAATAATTAAAATTATTAAATAATTGGCTCAATTATAAAACCCCCAAATTTAAAATCCCATATTTAAAACCAATTAAAATCTTTACATTGATAGCCTGGCCTGGCGGAACAACAAGGTTTTGAGGGCACAGCGAAATACACGGAGATCGGAGATCTTACGCATTTCCAGGGGCAGTTCATTCCAAAGGGCAGGGGCTCCCACAGAGAAGGCCCTCCCCCTGGGTGTCGCCAGCCGACATAATTTGGCCGATGGCACCCTGAGGAGACCCTCTCTGTGGGAGCGGAATGGCCAGTGGGAGGCTACTGGTGGCAGAAGACGGTCTCGAAGGTACCCAGGTCCAATGCCATGGAGTGCTTTAAAGGTGGTAACTAACACCTTGAATCGCACCCGGAAGACCACTGGGAGCCAGTGCAGCTCGCGCAGGAGGGGTGTCATGTGGGCACAATGAGTTATGCCCATAACCACCCGCGCGGCCGCATTCTGGACCAGTTGGAGCCTCCGGGTTCTTTTCAAGGGGAGCCCCATGTAGAGAGCATTACAGTAGCCCAGTCGGGAGGTGATAAGGGCGTGAGTGACTGTGCGCAAGGCGTCGCGATCCAGAAAGGGCTGCAACTGGCGAATCAGGCGAACCTGATAAAAAGCCCCCCAGGCCACGGCCGTCATATGTTCTTCTAAAGACAGCCGTGCATCCAGGAGGACACCCAGATTGCGAGCCCTCTCTGTGGGGGGTAAAGACTCACCCCCAATAGTCAGCAATGGCACTAGCTGACTATATCGCGACACTGGGAACCACAGCCACTCAGTCTTGGAGGGGTTGAGTCTGAGCCTATTTCTTCCCATCCAGACCCGCACGGCCTCCAGGCAGCGAGACATCACATCAAGGGCATCGTTGGGGTGGTCTGGGGTGGAGATGTACAGCTGAGTATCATCAGCGTACAGATGGACTCTCACCCCAAAGCCACGGATGATCTCACCCAGCGGCTTCACATAAATGTTGAACAGAAGGGGCGAGAGGACCGACCCTTGCGGCACTCCCCATGCGAGGCGGCTCGGGGTCGACCTCTGCCCCCTGCCAACACCAACTGTGACCGGTCAGAGAGATAGGAGGAGAACCACCGCAAAACGGTGCCCCCCACTCCCAACCACTCCAACTGGTGCAGCAAGATACCATGGTCGATGGTATCAAAAGCCGCTGAGAGATCTAACAGGACCAGGATAGAGGTGCAACCCCTATCCCGAGCCCTCCAGAGATCATCCACCAACGCGACCAATGCCGTTTCTGTGCTGTACCCAGGCCGGAAGCCGGACTGGAGCGGATTCAGATAGACAGCTTCATCCAGGTACCCAGGAAGCTGTCGCGCCACCACACTCTCCACAACCTTCGCCAAGAAGGGAAGGTTGGAGACTGGACGATAGTTAGCCAAAACAGCCGGGTCCAGAGCAGGCTTCTTGAGGAGTCTTTGGTCGAGTCATGTGCCAGGGTCTCAGGAAATGGCCCAAGCTCCGTCAGGAACCTTTCGGGATCCATCAGGCACCTGGGACGGAACCATTTGATCGGCTCCGTCTCCCTGTGGCGGGGGGAAGCGGCAGGAAAGTCCAAGCGAAGGAGAGAATGATCTGTCCATGACAAGGGTTTAATGTCTAAATCCCCTCTACCAAGATCATTCAACCACTGACCAGAGACGAAAATCAAGTCCAGAGTGTGTCCCCCTGTGTGAGTGGGGCCCTGAACTAATTGGGTCAGGTCCATGGCTGCCATGGAAGCCATGAACTCCCGAGCCGTCTCTGACGCCTCACCTGCAGATGGCAGGTTGAAAGCCCCCATGACAATAAGTCTGGGGGTATCAACCGCCACCCCCGGCAATAACGTCGAGCAGCTCAGGCAGGGTCGCCGCCATGTGGCAGGGAGCCAGATAAGTAGTCAGCAAACCCATCTGCCTCCCACGGCCCCACTTCACGAGGAGGGACTCACGTCCGGCTATCTGAGGAACAGTGGTCTCCCTCGGACTAACACTTTCCCTAATAATCGCCGCCACTCCCCCACCCCTCCCCTGAGCCCTTGGCTGGTGAAATGCACGGAAACCTGGTGGGCACATTTCAACGAGGAGAACCCCCCCTCGTGGCCCAACCAGGTCTCCGTAATACCTGCCAGGTCTGCACCCCCCTCCAAAATAAGATCACAAATGAGGGGGGCTTTGTTAACAACCAACCTGGCATTACATAACATCAGCTGCGGACCCAGGGCCTGAGGCTCTGTGCAACCCAGGACCCGAGTCACGCACTGGGGGCCGGAGTGCACAATCGCTCATAGACAGCGTATGCGCACCCCCGGAACATGATATGGTCCCCTGCGCTCGTCATATCTGCCCCTCCCACTCACTATTTCAATTGCACTGCCCTTCCCAACACCCCGCTGTTCCCCAGGCAAATTTTCTTCCGCGATCCCTCTGCTGCGCCCAAGCGACTCATCATCCAGCTCAGTGGCTATATGAACCCCCCCAGGTCCATCTCTACAACCCCCTCCCCTCCTCCCGGGTCCCCTTAAAATTTTCCTTAAAAATCCCGATAAAAAACCCCTCAACCCCCTCTTTTTGGGCTATTTAAAAGAAAGTTTTTCTTTTCTCTTTTTCCTTTTTTTTTTTCCCTTCCCTTATAAGGATAGGAGAATTAGGGGAGTGTGTAGTGCTGCCACCCACTGGAAGAGAAATTTTGTTGCAGAAGAAAGGATATATTGTAGTCAAAACAAATACAGAGACTGAAGAGTTACCGAATGCTGTTTACACAGGTGCTCTTCTATTTAAGTTGTTAATGTCGAGCCTAGCAACCTGCTCGACACCGCTAACGCATGTTGAAAGCATCGAGGGACATATACATACTTGGTGGTGGTGGCACTGGGTGCAGGCGGCTGTCTGCGGGGTGAGGGGAGGTGGTATCGGGTGCGATGGGCTTAGGACGTCTCCAAATGACGCTGCAACCAGCACCTTCGAGAACCAGCTGAGACGCTTCCGCGCTAACAAGGGTGTGGTGATAAACGGGGGCGCAGTTTAAAGGGGTTAATAAGATGTATGTATCTATCTATCTATTTAATTGTTTTTTTAAAATTTGTATTTTATGTTCTTAATTCTGGCTGTACACCGCGCTGAGTCCTCAGGTAGAAGGGCGGTATATAAATTGGAAATAAAATAAAAAAATAAAATAAAATAAATATCTATCTATCCATCCATTAACACATCCTGACATTTATCTATGGATCTATGTATCTATGTATTTATCTATCCATCCATCCATCCATCCATCAATCCATCCATCCAGACATTTATGTATGTATGTATGTATGTATGTATGTATGTATCTATCTATCTATCTATCTATCTATCTATCTATCTATCTATCCATCCATCCATCCATCCATCCATCCATTCATCTATCCATCCAGACCTCCAG